>NC_060277.1:114287741-114587741 GCF_021613505.1 Equus quagga | reverse complement strand
CCGCCCCACAGAGCACAGCTGTGGTGGGCAGGCCTGTGTGGGAGGGGCTCTTCTGAGGTGGGGGCAGCTCTGCGCAGGCTCGGGTGGGGGACAGCCCTTCCCCTTGGCAGTTACACTGTCCTGTGTACACACAGGAGGGAGGGGCAACGTGGGCACAAGGGGCACCTGTCCCCCTCCCCTACCCCTAGGCAGGGGCCACAACCCAATGGCAGCAGGCAGGGGTGGGCTGGGGGAGCAGATCTGGGGATGTGGGTGGGGGGAGCCTGCTGGGGTGTGAGTCCTGGCAGGCTTGGGTGTCCCCGGGCCCCGTGACGCCCATTGTGGTGCCTAGCACCTGGGTTTGTGGGCTGAATGCAGGGCAGCCTTGTGTGCAGAAATGCTAATGTGGCTTATTATTACAGGAGGGACCCAAGAGGTGCTGACCCTGTCCCACGGCCCTGCCCCGTGTCCTCTACCTCTGTCATGGGGGGAATGGTGCCCCCAAAAGATATGTCCATATCCTAATCCTGGTACCTGTGCATGGGACCTTATTTGGAAATGGGATCTTTTTTTAATTATTATTATTTCTTTTTAGGAAGTTCAGCCTTGAGCTAACATCTGCCACTCAATCCTCCTCTTTTTGCTGAGGAAGCCTGGCCCTGAGCTAACATCCGTGCCCATCTTCCTCCACTTTATATGTGGGACGCCTACCACAGCATGGCTTGCCAAGTGGTGCCATGTCCACACCCGGGATCCGAACCGGTGAACCCTGGGCCGCCAAAGCGGAACGTGAGCACTTAACCGCTGCACCACTGGGCTGGGCTTGGAAATGGGATCTCTGTAGGTGTGACCAAGTTAAAACAAGGTCACATTGGATTCCAGGGGCCCTAATCCAATGACTGGTTCCTCATGAGAAGAGGAGAGACACAGAGAAGAGGAGAGGCCATGTGGCCACGGAGGCAGAGATTGGAGTGATGTGGCCACAAGCCAAGGGACACCTGCGGCCACCAGAAGCTGGAAGAGGCAGGAAGGGGCCCTCCCTGGACCTTCAGAGAGAGTGCGGCCCTGCCGACGTGGTGATTCCAGACTCCCAGGCTCCAGAGCTGTGAGAGGACACATTTCTGTTTTTTTTTTTTTTAAGATTTTTAATTTTTTTTTCCTTTTTCTCCCCAAAGCCCCCCAATACATAGTTGTATATTCTTCGTTGTGGATCCCTCTAGTTGTGGCATGTGGGACGCTGCCTCAGCATGGTTTGATGAGCAGTGCCATGTCCGCGCCCAGGATTCGAACCAACGAAACCCTGGGCCACCCGCAGCGGAGCGCGCGAACTTAACCACTCGGCCACGGGGCCAGCCCCGACATTTCCGTTGTTTTAAGCCCCCAGTTGGTGGTCATTTGTTATGGTGGCCACAGGACACTCTCATGACCCCTCCCGGGGATGCTGTCATGCCCCCTGCTTCCTGCCCTCCCTCCCTCCCCCAGGCTCCCCCAGGCCCAGCCCTCACTCTGACCTCCTCCCTGAGGTGTAGAATGCGGGGGACACTCGCCCCCAGGGGCCATAGGCAGCTGCTGTCCCCCAGCTGGCCAGGCTCCTGGGCACCCTCCGAGCCCAACAGGGCCGGCCCAGGGTGCTCACCTGTGAGGGGTGCCAATCGTCCCCTGGCTCTGGCTCCAGACGGCTCAGCTGTGTTCCTGCTTCTGCTTGGATTCGAAATTGTGACATTTTGCTTATCATGGATTTCTCTCACTATTTTTGACTCTTTAAGAGTCAAAAACCTACCTTGATCACTAAGCTTATTTCTGACAGCTTTCCTGAGATGTAATTCACACACCATATAGCTCCCCCTTTCAGAGCGTGCAGGTCAGTGGTCTGTAAGTATACTCACAGGGTCGTGCAACCATCCCCTCTAGCTAATTCCAGAACATCGTCATCACCCCAAAAGAGGCCACGTACCCCTAACAGACACTCCCCCTCCCCCCTCCCCAGGGCCTCTGGCACCACCAATCCCCCGCCTGTCTCTCTGGATTCGCCTGCTCCAGGGACCTCACACGAGTGGAGTGGAATCACACAGTCTTTGTCCTCTTGTGTCGGCTTCTCTCACTGAGCATCACGTTTCTACGCTTCTGAGGTCCGTCCGTGTCGCTGTGTGTGTCAGTGTGTCATTCTTTTCACAGATCCATAATATCCCATTGTGCGGCTGCACCACATTCCCTGTACCCACTCCTCTGTCGGTGGATGTTATTCCTGAGTTCTTGGGGCCACTTGGTGCCTCACTCACCTCCCCTGAGTCCGGGTCCAGCCCCCACCAGGGCCCCCCTGCTCATACACGTGGTGACCTCTCTCCCCTTGCCCCACTTATACCTAGGGGGGCTCTCCTCGATCTCTTCTAGGCCCGCGCCCCCTCTGTGGACACCCCTCCCAGCTAGGCCCAGCCCCCTTGGGTCAGCTGCAACTAGGGAAGGTGCCCTCCCCACACTGCCCCTGGCGGGGGGCAGGCAGGGCTTGCCCTTGACACCATCAGCTGTCAGCTGGGGACACCTCTGTGACCCCATACTCTTGGTCCCCAAGCTCCCGTCCATCCCCCGGTCTCCGTGGACCTGGGTGCACTCTGAGTCCTGTGGCAGAGAAGACAGGAAGCAGCCTGGCCTTGGAGGGTGGAAGCACGTGGTGACCAGCCAGCACCCCTCGGGCAGTGGTCACTCAGGTATATGGCACCCCTGCCCCCACTAATGTCAGGTCTGGTCCCTGCTTGGGCTGTGGCAGGCTCTGAGGTGTCCTGCCTCCACCCAGGTCAGCAGAAAGGGGGGCACATCTTCAGGGACCTCTTGCCATTCTAGTATCAGCAGAAGCCAGCCCTGTGGGAACCCCGGGATGAGCTGGCCACTGGTCACCCCCAGACTGGGAGGTCCACGCCGTACACCGTGTTCACAGAGACCTGTTGCTCTCTCTGCCCCTGCCTCTCACAGTGGACAAGCAAGGCTGGGTGACCCAGGGCACGCAGCATGGGGGCTTTGCCACTGGGGCTGGGGCCGTCTGCCACCTTCCCTGCCCTTTCTCAGAGGCAGGGGGCCTGCCCTCAGCCCCCAGGTTGAGGAGAGAGACTCATGCAGCCCGGCCTGCAGGTGACCAGCCCCAAGGGCCAGCTCTGGCCTCCCCAGGGCCACAGAGCTCTATCCTGCCCATGTGACCTTGTCATGCAGGCAAGGGAGGCCAGGGGCCTCGGGCTCAGGGGACCCTGGAAGGGCAGGAGTTCCGAGCGCCAACTCCAGAAGCACGTGGACAGACCCTCCCCTGTATTCCTGCGCCAGTCCTCCTGGCCCACGTCATGGTGAGCAGCGAGTGCTTGGCGACCGGGCACGCACAGGAAGCACTGGTCAAAGTGACAGATTAGTGGTGGGGGGCCTTGGAGGACCCCAGCTCAGCGGTCACTCTGCCAGGGGAGCGGCAGGGCTTCGAGGACCCTGGGGCGTGGAGGAGAAGAGGCGTCACTCCGATCAAATGGAGCGCTGGACCTGGAGCCCGGAGGAGGATCCCCATCTCTAAAGCCCCGAGACCTGGCCCTTCCGGGTGTGCACGCGTGTGTGGTCACAGGCAGACCACTGTCACAGAAAGCCGGCTTCCGACCCGGGCACTGAGGCCAGCCGTGGTGGCACAGATAGTCTGGACACAGGCAAGTTAGGGCCACTGGTCATCTCCCCTGCCTGTCCCCAAAGAGCCCCCCTGGCTGCGTTGGGGTCCAGATGTCTGGGGCACCTTCCTGGGTGGGGCAGAGACAGGCCCTCCACATGCAGGCTGGCAGTGTTGGCCCTGCCTCCTGGGCAGGGATGGGAGCCCCTGACTGTGGAGCCAGCCCCCTCACACTGGGGGCACTCCTGGACCACAGCCCCCAGCCTCTCATGCCACGGTGGCCTCTGACCCTCGGGCCCTGACATCTGAGCACCTGCCACGGCTGGGCCCTCCACTGGCCACTGGACCTGTGGCTCCTGCCTTTTCAACAGCCGCCTGTGGGCAGAGCCACTTACAGCAGCAGCTGCAGGATCCAGGCCTGTAAGAAGGTTCTAGATGCCCCATCCTCTTCTACAGGCCTGAGGGGAGGTGGGGCCACCCCACCCACAGCAGGGGACCCCTAAGGTCTGAGGGGAAAGGAGGGGACCCCGGACTCTTTCTTTGCCCGTTAGGGGGACTTTCTACACAAGGGGCCGCGCTAGATTCAGAGGGTGCATCCGGGCACCTCTCCTGAAGGGGCGGGCCCTCACCATCCTTCCTTTGTCCCTGCCCACCCCTCTGCCAGGAACACTGATCCTCATTCTGCCCAAAGCCTTTCGGGCCCTGCTGCCGGGGCTGCCCCTCCTGCTCCCACCACCCCCTCCCTCCCGCTGGGCCCTGCCAAGGGGTTTTGCTCATCTGGCCAGAGAATGAATGGATGGATGAGCAACCGAGTGAGCAACCCAAGTTACATAAAACTCAACTCGGCAAATCTGGCTACACTGTAACTCTCCCGACTCCCACTGGGGGGGAGCCGGGGGAAGGGGCCTTGGTCCCCGCCTGCCCGTCCCCAGCCTCCTGCGCGGCCCCGCCCGCCCTCCTGCAGCGCCACCGCATCGGTGCAAGATGGCGCGGCAGGGCGCGCGGCGGGCGGGGAGGGGACGGTCCCTCGGTGCCCGGCGCCGCTGCGCCCGCCCTAAACGCCCGGCGCTGTTCACTCCCGGGCGGGGGCGGCCTCTCCTTCTGCACGGTTGTCGCAGCGTGGCACAGGCGCGGGCGGTTCGTGCACAAATAGTCCCCCCACCCCACCAGGGCCGGAGCCGCCCAAAGGGCGCGGGGACCAGACCCCGAGCTGCCTCCCAAACCTGCGTGTGCAGGCCGCGTGCCGGCCCCGAGCCCCGTGCGCGTGGGCCCCTTGCGCGCGCCTCCGGCCACCCTGCGCGCGCTTTCGTATTCCTCCTGCGTGACACGGTGCCCACCCCCGCGTGTGCCGCCGTACCCCGCGGGCCGCGGTGCCTACCCCGCGCCGCCGCGCACCCTCCCGCCTCCGTGCCCCCAACTCCGTGCACCTTCCGCCTCCGAGCGCCCCCCTCCCCCCGCCTCCGTGCCCCCCCTCCTCGTCTCCGAGTTTCCCATCCTGCGTTTCTGTGCTCCCCCCGTGCCTCTGTGCCCCCAAACGTCTCCGCGCCCCAACTTGCCTTGGTGCTCCTCGCGTCTCCGTGCCCCCCCAGCCGGGGGGGGAGTCCCCCCCCGCGCGCGCTCCCGCCAGTGTTTTCGGACTGCACCAGCCCGGAGCCCCGCGGCGCCGCGGCCGGCCGGGCGGAGGCGCCTCGTCTGTCGCCGCCGCCCGCTCCGGCACCGGCCCCGACCGCCGCCCGCATCCGCACCCCGCACCCCCCCGGCCCGGTGGCTGTGGCTGGGGCGCTCGGGGGCGCGGCAGGCAGGGCGCGCTCCGCACCTGCGGCGGCCGCTCGGGCGATGGCGCGGCGCGGGCCGGGGCCGCGGGCGTCCTGAGCGCTGCGCCCGCCTGGGGATGCCCGCCGCGCTGCTGGCCCTGGCCATGTCGTCGTCCTTCTTCAACCCCAGCTTCGCCTTCAGCTCGCACTTCGACCCCGGTGAGTCCGCTGGCCGCGCCCCTCGCCAGCCCTCTGCGCGGCCCCAAACCTGCCGGTCCTGCTTCACGTCCCCCCACTGCGGACATGATGCTTCCTGAGCCACTGGTTTCCTATTTTGCATGGAAATTAACCCTTTCCCCACCCTGAGCGGAGCCCGCGGCAGAAGGAACGGGCAGGGTCCCCCAGAGGCCCGGATCTGTGGAGGTGGGTACACCTTGGGGCTGGCGCCGGTACAGCTGAGGCCTCCGGCAGCCTGGTGGGCAGTGGAGGCACAGCCTGTGTCTCTGTGGATGCCTCCAGGTAACTGGGCCAGGAGGGCCAGGGTTGGTCTCAGGTGTCCAGGGGAGGAGGAGGCCAGCACTGAGAGCCCTGGGAAGGTGTGGGAGTGTCCCCTGGGGCCCAGGCCACCCTGGCCCCTGCTGTCCACAGCCTGAGCATGGGAACCTCCTTCCCAGGCTGGGAGCCGGTTCCAGGGAGCCCTGCCCCACCACCAGGCAGCCTGCATGGGGAGGTGGGAGCAGTGGCTGGCCCCCCGGACAGAGCCCACTGGGCAGAGGCTCAAGGGACAGGCCTCAGTGGGTGCCCAGATCCCCCTGGACAGTGGGGGAGGCCGAGGTGGCGCTGTCAAGCCAGCTGCAGGGGACCTCTTACCCTGCCAGGCCGGTGGCCCTGGCAGCGTGTTTACCGGTGGCTGCCTGGCCTCCTGGCGGCAGTGCGCAGCCGGGGTGGGCAGAGGGAGCCCCGGTGGCTGGAGGCCTGCATCTGTCACCAGGAGGTGGTAGGCTTTCTTCCCCTTGCCTCGGCCAGCTCCAGCCCCCTGTTGGCCTGAGGGGGAGGTAAATGCCTGCCCTGGCCCAGGGGCCCAGAGTCCCACCCACTTGTCACTGGGCCTCTGGCACAGGCTAATCCAGCCAAAACAAAGCTGGGCGCCCATGTGACGGGCTCTCCTGGGTCTCGCCTTGGAGGAGGGCCAGTGTGTGAAGCAATGCGCAGGGTCCCCTGGGCACGGCCTCATCTGAAGGCATTTGCTCCTGGGGGAGGGGAGCTGACGGGAGGTCTGTCTGCTGGGCTTAGGGTGTGGGTGTCACTCGTTCAGAAATGACTTCCCAGGCAACTCCCGGGACTTGGAGAACATGGTGTCGCTAGTGGATGGCCCAGAATCCAGGCGGCTGCAGCCCTGGCTGGGCCCTGAGGGCGGGGGCTGGAGGTACCCTGCTGAGCAGCCCCAGGACCAGACAACCCTTAGGGACAGGGGGCCAGGAGGGTCTGGGCTGGCGTTCCAGGCAGTGAGCCTGCTGGGAGCGGGGGTCCAGCCTCAGGACTGCCGGCCTTGGAGCTGTTGGCAGGGGGTGGTGCCAGGACTGACCCAGCATGGAGGCCTCCCCATGCCCTGCCTGTTGCACTCTTCGCGGTGCCCACACTTGCCCCATGTGGGGGTCAGTTACCCCTCCCTACACCCAGGTGTGGCCGGAGCAGAGACCCTTCTTCCACCTTAGAGAAACAGCGGGCCTTCGCATTTCTTGCAAGTGTTCGGGTAAACAGGTGTGATCAGTGTAATTATAACGTGTCGGTTTAATGACTTACAGGGGAGAAAGTTGTCAGGAGGCCAGGGGAGGTCTCCTGTCTGCAGGCCGAGCAAAGGGGAGAGCTGTATCCCACGGCGGGCACGGCAGGAGGGCCTGCCCTGGGTAGCAGGCTGTAGGGCTGGGGTGCAGGGCTCTGTGTTGGCCCCCACGTGGGTGGCAGGGAGGAGGAGGGGTTGGGTTCGTTGCCCCCTACTAAAGGCCCGGCTTTCAGAGCCTGCTCCCACCCCCTTGAGTCCCTTTGCCCGCCCTCACTCTCTGAGCCTCAGCTTTCTTATCTGTAAAGTGGGATCAGGACGCTAGCATCTGCTCCTCCCCCACATACCAGGCCCTGGGTGCGGTTGTGTGCCTGGGGAAAACTGGACCCTCAATAACCCGGGACTCCGTTGGGGAGGGGGACACAGAGACAAGGCCACAGTGGCTTCGTGGCTTTTTTCAATCCCCTAAGGGAGAGAGATGGTTCTTTCTGAGGTCTGCAGTATCTGGGGGCGGTGGGGTGGGGGGGCCCGCTGGGAGGCCACCAAACCCAGAGGGCAGGAGAGACTCATGCCCACGGCTGTCTCGGAGTTTGTTTGTGTGGTTGCTCACAGTCAGGGGTGGACAGAGGGGCCGCGCCTGGGCAGAGGGTCCTCACAGCATCACCAGGAGAAGCCTTGCTGCCCACGGTCGGCTCTGCATCCGTCCTGGGATTCTGTGGCAGTCTCCATAGAGGGGGTGGCATTGCTGGCAGTTATGTCAAGAGAAGTGGGCTGAGTTTGAGGACCATGCTCAAGTGTGACCTGGGGGCTGAGGGGCCTCATTTAAACCAACGCCCCCCCACCTCTCAGATATGTTCGGGCCAGGGCCCTGGAGGGGGCCAGGCCTGAGTGCGTGCTCCTGGGGCTACGCGGGCCGGTGTCGACGAGCATCTGGAAGGGCTGCCTCCTCTGAGGCCCAGCTCTTCCCCAGGATGTGGGTGACTGTGGGGATTCCTTGGCAGTCCTAGTCCCATGACGTCAGCACTGTGTGGCCTTGGGCTGGTCACTCAACCTCTCTGAGACTCAGCCCTGTATAGGTGAAACCTTACCTTGGGGAGACCAGGTAGGTGGGGCATGGAAGCCAAGAACTGAGTGGTGATGGGGGTGCCATGTGGGGGTCAGGAACAGCTGGGCCAGAGTAGGAGGGAGGGATGGTGTAGCCTCAAGGCAACCGGGGTTGCCTCTCCCACCAGAGCGCCCCAAGGCAGGGGGCTGACCTTGCTTCTCGCCCTCTTCAGCCTCGGCTGACCAGATGCGACCCCTGGTCTCAGCAGGTGCTGGGCAGGTAGCAGGTCAGGGCGCTGTGCTTTCTGGGCAGGGGTCACTGTTGACCGGTGGGCAGGACTTGAGTTTGGGGAAGCTCGGGGAGGACCAGGCAGCCCCTGCCCTGACCCCGCCCGCAGGCGCTCTTGGCTGGCATTGTGCCCGGCGCACGTCCTCAGCCGGCAGCCTGCTCACTGGTGTTGGAGCGTGAGCGGTGCCAGTGCAGGGCTGGGCACGCCGGGCCTTAGGGTGACAGCGTTGACAGGGTGAGGCGGAGGGCGTGTGTGCCAGCCAGGCTTGGTCTGAGCTGGCACAGGCACAGGTGCACTTGGGGGACTTGAGAGCTGAGAGGGCACCCTGGGAGTGGGCTTGGGGGGGGGCCTGGAAGCCTGCTCCCTGGCTGGTGGAGGCGCCCTGGCAGCGGTTCTCAAGCCTGAGGGCCCACGCTCACTGCCTGCTGCCCGGGCCTGGCTGGGGGCACATGCTGCCGGGCCCTCCTGGACTGTGCCCTTTGACCTCTGCGGCCCCGGCTGGAAGCTGTGGCTGTTGGGTGGTCTGTGGGGTGTGGGCCAGCGCGGGAAGGGTAGTAGTGGGAGGTCATGGTCCCCTCTGGGCATGGGGGGAGGGAAGACAATTTCTTTGCATTCCAGCACATTCTCCAGGAAGCCAGGCTCTGCCCTTCCCTCCATGGGGGCTCTTTCTCCCCCACGGGGCCCTGCACCCACGTGCACCTGTGCAGCTGCGCGCACACGGGTACTCAAGTGCACACATGCACTCGCACGTGAATACACACACGAATGCACACATGCATGCACACATGCTCACATGCCATCATGCACGTGTAAACATCACACCTACGTTTGCACAGTGCTCACACACACTCCTGTAAACACACACATCTACACCCCACACGTGCATACATACACCTTCACATGGGTGAACACTCACACACCTGCTTTGTGCACACTTGCTGGCGCAGAGCCCACTGTTTAAAGTGTGCAGTCACCTCCTTGCGGGTGGGGGGGCCTCCTGGGGCTCAGTTCCCTCGAGCATGGCCTCCTGACCCGCTGGCCCCACACCCCCGGGCTGGCCGCCCCCGTACTCCTCCTGTCTAGCAGAGCCTGAGCTTGGGGCTGGCCTGGACCCTGGTCCCTCCGAGGCCACACCCTTTCCCCGGCCTTGGGTGAGTTTGAACCAGGTGTGTTGATGCCCCTGGCTTTCATGTGTGGAAGTTCCTGCTACCTTGTCTCTGGGGGTCCCAGCCCATGAGGCCCACCTAGTCCCGGCCCAGGGCTTTTGTGCTGTGGCCCCCAACCTCCTGTTCGGCCCTGCTTCATCCAGCCATGGCGTGGTCATCACCTCCTCAGCCCTATCCTGACATTGACTTTCGCTGCCCTAGGTGGGGGTCAAGGTCATGACTGGGGAGGGGGAGCCAGATCCCCCGCCGCCTTTCCCTTGGCCCTCAGCTCCACCTCTGCTCTCATTTCAGTCAGGAGCTGTAACCACCCCGAAGTCTCAGTGGGCAGGGATGCCTGTGCCCTGAGCAGGTGGCCTGAGGCTGGGGGGGCCTGGAGCTGTTCCTCCCAGTGGTTGGCCCGCAAAGGCTGCCCCTGTCACCTGGCCGCAGAGCTTTTCCTGAGGGTGGGCCGCGCCTGGCCCCTTCACCCGCAGTCATGGCCTTGGGGTGTATGCACCCATCCTCCATCTGCAAAACGTGCTCCTCCTTGCACCCCACCTTCCCCACCTCGGTGGGCTCCTGGGGTGTGGTGGCATAGTGTCCCCCTACAATGCAAGCCCATCTGAAGCCTCAGAACGGTACCTTGTTTGCAAAGAAGGTCTTGGGAGATGTTATAAATGAAGATGAAGTCCTGCTGGACTAGGGTGGGCCTAAATGCAGTGTCTGGGGTCTGCACGAGGGAAAGCGGAGGGAGACCTGGGAGCGAGCAGGAGGGGCCGTGTGCCAGTGGAGGCAGAGACTCAAGTGATGCAGCCCCCAGCCAACGGACGCCTGGGCCTCCAGGAGCCGGAAGAGGTGGGATCGTCCCCTGGAGCCCTGGGGGGAGCACGGCCCTGACATGGGGAATCCGCCCATAGCTGAGACCCTGCAGGGGTCCCCCAGTTTGTGGTCTGCTGCTTGGGCAGCCCACACGCTCCTACAGGGCGCTCTGGGCCCTGGGGACTGTCCGGGGCCACGCCTGCCTGCCCCTCCTCTGTGTGAACCGGGCAGCCACCCCCCCAGAGGCTTCTGGAAGAAGGTGAGGTGGCCACAGGACCTGCCTGCCTGCCTCTCTCAGAGGAGCCTCCTGCCCTCGGAGGAAGCGGGGAGGGAGTGAAGGCAGGGGGGCCGGGCTAGGGTGCCCAGCATGGGTGGCAGCTCCCGAGGGTCCCTCTGGGGTTAGGTGGCTGCCTGAGCCGGGTAAGTGCACGGGCCTTCTGGGCGGATGGACACTGTCCCCTTGGCCCGGGCTGGGGGCTGTAGTCCTGAGGCTGGCCCTGCTCTGGCTCTGTCGGGGGGAGGGGCAGCGTGGGAGTGGGCAGGGCCAGCCAGCGCCAGGCTGGGGGCACCTGTTGCAGGGGGTGTGAGGTGAGGCAGCAGGATGCTGGCCAGCTTCTGGAGGGCCAGGCGGGGCCCTGCAGGCCACCTTTCCCCGAGGGAGAGGAGTGCGGCTCCCACTCATCCACTGGCTTGGGCACATGGCATCGGGCAGCCCTGACCAGCTGGCCTCGGGCTGGCCAGAGAGACAACCTGCCTGTCCATGTGGGCCAGCCAGGGACACGGGAACCTCGGGCCCAGGCTTGGGCCCTGCCGAGGTCACCCCTGCACTGAGGCTGGTATGAGATGGGGAGCAGAATGGTGCATCTTGCGGGGGGGTTCCTCACAGGGGGCCTGGCTCTGGGGAGAGTCCCTGCAGGGCTTCGTGCTCTGCTCCTGCCAACTTGAAATTCTTAACGATTTTGAACAAGGGGCCCTGCAGATTCTGCCACTAGTCCTGGTTGGGGCCACCAGTCCAGTCTCAGGGCCCAGCCAGGATGGCACCGGGCAGACGGTCACTTGTCAGGGGATGTGGTGGTTCCCGTCTGCGTTTGCTGCCTGGAGCCGTGGAGCCGCTTGTGGTCCCTGCAGGTGGTCGGGCTCTGAGAGCTGTGAGACCCACTCAGGATTTGCTCGCAGCCTCCTGGAGAGAAGGCTCGACTTTCCGTTGGATGCAGCACATGAGGAGAAACGCTGGCTGCTCGTGCTCAGCCTCACGCCTGAGGTGGGCTCGTGTGGAGTGTGTCGGGGTAGCCCGCTCCCTCTGCTGGCGGTATGCCACCAGGTGCGCAGCTCACCAGGTTCTTCTGCTGCGCTGTGGGTGGACATTACCTTCTGCCCGGCCCTGGGCTCCTCCACGCAGTGTGGCCGTGAGCATCCTGGCTCAGTCCCTCCCTCGGTCTCTCTCTCTATTCTCTCTCTAACAGCTTTATTGAGATATGATTCACATACCATACGATTCATCTGTTTAAAGTGTATCCTTCAGTGTTTTACTTATTCTCAGACTTGTGCAACCATCACCACTGTCAGTTTTAGCACTCTTGTCCTCCCAGTAGTAACGCATACGCACCTGCCGTCACTCCCCATTCCTCCTCCTGCTAGCCCTGTCGCCACTCCTCCACTTTCTTACATTTTTTTTTCTTGGTGAGGAAGATTGGCCCTGAGCTAACATCTGTGCCAGTCTTCCTCTATTTTATGTGGGATGCCACCACAGTGGCTTGACAATTGGTGCTAGGTCTGAGTCCAGGATCCCAACCTGCAAACCCTGGGCTGCCGAAGCAGAGCGCGTGAACTTAACCACTATGCCGCTGGGCAGCCCCATCCACTTTCTGTCCCTGGAGGGTCGCCTTGTCTGGACGTTTCACATCAGTGAATCGTGCCCCCAGGGTCTTCCGTCTCTCTCTCCACCTGCTCCTGTTGTGGGCACACCAGGAGTGGGCCTAGGTCTTGGGGCAGCTTTAGTGGGCACCCTGGGCTATGACATTCACAGCCCGCGTCCCCAGCGCTTGGCATTGTCCCCCTTTGCACTTCAGTGATCTTGGGAGCATGGCGTCTGCCTGCCTTTCCCACTGCCTCACACGGTGGGGCGCCTTTCCGGGTCCTGGAGGTTTGGGGTCCTCTCCTGTGAATACCCTTTGTGCTCCTCCTTCTGTGTTTGTGGGTAGTACTTACATATCCTGGGACCTGCCGCTTCGTCAGATATGTGTGTCACGGCTCGAGTTTTCACTTCGTGGAGGTTACGCTCGCCTGGTGCCGTGGGGCTGCAGGGTGAGCTGGCACCGACGGTGGACAGTGCACGTCTTTCCCGACACTGACTCGGGGCACAGTGACGTCACGCTGGTAGCTTGAGATGGTCCATGGCGGGAGCCTTTGCACCGCGGGAGCTGGAGAACGCTACACTTCGGGACTGCTACCGACCTCTTTCCTTTTTCCGGAGAGCCGGTTGTCAAGCATTTACAGCACACCAACGGTGTAGGCCATCCTGTTTGTCCCGGGAAGCTGCCTGAAATCTTTTTGGCACGAGGTAGGCGTCCGAGAGGTGGTTTCTGGCCCCTGGGGATCAATGACTAGAGGAATGATCCTGCTTGGACCCCTGGACTAGCACTCGGGCCTCTGGGGGCCACTGGGTCTGGGAGGGAGCTGTCCTGGCCCCTCGGTGGGGCCTGCTCTGGGCGGGCAGGGCCACCGCCGGCTCCTTCTCCCAGACCCCTGGGTGCATTCCTGCCCACGCAGAGGCTGCATCTGGCCCGGGCACTGTCCCCTCTGCCCTGCTTCCTGGGCAGCTTTGCCCCACTCCCCTCCCCCTGTGGGGGTCCAGGCAGAAACTCGGCGGCGAGGATGGCAGGGAGCTCTGGGCTTGGGTTGCCCGCCACCCGTCCTTAACAGCCGGGGGTGGAGCGGGAGCCGGCACGTCGGATTCTGGTTTCTGTTCCTTCTTGTGGCCAGCAGCCCTCAAGTCCTGTCTGAAACTGACTGTGGTCAAGGTGCGTTCAGAGACCCTTCCCGGGTTGGCTGTGCCCCTCTGGGTTTCCCTCGGGTGAGTCTGAGCCTGGTGGCTCCTTGGCCTCTGCCCAGCTGTTCCTCCAGCGCTCCCCTGGCCCACACACGAGAGAGGGACTCATCTATCCAGCTTGGGTCCCTTGAGGTGACCTGGTGCCTGGCAGGCGTCAGGGCAGATCCCCAGGTGAACGAAATGGGAAGGCCCTCCAGAGGCGTCACACACAGGGGAGTAGGGGCCGAGGGGTGTGTGTGTCTCTGAAGGACAGGTGGCCAGAGGCTGAAGGCCAAGTGGAAGGAGCATTCGTGCAGAGGGGACAGTGTGTGTTGGTCGGGGGGGTGGCCCCAGGAGTGGAGACACAGGGACCGTAGCCCCCGTGTCACCCCATTCTCATCCAGACCCCACCAAGCCGCCCCTGCTGGCTGTCCCTCGGGAGCTTCTCAACTACTGGGGACTGGAGATCGGGGGCATCCTGGACACCCACACTGCCCCAGGACTGGCCCTGGGGCTGGGCCCCAGTGCACTGGGGAAAGTGTCAAGGAGCCTCTGGTGTTGGTGGTGACCAGGCCCCGGCTTTCTCACGTGTCAGCAGGAGGATGTCACCAGCCAGAGCTGAAGTTGGGGAACTTCCTTCTGTCCCTGTGCTTGTGTCCAGCACTGGCTGGGTGGGAACTCGGGAGACACCAGTGGGGAGTGGACGCTGGTCCCAGCACAAGGGGGATGGGGCTGGGTGCCCCCCCCACCACACTGCCCGTGCGTGTGTGAGAGCACATATCCTGGTGTGAGAGGTGTGTGTGCACACGCGTGGGTATAAACGTGTGTGTGACTGCTGGGAGTGTGAGAGTAGGTGTGTAAATGTGTGGGTGTGCAAGTACGGTGCACATACCTGTGTGTGTGAGTGCATATGCCTGTCTCGAGTGCAGGTGTGAGGACGGAGAATGCGCGTGGGAGTGTGGCTGGGTGGGAGCATGTGAGTGCACGTGTGAGCGTGGGAGTGTGTGAACATGTCTGTGTGTGAGCCTGTGTGGCATCCGTGTGTGCATGTGTGCGTTTGAGCACAAGCCTGTGTGTGTGTGTGTGTGTGTGTGTGTGTGTCTGTGTGTCCCACCCCTGCTCTGGGGGGGAAGCCCCCCCAAGCCCCCACTGCGGGTGGCGGGATGCAGAGCCTGAGGGTTCCTTTCTTAGGCTCTGGGTGATGTTTTAGTTCCTGACCCACGTTGACGGCAGGAGGGAGGTGACAATGGCCACACCGACTACCTAGTGCCCTCTGCGGACCTGAGGTCCCGGGTCTGGGAGAGGACCCTCCTGTGGTGTGACCCACATGGCCCAAGGCTGCGTTGCCTCGGGGGGCCCTCTGCCCGGTGGAGGGCCATGAGCACGTGTGCCTTTGAGCTGTTTGTCCGCGAGTCCTGTGGCCTTTGCCGGGTCTGGGCCTGGTGCTAGGCTACCCTTAGCTGGCAGAACAGCTGCGGCCTCTCCTTGGCCATGGGACACTCAGCTTCCCTCTCTGGGGGAGACGGTGCCTTCAGCTCGTGCCCACCCGTCTGCCCTGGGGGGCGAGACCGTCCCAATTACCTTCTCCCCTGACCCCGGTCCCTCCCAGCACCGGGCCGGCCCTGCACGCCCCCGGCACCCACCATCCTCCACGAGGCTGACGGTGCCCACATACATCCGGGCACATTAGGGGACTGGAACATTGGGGTGGAGGGGTTTGGAAGGTTCTGAGGTGGGGGCAGCAGGGTACCGGCTTCCCTCCCAGGCGCCCCTCGGGCCCCTCTCCCCTGCTGGGGGTGGAGCCAGGCAGCTGTGGGCATGGGGTCTGTCTGCACCCCTGCCTGGAGCTGGGTTCTGATATGGGGAGGGTAGGCCTCGGTTTCCCTGCTGTGACCAGGGCCAGAGGAGAGCCTGGGTGGTGGCTCAGCTGGGACCGGCGATGGTCCGTGACTGCCCCCGATGCAGTGCCAGCTCTCAGGATAGGGGACATCCTGCAGATGTGGCCTTCGTCCTGGGAGGCTGAAGGAGGAGGCGGGTGTGCTGGGGCCAGGAGGCTGGTGTGTGGCCACTCCTACCCCAGCCCCTGGGAGTCTCGCTTGTGGACAAGTCAGGGCTCAGATTTCAGTCGCTGGGCCTGTCCTTCCGTTTCTCCACCTGACCCCAGAGATCTTGGGGGAGAAGTGAGAGGAGACAGGTGGGCTGGGCCTGGGTCGAGCTCGGGAGGCACCCGGCCTGGCCACACGGGTGCTGAGACCTGGCTTCTCTTTCTCCACCCGGCGAGGGCCACCGTGTCCCCACTTGGGAATTCTGTTCCTCTAGGAAGAAACTTCCATGTCTGGGCCCTTGGGACAACCCTTGACCGGAAACTCTGCCCCACAGGCTCCCCAGCACTGGATCTGCCCTCAGGATACTCGTGGGGTATGGGGCGACCCCTGCTTGTACCTCCGGTCCCGCACACCCCCAGAATCCTGCTGCTTGCTTCAGCTGGGGGCCGGGAGGTGGAGTTATCAAGACAGATGAAGAGCCGTTCCGGGATCCCCTGGGACGTTGGCCCCTGACACCCTGGCCAACCAGACCACCATCCTTAGTGCTGTTCACTCGCCTCACCCTCTTAACTCAGCGAAATGCCTGCTTGGGTTACACAGTTCCTTCCTGCATGAGATCCTGTTTGCATCACCGGGCAGGCGCGGGGGGCAGGGAGCTGGTGCCAGGATGTCCTCAGATGCCCGGCCAAGGCCCCGCCCCAGGCCTGCTGGTGACCCCTGAGCATGAGCCCCCGTGGGCTGTGCCGGCCCTGGGCAGGACAGCTGGGGCACTTCGTGTAAAACTTGGTGCACCGGAAATACCGGGGTGTGGCTGTCTCACCCGGAGCCCAGGGCTCACTGACCGGGCTGGGGAGGGGCCCCCCTCGGACGTCCAGACCACTCGCACTGGAACCACAGGCTGGCGGGGGTTGGACCGGTGTTTGGTGTCCATGCACATGGGGTGGCGAGGTGCTGCGGGCCAATGGAGCAGCTCCTGGGGCCAGGAAGGAAGGCAGTGGCCTTCAAGGCCAGCTCTGACCAAGTGCGTTACAAGGTGGGGGAGCGCGGGGTGGGTGTCGGGCTGCACAGAGCAATGGAGCTGGCAGACAACCAGCGCCTGGAGTGGGTGCACCAGTGCTGACCCCGTGGGTGGATTCAAAGTGGCTCAGCCTTGGGAGGGGTCTGAGAACTCCTCTCCTGCAAGGGGGCAGGGAGGGCGAGTCGGGGGCCAGGACAGGGTGCTGCACCTGGTGGTTGGTGGGCACAGGGTGTGTATGGGGGGTGGGCGTGCAGACGGGGTCCTGGCCTCCATGTTGTCCTGACTTGCAAGAGGGGACCGCTCTCAGCCTGGCCTTTGACTATAGGAAAGAGCATCCATCGAATTTCAGGGGTGGGACGGGGTGTGGCAGGGAGACTGGACGGGCTGCCCCACGTCTGGCCCTCCTGCATGGTGACACGGCGTGCCAGGGCTGCACTGGGGGTCCCGCGGGCCTGTCATCTGCTCCAAGAGGGTTTGGGCAGCTCCCTGAGGAGGAGGAAGCCTATGGGCACCTAGTGGCAGAGCGGAGAGGGGCTCTGGGGAGAGAGCAGCGAGCCAGCCGGGGGCACGGACATTGCGGGGTATCAGACTACTCCCTTAAGAAGTTTTTTCAACTGAGGTGAAGTTCTCATAATGTAAAATTAAGCATTCCAAAGTGGACGATGCAGGGGCATTTAGTGCGTGCACAGCCTTGTGCAACCACCTATCTAGTTCCAGAACATTCTGATCACCCCCCAAGAATGCACTGTGCCACCAGCAGTCCCTCCTCATCCCCCTCATCCCTGCCAACCGCCCACTAGCTTTCTGTCTCTGGGGACTTGTCAGTTCTGGACACTCCTCGTCAGCAGGATCATGTGGTGTCGCAGCGAGGAACCGTCAGACTTCCTCACGGTGTCTCCACATCCTCACCAACACTTATTTTCCATTTTTAAAAATCATGGGGGCCGGCCTGGTGACGCAGCAGTTAAGTTCACATGTTCTGCTTCAGTGCCCTGGGGTTCGCTGGTTCAGATCCCAGCTGCGGACGTGGCATTGCTTGGCACACCATGCTGTGGCAGGCATCCCACATATAAAGTAGAGGAAGATGGGCACGGATGTTAGCTCAGGGCCAGTCTTCCTCAGCAAAAAGAAAAAGAGGGGGATTGGCAGCAGATATTAGCTCAGGGCTAATCTTCCTCAAAAAAAAAAGTTAAAAATTAAAAATCATGGCCATCCTAGTGGATTAGATTGCTATTATCTTCAGAGTAGCTGCTGGGCCAGACGGCAGGGTGTGGCCCCTCCAAGTAGACTGGGGAAACTGAGGCACTGGGCACTGAGGCTGGAGAGGCTGATGGGCCCGCCCTCTCTCCCCAGAAGTGGTTCCTGGGTGCTGTGGGTCTCAGACCCCCAGGGGTGCTGGGACTGAGCCAGGCCGAGGGGACAGTGAGGATGGAGGCAGAGTGGGGGAATGGCCAGCAGTTGGGCAGTTAGGGGTCAGCTTGGAGGGCTCAGAGTGGGCGTTGGTGGGTGGTGCTTTTGGAAGATGGCTCCTGTCCTGGGTGATGGATGTCCTGGAAGCCACAGACACCCCGAGGAGGCTGGGCAGGGGTAGGCCGTGCAGTGGAGGCTGGTGGCCTGGGTGGGGCTGGACGTGGGGAGGGGCAAGAGAAATCCAGGGACAGCTGGGGTCTCCCACTTGAGGAGGGCATGGGCAAGGGTCTGGCGACTGCACGTCTGGTTTGGTATGAGGTGTTCAAGAACACCCAAGGGCAGGCCTAGGGCTGGGTGGCTGCCGGGGTCTGGCGCCCCAGAGGAAGTACTGGGCACCAGGGTAGGAGTCAGGGTGGGGTCAGGAAGGGCCCTTTCGGGGTTGGGGGAGGAGGATCCAGCCCAGGATATGAAGGGGGCTGCTGAGAAGATGGAGGGTGTGGCGGGGCCGCCCCTGGACCCAGGCCTGAGCTCAGCGTGCTGTCCTGTCTGCATTCTGGCCACAAGGTGGTCAAAACTCGAGTTCCTCAGGGTGGGTCTGGCGACCACAGGACAGACCTGGAATGGCTGCCTCTTCTCTTGCCTGCTTAAGGCCACCTCTGCCTTCCACCTCTGTGGCCCCACCGCTTCCCTGGGGAGGCCTCTCTGACCTCTGGCCATGCGGCTCCCTCTGTGGGGTTTGAGTGTGGGAGGGGGGTGGACAGAGACGCAAGGAGACCCCAGGACCCATGATGCCAGGATGGAGTCTGGCTTTATTCTGTGTGTGGTGGTCCCGTAGGGGTCTTTAAAGATGGGCGTGATGAGATTAAGCGTGGGTGATAATTAAATAAAATTATACACGTCTGATTCTAGACGGAGCGCGTGCTTATTGTAGAAAATATGAAAAGTGCAGACGACTAGGAAGAAGGAACCACCCAGAATTCTACCACCCAAGACACCGCTGCTCACATTTTCAGATGTTTTCTTCCAGATCTTCTGACATAGTTGGGATCAGGATTTATGTACAGTTCTACTTTCTGCCTCTTGTTTTCAGCTTTATCGCAGTGTAATTGAAATAGACTAAACGGTGCGTGTTTAAAGGCTATTAAACTAAAAAAACTCCAACTGAAAAACTGAAAACTAAAGTTTGCCTGCTCATGTGGGAGCTTCGGGTGTTTTCTTAGTTTTTGCTGATGACTGCCCTCTGTGGTGATGACGCCAGTCCCTTGACACGTTCTCTGTCAGTCAGTTTTCCTGATTCGTTGTTTCCCTTTAATTTGGGGCTTTTTATTGAACATATATTTTTATGTGGCCAAATCCATTGATATTTTGTGATTCCTTCCATTGCTTTTAGCTTCAAAATCCTTCTCCGTTAAGAAAGCTGATCCCTACCTATTTTCCTGTAAGACGCTGTCACCGGACTGACAGACGTCGGGCTGCCGTTCGGTCACCATGTCACCGTCACCGTGTCCCCTGTGTTCCGCACTGGCTCTTCTCTGGGGCTGGGCCTGGATCTGGGCTGTTCATTGGGCTCCTGGCCTGTGGGTCTCGCCTGGCCGGCGCCCTGGGGTTTTAATTACTGTAGTTCCTCGACGTGTTAATAGCCACGTTAATAGCTCTGCTCTCTTTTTTTAGCTTCTTTCGCCTGTTTAGAGCTTCGTCCATTGTAGGGTCACAGGACTTGGCAGGTGTCTGGGGAGGTGGTGAGGGAGTTGTGGTGACCCAGGTCGTGTGACAGCCCCTCCACGCGCACCACTCACCTGACCCTCACCCGCACCCATTGGCAGAAACAAGTCACTTTCCCTTTACAAGGAGCCCAGCCTGGCGCCTGGTTCTGTCCCGAGCCGCGCCCTCCCCTTCTCCAGCCCAGCCCCCCATCCTCGCAGCCCCCCAGAAACGCTCCGTGCCCCCTCCCACTGGCCCCTACAGCCCTCCCTGGGAGACAGGCCTGAGGCTGGAGGCGTGATTTGCACTCACCGTGACGCCTGGGCAGAGAGCGCCCGCTCTGCGGGGGTCACCCAGCGGAATCGTCTTGGGGCTGATGTCTACTCCCTTTGGGGTGCACAGGATCCTGTGTCAGCCCCCCATGTCACCTGCAGGGTAAAGACCCCTAAAACAGGAGCCCCGTGAAGAAGGGCCCTGAGGCCTCGAGGAATCCTCCATCCCCCAGGGGTGGCCGTGGGGATCTGCCTTCTGCTCATGCCCCTTCAAGGGACACCCAGGTCTGGCTCTGCAGCCCTCTGCCCAGCCTAACCGCATCACCCCCGCCCGCTTCCACATCCATGCCCTGAGGCCCGTGGCCTGGCTGTGAGTGGGTGTGGCTCGGGCCCTGGCCCCTGGCGCTGGACCCCACCCCTGCCCTGCTTACCTGCCATCCCAGCAGGACCAGGCCTGGTCCTGGAGAAGCTTCTAAAGAGGGCTTGTCACACAGCGGGCAATTACTGTCACGACTTGGGAGACAGGGCAGGGGGCAGTGTCCTAGAGCCAGCACCTGGCAGGTTTTCCAGGGGGCTGTGGGAGGTCCAGGAGGCGACGAGGGGCTGAGGACTTGGGACTCTAGCCCTGAGGGTCTGGCACGAGGCCCCAGGCCCACTTATCTTCCCTGGGGGCGACAGAGAAGGTGCGGCGGTGGGGGAGGGGGGGGACCCTGGAAGGGTGTCTTGAACTTGAAAACAAATCACGAAAGGAAAGAAGAGGGGAGGGAGGAGGGGAGGGGGCGCCATCGGTGGGGGCTGTTTTCCTGCCCGGGAGACAGTGCCGGCTGCAGGGTGAGGGTGGCTGTGGCTGTGTGTGGGACATCCCCTGACACAACCTGCTGTCAGCCCCCCGCATGTGCCTGGCTGAGCAGCCTGGGGTGGTGGCAGAGAAGGCGGGGTCCAGGGGAAAGCCGGGCTTGGGGGGGAGATTTGATCTGTGAGGCCAGGGGAGGGGGGTCTCTGAGACCCCCTTTGCTCATTGTAAACTGGAAAGTGGCCCCTCCCTGCGGGGAAGGCGTCCGTGAGAGACCCTCGTACACAGCAGGCGCCCAATAAGTGTGAGATGCTGTTCATAAGCGTGCGGTCTTCTGGAATGCTGTGCCTCTTTTGGAAATGACACGGCTGCACCGGGTACAGCCTCAGGCCAGCAGGCCAGGGCAGAGGGCAGCGCCCCAAAGGTCCCAATGCGGGGGACAGTCGCCTGCCGGGTCTGGAGGGGGTTTGTCGTCTGTCTCGCTCTGTGCTGCTTCTGCAGTGGAGACAGTTGTTTCCTTTACATCTAACTGGTGAAACAGGGCCCTCTGCCCTAGGTGGTCCCCGCAGGAGAGCGCCCACAGAGGTGGGAGCGCAGGGCGGGTCTGGTCACAGAGCAGAGCGTGTCCAACACCTGCTGCTGCGCCTCAGCGCTGGCGGCCCAGGGCGGCGGAGGGTCAGCGGTCCGAGGCAGAGGCGGCTGGTTGGCCAGCCTGTGTAGCGTTTGCCACGCCCCAGCGTGTCCCTGAGCGGGGCGCGGTGCAGGACGGGGTGGGGGGCGCTGGGCACGTGCTACCTGCTCATGGCAGCTCAGGTTGTCATTCTGAACGGGCGTGTTTATTCCACAAACACGCTGGCTTTCACACCTTGTGTTTCACACGAGGGAGCTGGGCTCGGCAGTCCCTTCCCGTCTGAACGCGTCTGATTGAGGCAGAAACCTTAATTACAGGGAATGGGAGCCCTCTCCAGCCAGCCCCACCCGCTGGGCACTGAGGGTGCTGGGTGAGCTCTGGCCACTGCCCTCAGGGAGACCCCTGTGGGGTTTTCCTGCAGAACCCTCAGCCCAGTCCCCGGCCTCCGCCGGCCACCGCCCCTCCCCTGCCCTGGCTGCGGCCCCTGGAGGGGTTTGGGCCCAGGGTTCACCCTGTGCTCTCGGCTGCCCTCAGGCCCTGCTTCTCCCTGCAGTGTCGCCTCTCTGTTCCCAGTGTCCTGGCTCCCTGCCCACAGTTCTGTCCACAGAGTGGGCTGGGGGCAAGGGGGAGCGCAGGGAGGGATCTGGGGCGAGGGGCCCCGGCCTCTGAGGCCCAGGTTCCTGTCTGCAGCTTCCTTAGCCCAGCCCCTTTGTCTGGGTGAAGACAGGCTGCAAGCGTGCAGGGTGACTCTGGCCGTGGGTGCTGCCCCAGGTGAAAGGGGCAGCTCGGGGGGAGTGAGTCCCGCGTCAGTGGAGGGGTGCACGCAGACGCCCGCAGCCACTTGGCAGGAACCCAGCCTGAGGGACCGAGCGGGGGGTAGGGTGGCCCCAGAGATTTGAGATGCCACCCACCCTCCTCCTGGTGGTGGGGCCACCCTGGCCACCTGCCTCTGCCCAAGGGGGCTCAGATGGAGGAAGCCTGCAAAGTGGCTCCCAGGGGCTGACCGCTCTGCACAGCGGCCCTCCAACACCCAGCTCTGATGGAGTGGGGCTGAGGCGCCCGGGGCCTGCTGCTGGCTGAGCGCAGGCCAGGGGACCAGGAACGCAGGCACGGACTGCTCCCCAATGAGGCCATGGGGGCGGCCACTCCACCTGCCCCATCCCTGCTCCCCCCCACCACCAAAGACCCTGCCAAAGTTCTAATAATAATCCTCAGACCCAGCTGACGACCCCGACCACCGGGACAATTTGGGGAGTGACTCGGGAGAGGCAGAGGGTGGCCCCAGCACCTGAGCCCTTGGCTGTTCCCCATGCAGTGAGCTCCCCGCTTCTGCAAACTGCCCACCCCCCAGGCAGGAAACGCAGCCTCCGGTGGACACCCAGGTCCCAGGGAAGCCCGTGTGGTGCCCTGGGGTCCTCAGAATCCCCTGTCAAGCCCCACTTTCCTGATAGGTGACCTCAAGCGGGTCACCTGACTTGGTCCAGCTGGGATGGGGGGAGGGCTCACTGAGGGCAGGGCAGGCTGTCATGACTGCTGAATGCTGGAAAGTTCTCTCAGGGTCGGATTCCACCCCCTCCAGACCCCGTCCTGTCCAGCTCTGCCCTCAGGTTGTGCAGGCCCCCCTGCCTTCTGTGCACAGAGGGGGATGGGGCACTCCTAGGTGTGGCCCGTGGGTGGGTGGGGCCCACGGGGTGGGACGGCTTCCACTCCTTCAGATCACCCCTCCCTCTTGTTGAACTTTGGGCTCTGCCTTCCGGGGTCTTCGGGGTCTGTCATTCCTAAGTGCTCAGAGGGGCTGAGTTTACAGGGGCTCCGGCGGGTGGGGCGAGGTGCCCGGGGTGGCTCACGGCCCTGCAGGGATTTGTCCCTCACACGGTGCTGCGCTGTGGGCACACGGTGGCGGGAGGGAGAGCCCGGGGCCCCAGGCCAGGTCACTCCACACACAGCCACTTGCAGGGTTCAGGCCTCAAGCTCAGAGACGTCTGGCCTCTGCCCCCCTCACCCAGGGCTGGACTGAAGTGTAGAGGGCAGGGGGGCAGGGTCTTGTGGTAGGGGGTTGTGTCAGGCCCAGCTGATGTCCCTTTATTGCCTACTCAGTGTGGGGTGTCCCCACTTTCCAGATGGGGAAGCTGAGGCTCAGGGTGACACAGCCGGTGAGGGGCAGGATTTTCAGCCCAGGGAGGCCCTGGTGCACCGATCACTGTCCCTCTGGTCCCCTCCCAGCCTGGCCGGGAGCTGCCCCAGCCCATCCTGGGGAAGGTGAGCGGGTGGCTTCTCCCTACCACTGCCAGGAGCCCCCTGATAGTGGCACAAGGTCACAGGGACCTGGTGCATGGCAGCTGCTCGCTCAGGGTCTGCAGATATGCCAAGTGTCCGTCTCCTGTAGGGAGGACCCCGGAATGAGCAGAGAGGGTGGGGCCAGAGGGCTGGGTCCCACAGTGGCCAAGTGCCCCCCCCAGTGTGGGGCGTTAGGGCTTCATCTGGTTTGCAGGCGTGCCTCACTCCTGCCACTGGCATCTCCCCTTCCCACAGCGGGGGTGATCGGAACACTGGGCAGCCAGCTTGCAGCCCCTGACCATGAGCTGACCTGGGAGCCGCTGCCCCTTCCCAGGGCCCTTATAGGTGGTGTCTGTCCCTCTGTGGCTGCTGCGCTCTGCGGGGCTGGGCGGCACCTGTGGGTGCTTTTGGGGGTCTGGCCTTCCTGTCTGCATTGAGGACAGCATCCAGGAGCAAGGCACAGGGCCTTGGTGATGATGCTGCACACATGCGTCCTGGGCAGCAGGTGAACAGAAATGCCCGTGGAGGCCTGGGTTCCCCTGAGTGCCCAACCTGTGGGGCAGCGTCACGGGGAACCCTTCTGCCACACGGGTTGTTAACTGAGGCCGTGTGCCAGGATGCTGGACGGTCCTCCGTGCAGCAGCCCCAAGCTTTGGCCCCCTAAGCTGCATGCGCCCCCTCTGAGCAAGCCGCACCCCAGACCCTGCTCTCCACTCCCACGGCAGGGCTTCTGTTCCCCACATGCAGGGCCCTCCCTGGGCCACCCACAGAGGGAGCCTAGTGCCTGGCCCCTGTCCATGCTCACCTGCCTGGGTCCCTGGGGAGGCTCTCCGCACTGGACAGAAAATGGCCAGAGAGCGCCACCTGGTGGGGAATGAGGGCCACACAGCTGAGGCGTCCATGGCCAACCATCCCGGGGACGCTGTGGTCACAACTAAAGTGGGCTTTGCGGGAGCCAGGACTCCGCTGGCCTGCCCACCTGCGGGCCCAGTGTCATCACTGTCTCCCTGGGTCAAGGGCAGCGGAAGGCGTCTGAGGTGCGGGGGGCTGGTTGGAAGTGAGCCTTCGGGGCTGGGGTTCGCGTTGGCCTGAGTGTGAGCTGTGCTGGGATGGGTGGCCCCGCGAGGTGAGGGGCTCAGGTCAGGGAGAAAGCTGGACGCTCTGTTGAGGGTTGAATGGCGTGAGGTTTGTTTACATGGGCTTTTCAGCAAGTTTCTGAAACTAACAACAAAGCTGTCTGCAACTTCATCTCCTTTGACACCACTTTCTGGGACTACGGGTATCGAGTCGGTGCCGTGGGAGCCTTCCGCTGTGAGTGGCCTGTAGGCTGTACACACCTCTCTCTCTCCACCTGCGGATGTGCAGTTTTACAACCTGGGGTCCCACTGACGCCCACCTGCCGCAGGACCCTCAGGGGTCCCTCTGCCCCCGTCCGCGTCTGTAACTCCCTTCTCCAGGAGAAACTGGCCCCTGCTATTCAGTAGATCGGTGTATTTGCTCTGAGGAACTAAGTCCTTGCCTGCTGCCCTGTGCCCCATCTAGGTGCCCCCACGTTCCCTAGTGTCAACCCCGAGGGGTGCAGCTTCCTCCCGCCGTCTACTCTCCTTGGTCCCTCAACATGTGCCTGTTGTGTCTCCAGGCCCTGGGGGTGCCCTGGGTCACTCTGGCCCTTGAACCGAGCATCCCTGGGTGGTCACACCACTGGCTGAGGTCGTCACCGGAACGAAATGAGGTGCTGACCCGTCTCGCCCTCTGGAAAGAGGCGGCATCAGGGGGCAGGACACGCGGGCGGGCCCCACGCAGTCTTCCCTGACTGTCAGTGGGAGCCGGTCCTGAGGGAGTGTGGAGTGGGTTGTAGGGGCAGCGAGCAGGGCATCGGGAGCAGCCCAGGAGCCAGCTGGGCCCAGACCCCGCCCCCAGCCCTGTCAGCATTCCGAATGTCCCTGAGCCTGTTTTCTTACCTGTGAAGTGGTCACGTGTGCATCTGTGCATGCTGTGTTGGTGCAACAGGAGTCTCGGTGCCCCAGGGCCTAACCTGGCCCTGAGCACCCAGGGGCAGCCCCTGGTCTGTCTTAGGAGCTCAGCAGGGTCCAGGCAGCAGGTGCCTACCCCCAAGGGCAGAGAACGGCTCCGAGCGTCCAGACCAGGGCGGTTCCCTTGGCTGAAGGTGCTGGGGTGCAGGACTTGAGCGCCTGAAACTGAAGCATGCACAGTGGGGAGCAGACCTCCCTGCTCGGCTTCAGGGGTCTGAGTCTGCCTCACGGAGTGCAGGTGGCTGGGTGGGGGCCTGCAGGCAATGCTGGAGGGCACGGGTCAGCCTGCAGCTGAGGGGCTGTCGGAACCCTCCTCCTCCAGCCGGGGTTGTCCCGTTGGTGGAGGGTGGGGCCCGGGCTCACCGGTGCCCGAGAGCGGCTCCTAAGTTCCCTGGGCCTCTGTGTCCTCATCTGCAGGGGGGTCTGTAGGTGACACTCCTGGCGTGGCAGCCCTCTGAGGGGGCTGCTCTGGTTTCTGCTGTGCCAGCGTTGCTGGGGGCTCCAAAAGCTGACGTGTCTTACAGATTTGAAGGTTCAAGTCCGCAGCCTCTCTCTGAGCCACCCTCTGGCTCTGCCTGTCTGTGTGGTCCTCCCCGCACCCCTGCAGGCCCATCTTCAGGGACGTGGGCGTTGGGTGACGGGGGAGGCCACTCAGTGCTCCATCTGCCCCCCTCCTCTGCTGCTGAGTCCAGCACATCACGCTCTGTGGCCAGGGCCTGCTGTGGGTCAGGAGAGGGCTCACAGGGGGGTCACACCCAGCCGGGTCTAGCACTGTCAGGAAGGTTGAAGACAGAGGCTGAGGCTCTGCGGTCGTCCTGGTGCAGCAGCCCGCGAGCCCTGAGAGGTGCGTGGGTGATGGGCTGCGGGGCCTCTGCCTTCTTCAAGGACCTGGGGGCCAGGAGACCTGCCCCAGGCCTGCCGACCAGCCGGAGGGGGAGGCGCAGGAGTGCCCACATGGGCGGAGGTGGTGGGAGGGGAGTGTTGAGCACCCAGGGTCACCACGGCAACGGTGCATCCTCGAGGGCATTGGCTGCTGCCTGGGGGTGCCCTGTGAGTGTGCTCCTGGTGAGGCCCATGTGCTGTGTGTTGTTTAGGTGTGAGCACAGCACAGGGCTTCCATGGCGGGTGCGGGTGTCCACGTAGCGTACCCGAAACCTTGCCTGTGGAGGCCCCTGTGAGGGTATCTGCTCACGTCCCCGCGGGATTGGGGGACATGGCCTGCAGCCACCCTGCACACAGGTTTCTTCCAAATGCAGGCTGAGCTGGTTTCCCTGCTGAGGGGACCCTGTCCTCTGGGCCCCCCAGCCCTGCCAGGCCTTCGCTCTGTGGGTGTGGGGAACGGGCGCCAAGACCTGAGCAGGAGTCCACGCTGCGCTCAGCGACTTCCTAGGCCCTTGGGCTCACACCACCGCCAGGCAGCCCTCCCAGGTGCCCCGTTAGCAGGCAGCCCTGGCTTCCCATGTGGGCACAGAAGGCCTCAGTGGAAGCACATCAATCGGTCAGCTGTGCCGCTGCGGGCAGGCTCCACACCGTTGCTGAGCCCCCCTTTCCTCCTGTTCAGTGGGGAAGGCATGGCAGCCACCTCAGGGGCCAGTTAGAACCCAGGAAGGTGGAGCCGGCTCCGTGGCTGAGTGGTTAAGTTCGCGCGCTCCCCTGTGGCGGCCCAGGGTTCAGATCCTGGGCGCGGACATGGCACCGCTCGTCAGGCCACGTTGAGGAGGCATCCCACATCCCACAACTAGAAGGACCTGTAGCTAAGATATACAGCTGTGTACGGGGGCAGGTTTGAGGAGATAAAGCAGAGAAAAAAAAAAGAACCCAGGCAGTGCTGCTGAGACCCCCTCTGGTCTGAACTCAGGGACCCTCAGTGGCAGGTGTGCTGGTCGGTTACGGGCTCTGAGGGCTCAGCTGCTGGAAGGTGAGGGGTTGGGGTGCTCATTGGGCAGAGGAACTGGGGGCAGGCAGAACACCCCCAGTGGCTGGGTGGAGGACCGACAGACAGAAGGTCCTCGGGGAAGGGGCGTGCGTTGGATCCTGTCTGGAGGGACAGGAGTGGCAGGCTGGGGGTAGAGTTGCCAGCCCCGCTGCCCCTCCTCAGTCTGGGGCATGCCATCCTGCGGGCACCAGATGGACCAAGCGTCCCCAGAGCCGTGGCTCAGCTGGGGACTGAGGGCAGCTCGGAGCCCTGTTTGAGGGCCATGCTTCTGTGTTGGGGGCCATGTTGTGCTGTCCTGGGCACCTCAGTTTCCCCATCTGGTGAGGGTTAAGCATAAGGGGCCTCACATGGACCAGGTGCTGCGGAAGGGAGGTCCCCACAGTCCCCAGGACAGAAACAGCACTAGGGGGGCCCTTGGTGGTTGATTCAGCAAGAGGGCCACTTGGAAATGCCAGGCCACATGGAGGAACTCTGCTGCCCAGCTGATGCGGTGCCACCTTCTTGGGGACAGTGGGGTCCCCAAGCCTCAGAGGCCAGACAGGCTGTATTTCTCATGGTCCTGACCCCCAGCTGCCCCGAGCCTGGCTGTAGCCAGCAGCCAGCTCCACAGTCTCCCCCACTTAGTGGGGACGGAGTGCCCCCCCAGCCCCCTTGGCGTCTCAGCCTTTACCAGTGCCAACCCCATTGCTCTGGCAATGATAGCCCCTGGGGCAGGCTCCAGAGGGGTGATGTGGGGTGACCAGAGTCTAAGAGAGATGCGGAGGGGGTCCCCCACAGCCCTGAGACCCTGACCTCTCGGAGGAGTGTCCGTGAACCCCCAGAATTGGGAGCTGGGCGGGCTCTGGCCACTCTGCCAACTCTGTCTGCTGGGTGAGACCAGAGTGGCACCTAGTGGCCGGCCTTGGGACTGCAGGCTCAGGCCATTGTGGCCGCCCAAAGTGTCCACCTGCCCTGGGCTGAGCACCTGTGCCTCTGCTTGTGGGGTCTCTGAGCAAAGGTCAGGATGCTGAGTCCCAGACTGTGGCGAGTCGGGGTGGGCCAGGGAGCCCGAGGCAGGGCTGGGGGTCCGGTTGGCCCCTGAGTGCACCTGGGGGACGAGGCATGGAGGCTGCCCTGTGACCGCTCTCTCCCTCTGCAGACGGCGCCCCACTCAGTGAGCTCTCCTGGTCGTCCTCGCTGGCTGTGGTGGCGGTGTCCTTCTCCGGGCTCTTCACCGTCATCGCCCTCATGCTGGCCTGCCTGTGCTGTAAGAAGGGTGGCATCGGGTTCAAGGTGAGGGCTGGGGGTCCGTGGGGGCTGTGGACGGGCTCCTGAGGGCAAGGCCCTCTTGTGTCCACTTAGCACTGAGCTTCCCTGTCTCCTGGGGCCATCTGGGGGCCATGCAGACCCAGGCCCGGATCCCACAGCCCTGCCTCTGGGGCTGCCGACAGCAGAGCTGGGGGCTCTCAGGGACCCCAGCCCTCTACCTCTCCGCTTTTGGGTCATGCCGTCGTATCCCACCTCAGGGTCAGGCCTGTGTGCTGGGTATGGGTTGGGCCTTTCAGGGGGCCTCCCGGGGCTCCTGAGCCAGCGTGGGAGGGGACTCGCCTTCCTAGAGGCCCGAATTCTTGGTGGAAAAGGAGGGGCCCTATGCCCAGGGGGTCCTCGGATCCCTGCTCATGGGAGTCGGCAAAGGGAAACCAAAGCCGCCCACACACACTTCCCCGACACCAAAACCACCTCCCTGCTGGAATCACCTGACTTTGGGCATCTTGGGCCCCATGAGGAGAGGACCACTTATGGGCACGTGCAGCTGGGGCGGCTGGGGACAGTGGTCATAATCACTGTGATGTACGGAGCATCAACCGGGCCCTCAGCCGCCCTCCCCAGGGCCAAACTCCCCGCGGTTGTCCTGGGCTGGGTTCTCGGGCTGAGGCCTCCCCCTACTAAGGATGGTGGCCGAGGGGCATCCCTTGGGGTGCTTTCCTCCATCCTGCAAACCCCACGGCTGCCCCCCACGTCTAGCTGCAGCTCTGAGCCGGTGGGGTCGGGGGACCAGGCAGAAAAGCTGGGAGCTGAGAACCCCAACCAGAGCCGCCCCCCACCCCAGCCTGCGTGGGCTCAGTTCCTGCCGACTTAGCAAATAGCAGCCTAGCCTCTGGTTGTTCACCCACCCACGCGGGCAGGCCAGCCCCGCCCCTGGGCTGGAGGTCAGATTCCTGGGCCTGGAGAAGTCGGGAGAGGAGGGGCCGTCCTGTGACTGTGCTCGGCACCCTATCGGTCTCCATACTAAGTGGCCTGCACCCCAGCTGTGTGGCCCTCATTTTAGAGAAACAGCACCCTCCCCTCTTGCCCTCTGGTCTCACATCACAGAGGGGCCTGGGGAGCTGTCACCTGCCAGTTGGGGACAGTGAATGTGGCACTGCCTGTATAGAGCTCACGGTTGACTGCTCGGCCATCCTCCCAGACCCTTGGGGTGGGGCAGGCAATGCTGGCATTTTCCTGGAGGATCCTGCGAGGTCGTGGGGGGCAGGGGTGGGGACAGGGGCCGAGGGGTGGGACTTTCTGGCCATTGTATAAGTCAGCCCCTCCTCACAGTGCTGTGAGAACAAGGCCCCAAACAAGGGCCAGCAGCGGCCCCTCCCACCCGTGCCTTCCTCACCTCCTGGGGAACATGGTGCCCACAACATTCCAGAGCCAGTGTGCCTCGTGGGAGGGCCTGCCTGCACAGTGGGCTCCTGCCTGGGCTCTGGGGGCCAGTGCTGGGCTCCCCGGCTGGAGCGGGGCTGGGGGAAGGGGCTGGGAGCCATGCTCACACTGTCGTACCTGATCACCCGCTGTGCCGGCAGAATCCAGCGGGCCTCCAGGTGGCACCGTCAGGTAATGGGCTGGGGCCAGGGCCAGGCCCTGATGGGGGTAGACGGGCATCTGTGCCCTCTGCAGGGCCACAGCTGGGCTCACAGGGCTGAGAGGGGGTCCCAGGCCCCAGGCCCCCTGGCTGGTCATGCGGGCCCTGGAGAGGGGGCGTCGCTGCAGTCACCAGTGGCTGTGTCCTCTTTGGGCACAAAGAGGGACTGGCCTGTAGGGACATGCTTCCATCTTACAGCTGAGAAAATCCAGGCCCAGGGAGGGCCTCCTGGCTCCCAATCCAGCTGCTGCTCCACACGGGCGTGACCTGGGGGGCAGCTGGGCTCCAGCTCCTCAGAAGTCCCTCGAGCCTTCTGGCCTCAGTTTCCCCACCTGGGCAGGGCGTTGTGGGCAGACAGTAGGTGAGGCTGAGAGAGGCCGGCAGTCCTGCTCCTGCCTTTTCCTTAGGTGGCTGTCTTACCTCAGGCTGGGACTTTGGCTCTGGGCTCAGGAATGTGCTCTGGCCCTGGGGGAGGGGTCTTCCCCAGACACACAGGTGTGACAGCTGCATTTCAAAATAGCAGCCCAGCCAGGTGGGGCCCAGCCCCAGGCTGCCCAGGGCCAGGCTCTTAAGGAGTTCTGGGAGCGGACGCCAGCCTGCCTGGGGTCAAGGTCCAAGGGCGGCCTGCTGGCAGATGGCTGTGGTAGGTGGCCGGTGTGGCCTGGGGGTGAGGATGGGGGTGGGCTCCCTTTGCTCTCGGGAATGTTCCTTGTCCGGGAGGCCGGGGCACTTAGTTGCTTGTCCTCTGGGGCAGGATGGGTGGGGTGATGGAGCCCCCATCCCTGCTCCCCAACCCTGACCCTAGGCAACTGCCCCATGGTGGGCGGGCAGGGCTGCTGGGGGAGTGGGGTGGGGAGGCGCTGGGGGCTGGCTCTGGACGGGCAGGGGTGGCCAGCCTGGGCTGCTGGTCCCCTGCCTCCAGCCCCACCCACACCCTGCCAGTGTGGGCCAGCACTGCCTACCCCACCTGAGCCAGGATGAGTTGGTGGGGGTGGGCTGAGGCTGGCAAGGGGCTGCTGCCCTGTGGCTTGTGCCCTCCCCCACCTTGAGGCTCTGCAGTTTGGGAGGAAAAGGCCCCCACTACAAAACAAATCCTGGCTCTCCTGGGACAGCAGGTGTCCCTGGGGGGGGGCCGGGGTTAGGAGTGGGGTCTGTCTTTGCCCTGAGGCTCGAAGAGATGGCTGGAGGGGGTCAAGCCCCCCACCCCACGGCAGGATAGGTGGGTGCTCCACCCGTCCCTGCCCCTTCCCATCTTGGGAGCCCTGGAGCTCACAGCCTGTCGCCTGCGCCCAGGAGTTTGAGAATGCCGAGGGGGAAGAGTACGCGGCCAACTTCTCGGTGCAGGGCTCCCCGGCGGTGGTGGCTCCGAACGGGCCCGACGTGTACGTCCTGCCGCTCACTGAGGTCTCCCTCCCCATGGCTAAGCAGCCGGGGCGCTCAGGTGAGTGAGCCCCCCGTAGGCCCGGGTGGTGGGTGGAGGGTGTGGCTCGGGGTCAGCAGCTAGCGCTCCTAGGGAGGGGGTGGCAAGGGGCTGGTGTGTGTCTCCTGCTGGGACCTGGGCACTTTGAGCAGGCTCCAGGACAGCCCTGCCCCCATCACCTCTCCCACCCCAGGGCTGCTGTGCAAAGGGGTGGAGACAGGCACCAAGGGCAAGGGGTGTTCCCTCTGGTGCTGGGATGGGCCACTGTGTGCTGGGAGGAGGGCTCCTCTGCTGTTGACTTCTCAGCGCTGGCTGGCCACACAGGGACATGGGCTCCAGTGTGCCGTGGGCACCGCCCACCCACTCGGGGAGGAGGTTCTCTGGGGCTCCCTCTGTGGGCTGGGCTGTGAATGAGCCTTTCACTCAGGCCCTGGGGGTGGGGGCAGAAGGGGGCCCAGGGCCAACCCAGCACATGCAGGTGCAGGCAGGGGCAACTTCCTGGGCTTCCTCGCCGCGTTTCCCATTTGCCCCGAGCCGGGGTCCCCCCACCAGGCTGACCACCTACATTCGAACATGCGGGGCCCGAGCTCAAGAGGTTGCAGGTCAATGACCCATCTGGGCTTGGAACCCACGTCCACGTGATGCTGGTGCTGTGGGAACCCCGAGTTCTCTTTGGATCCCTGTCCCCCATGGTAGTCTGACCTCAGGCTCCCTCCCAGGAGCCCCTAGGCAAGGCCTGTGCCCACCCCAGCTCCTCCAGGAACAGAGGGAGGGGTGTCAGGCCCTGGCGGGGCTCTGTGGGCCCCTGGGCTGGTTACTGCCTGGACGAGCCGGCCCGCCACACCTGCTGTGCGCCGGGCTCTGCCAGCCTAACCACGATGCTGCCCACCCTGGCCCCAGCCTTTGTCATGGGCTGGAGCTCCCGAGGCACTGGGCTCAGCCCCCAGAGCAGACCTGGGGGGAGACTAGCTGCCAGCCCCCCGGCCTAGGACTCCATGAGTGTCCCCCCCCCCCCCCCCCGACACACACACACACCAGCATCTCCTGAAGGAGACGTCACCAGTTAGGCAAGAATCAGGGCCTGGGGCTCAAAGCATGCCCACATTTGTTGCCTGGCCCAAAGGAACACCCTATAAGGCCTGCAGGTGGGCTCTCTGCTGCAGGAGGTCCCCTGACCCTCCCGGGTGATCGTGAGGGTCTCTGAGCCCCTGACACTGCTGGACACTGGGAGCTGGTGGGGAGCCAGGGGCCACCACAGGGCCCACTGCCCCCCAGACCCAGACCTGTTACTCCCTGGGCAATGTGTGCCTGGGACCCCACAGAACCTTTGAGACCCAGCTTCCCCCACCCTCTGGGGACTGTCCCTGCAGAGGACAGGGGGCAGGGACCCACGAGAGGACAGCGATTGCTTGTTTCTCTATTTGTTAGCTCTAGTCTCAGCTTTCTGCGGGTACCCTGCTTCTGGAGAGGAAAGGGAGAGATTTCCGGTGATGCTAGGAGGGCAGCCCACCTGGAGGTCAAGGGTCAAAAGCCTGGACAGCAGGTCCCAGCCCTTGAGACTGCGGAGAAGGACAGCACAGTCAGCCAGGCCCCGTCTCTGGGCTCCCCTGTGGGCGCTGCCCCTCGGGTGGACCCCAGCCCCCCAGCCCCAGCTCGCCGTGCCTCCTACAGCTGAGAGGGGAACTTTCCAGTTGGCTGGCAGGTGGCATGTTCCCGCCTCCTTCGCTGGCCCAGTGTCCACTATCAGGACGCTGGAGAGCCTGCTCAGGGAGACCCCAGGCCGGAGAGTTGGGGGCATCAGTCTGGGGCTCAGGGAGAGGAGCCCTGGGACACAGCCTAACGGGACCCGCGCCCTAAACTGTGCTCAGCATCAAGGTCAAGGTTCCCTGAAGTCTTGGGTCCCTGGGAGCAGCCCCTCAGCCCTGGGCTCTCCTGGTAGCCAGGCTCAGGCCCTCTCCCCTGGGCCCTCCAGGCACTTGGCGTGGGAGCAGAATTTAGGGAATCCCTCGGGGCACAGGCAGGGCGTGAGTGGGCTCAGCGGTCCTGGCCGTTCCTCCGGGGCCCTTGCTGACCCTTTCTCCCTGCTGACCTCACCCAGCCCAGCCTGCAGGAGAATGGGCCCAGTGTGTTCCGTACAGGGCTGTGCCAAGCAGACCCCAACAAAGGGGCCTTTGGCGTGCCTGGCGCTGGAATGCCAGCCTGTGAGGGGCGAGGGGCGAGGGGCGGGCCGCCCCAGTGCCCTCCTCCCCATGGCCTTGGCCCCACCTCCCTGCCTGCCAGGCATTGCCTGTGGACCAGTCCCGGCTCCAGGCCCTGCCGTCTCCTGCCTGGCTTGACCCTGTAGCTGGGGCACAGCCTTCCCAGACCCGCCGGAAAGATGCCCGAATGCAGCCTGCAGGTCCACGGCTTTCCAGGGCAGCAGATGCCCTGCTCCTGATGGCAGCCTCTAGGTGTGGCCCCAGCTCTCAGGGGCTCAGGGCGGCTCCCCAGAACAGGCCATGCAGGCAGCCCCTCGAGGGACCAGGTGAGGGAAGATGGGGGCAGTGATGGAGGCTGAGGTGGGGTCTCTGAGCCCCCTGCCCTGTTACAGTGCAGCTGCTCAAGTCCACAGACCTGGGCCGGCACAGCCTCCTGTACCTGGAGGAGATTGGCCACGGCTGGTTCGGGAAGGTGAGTTGCGACCTGGGTGTCAGGGTGGGCTGGCACCGTGGGCCCCTCTGCAGGCCTCACCCTGCTGGGCCCCTCCCTGGGGAGCTCAGGGTCCACAGGGTCCACAGCCCCTTCTCTTCAGGTCCTTGTGTCAGACACTGGGAGGTGTCTTTCATTGGGCTGGGGGCACAGGAGGTGGGGAGCAGCATCTTGGTCCTCGCTCCCCCTACACCCCGGCTGGGCAGGGCAACCGGGTCCCTCTTCCTCCCTGCAGACCCCCAGAGCTAGAGCTGAGAACAGCTGGGGGCGTTGGGGGACACGAACCCATAAGACTCAATGTTCCAGCCAGCCGGGTTCACCTGGGAGGGATCCAGAACCCATTTTGCAGATGAGTAAAGCAAGGCACAGAAAGAAGTGCCTTGTCCCCAGTTGCAGGGGAGAGAGGAAGAGCAGGGGCTGGAGCGGAGCATGGGGAGAGTGGAGGCTGAGGTGCTGCCCGCCCCACAGGTGTTCCTGGGGGAGGTGAACTCGGGCATCAGCAGCTCCCAGGTGGTGGTGAAGGAGCTGAAGGCCAGCGCCAGTGTGCAGGAGCAGATGCAGTTCCTGGAGGAGGCACAGCCCTACAGGTGGGTGGCACCTGGGGACAGGCGGGCGAGGCTGGAGGAGGCAGCAACAGGCTGGGGAGGGGGGGCCCTGTAAACAAAGGCCAGCTCTGTGCTGCCCCCACTGCTCCCCCACCCCTGCAGAGCCAGCCCGGCTCCCTGCTCGCCCGCCCCCTCCTGTCCTGAGTGTGTGTCAGGGGGCAGCCTGTTGGCTCCCGCAGGGCCCTGCAGCACAGCAACCTGCTCCAGTGCCTGGCCCAGTGCGCCGAGGTGACGCCCTACCTGCTGGTGATGGAGTTCTGCCCAATGGTGAGTTGCCCCTCCCTGGCCCTCCAGACCCTCTGCCCCTAGTGTCTGTCCACGATGGGCGAGTGGGCCCAGCCTCCTCAAAGAGGGGCCTCACCCCGACCCTGTGGGCCCCACAGTCCCCCCTAAAGTGGGGCCTGGGGCCCTGCCCCACCACCTCCCAGAGGTGGCCTGTGGGGAGGAGCTGACCCCATGCCACTAGGGAGGGTGGCTGTTTGGGCTGGGACCCCACTGCACCCTGGGGAGGCCCCAGCTGCTTCTCCATCACCTGCACTGCTGAGGGAGGTCAGTTTTCCTGGGAGGCACCTGGGCCAGCGCAGGAGGCTCGCACCCACTCACCTCTGCTTCTGTGGCATTTTAATCTTGAGGTCTGTGACTGTGCTTGCAAACTGCGCCCTCAGGGCCCCTTCCCACATGCATGGCTCCGGCACTACAGAGGTGCCCTCGGCAGACATGGGTCCCTGCAGTATGCAGGACCCCACTGTCTGGTTTCTGGACTCCTGGCCGTAGCCATGATCTCCTGGGGCTTCCCCAGGATGGCTGGGCCCTTCCTGGAGCTGGGTGGTGTCAGCAGGTCAGAGAGTTGCCAGCTGACCCTCTGGTCACCTGCCCTGGGTTCCATCCTGGCTCAGCGTCACGGCCTGTGTGGCCTGTCTGCTGCTCACCAGCTGTTAGGTTGTGGGCATCTGAGCCCCAGCGGTCTGTATGAGGGGTGTGGCAGGGGTTCTGGCCCCGCAGGGCTGCCTGGGTCCATGGGGGTGGTTTGGAGAAAGTGCCCCCTGCCTGTGGGGTCGTCCTGTCAAGAGCTGGCCACTGAGGGATGGCCACAGCGGCTGCTCTGGCCTTTAGCGGATGCCTTGCTCGCCCCAGCAGGCCCCACGTGGGGAGGGAGGCCCAGTGGTTGGTTTGCACGGGCGCCGGCTCCGGGCCAGCAGCTGACGGGGCTGCCCCTCTCGGCAGGGGGACCTCAAGGGCTACCTGCGGAGCTTCCGGGTGGCAGAGTCCATGCCACCTGACCCCCTGACCCTGCAGCGCATGGCCTGTGAGGTGGCCTGCGGCGTCCTGCACTTGCATCGCAACAACTATGTGCACAGGTGAGGGCGGGGGTGGGCCCGGAAGCCCTGGGGGCTCCCTGGGCTGTCTGAGGGCCCCACCCCGGCAGAAAGGGACACCAGCAATTCCTGCTTCCTGGGCGGTGGGAAGGTTCATCGGGTTGGTCTTTATTGGGCCTCTAAGGACCGTTGTGCAAAGGAAGTTTATCATGTGATAAGCACCGGGCACATGGGGTTGGACACCTGTTTTTATAGGACGGTTAAGTGAAGCGATGCACACTGTCCAGCTGGCCTGGGTGGGCACACAGTAGGGCCTGAGGCTATCCTCTGTCCCCAACATGGTCAGTGCCACCCCGTGGCCCTATGCTGACCCCTGCTCTCCTGTCTCCCTCGGGCCCAGGGGGAGGGATGGCTCTGTCCTGCTTCCTGCCCTAAAGTCGGAAAAACCGGCCAGGGTGCGCAGCGTAGGGGGACATGCCGGAAGAAGTGGTGATGGATGTGGCCCCTCCAGCCCCGGCCGCCGCACGGGCCGTCCTCCCCAACAATATCCTGGTGCTGAGTGATGACACACGCAACTCCAGCATCAGTGATTTTGTTGAAGAGGGCAGCTGCCAGCCTCCTGACCTGCCTGCCGCGCCCACCCAGCCCCGGTGCCTGCTCGCCCCCACGTGTAAGCGCAGCTGTAGCCCCTGGCACAGCAGCTGTGTGGCAGATGTACGCTGACCCACGTTTGCCCCAGTGCCCTACGCCCCAGACACCCACCCGGCCACCGGGCAGCCAGGGCTCTGCTGCTGGTGGGCACTCCACGCCCTGCCCCCTGCCCTGGGGCCCTGTGTAGGCAGGGGCAGGACCCCTGGGGACATTCGGACCTGTTTCGCCAGGACTGGTTCTTGCTTCCCAGGGAGCTGAGGGTGACGGTGTGGTGGCTGGAAAGGCTGCAGTGTCCCTGGGCTGGCTCTCCCCTGAGGGACGGGTCAGCAGACTGGTGTCTGAGGAGAAGCAGGGGCGTGGGCCGGGCAGGGGAGGGGACCCAGTGCAGCTGGGCCACGTCTTCGAGGAGGGGACCTGGGCATGCTCTAGCCCTCGCTGGGCCCCCTCTTCCTCACGTGCGTTGTAACGTTTGAGGCCCTGTCCCTGCCGACCATCTGAAGTGCCCAGTCTGGGGAGAGGCCGGGCCTCTGGGCATGGGGAGGTGGGCAGCCTCTCAGATGCCCCTTCCCACCCACCCACTGAGTGAGCCCAGGACACACTTGGTGACAAGCGGTCCAGCTCCCTCAGGGCCCTGACCCTGCCCTCCTGCCCCCAGTGACCTGGCCCTGAGGAACTGCCTCCTCACGGCTGACCTGACGGTGAAGATTGGTGACTACGGCCTGTCTCACGGCAAATACAGAGTAAGTGGGCCGGCTGGAGGGGCAGGGCTGGCCAACCGGGCCCCAGCGGGTGACACTGTCCTGTGTGCCCACAGGAGGACTACTTCGTGACTGCTGACCAGCTGTGGGTGCCGCTGCGCTGGATCGCGCCCGAGCTGGTGGACGAGGTGCACTGCAACCTGCTGGTGGTGGACCAGACCAAGGCCAGCAACGTGTGGTGAGTGTGTGTCCTGGGGGCCCACGTGAGGACGCGGCCCCTGAAAGTCGATGGCTGTACTCCCACCTGCTGCCTCAGCCCTCACGGCTGCCCTGCCCGGAGCCCGAGTGAGTGCACGGTGAGGACGCAGGGCCTGCAGGCCCACCGGGTGCTCTGCCAGCCTGAGTCCCCACTGACGGCCTGTTCCTCCATGTTGGAGGGGATGCACGTTGGCCACTCAAAGAAAGGCCACGTGTACAATGACATGCTCCTCTGTCCAATCTCATCACTCTGTTGGAGGGGGCCAAACATGTCCCTAGGTGAGGTCATGGGGGTGCTGGAGCCACCCCTGGCTGCCCAGTGCCAGTGGCCCACAGTGGCTGAGTCGGCAGGCCAGCAGGGCCTGTGGAGACCGTGGAGGAAGTCCCATCCCTCCCAGGACCCATAGACATCCGGGTCAGAGCACACGTCAGGTTGCAGAGCCTGCTGGGAGCAACAGACTGTACCCATGAGACGGGGCGGGGGTTCATGTGGCACCTGTGCCCATGAAGAGGGGCTGGTAGGGGCCAGGGATCTCCAGGACTGCAGCCTGGAGGCACCGAGCTGGGCACAGAGTGGGCATTCAGACCCAGCACTGCAGCCTCCACAAGGCCAGGCTCCGAGCCGGCCTGAGAGATGGAAGGTGTGGACTTCTACAGGCTGTGAGGGACATCTCTGCCATGGTGCTCCTCTGGCCCTGTCCTTGACCAGCTTCCGCTTCCCCTCCCCACCTCCTCCCAGCCCCCAAGGCCTCAGTCTGGCCTCCCCTCTGCTCCTGATGAACCCTCAGAGCCTGGATCCATGGACCAGCCCGCCTTCCTGAGCTTTCCAGGGGCCCTCCCCTGAGCCATTTAACCATGGCCCTGTCATGGACACTGCGTTGCCTCCCTGAGCCTCGCCTCTGCATCAAGCTAACCTTCCCTTGCCTGCCTCCCCTGCTGCATGCTGGCTGCGGTCCCCTAGATGGCTTGAGCCAAGGTCACTGTGACTTCTCCGTTGCCAAATCTGCTCTGTCCCTCATGACCCCAGCTTCCAGGGACAGCCCGGGGTCCCAAGGAACTGTGTGAAGCCACCACCCACCAGAAGGAACCCAGTCACCTCCTAGCTCCACGTGCTCTGGCGGCCCCTGTGTGTTCCCCAGGCCCACCCCTGCTGGGCTGGGACCTCCCTGGGCTGACCCCTCCCGCAGCCTCACCCCACGGCTGGGTTCCCTCTTTCCAGCCTCTCATACCTGGTACAGTGACTGGTCTTCACCATGGCAAGAAATGAATGAATGAACGAAAGGATGGACCTAGGTCCCTGTAAGGCCAGGCTGGCCTCGATTTGCCTGGGCACCCTGGGTGCGGGCTTGGTCTTGGTCAGGTGGCCCATGCTGCCCGTTCACTTAAGGAAGGCACCGTCTTTTGGGAGGGGCATCCCAAGAAGCTGGTGTGATGATAGGAGTTGCCCCTTGGTGCCCAAGGCTCTGAGGTGCTGGGTTCCTGTGTGGCCCACGCCATGGCCGGCCACGCCAGCCCCTCTGATGGCGGTCACCCCTGCAGGTCCCTCGGCGTGACCATCTGGGAACTCTTTGAGCTGGGCACACAGCCCTACCCCCACCACTCCGACCGGCAGGTACTGGCCTATGCTGTGCGGGAGCAGCAGCTCAAGCTGCCCAAGCCCCAGCTGCCACTGACGCTGTCGGACCGCTGGTGAGGACCAGTGATGCCAGGCGGGGCCGGGGGGGTGTCCCCAGCAGGAGGGCAGAGGCAAAGAGGGATGCTGAGAGTCCCTAGGGTAGAAGCGGCTCCTCGTGACTGGAGACGCCCGGGTTTCCAGCTCCCCTGGCTCCCCTCTGGCCGGCAGTGACGTCTGGGCCCCACACTCTCCCCAAACGGAAATGGCCTCTTTGCCCAAAACACAAATTCACCTGCAGGCAGGGCAGGGATGACTTAAGGGAAAGGTGCCCCGGCACGCTTCCAGTTCCCACACCGCTGAGCCCACCTGGGGAGATGTGGGGTCTCCTTTAACTAAGTGGGAGATTCCCTTAACTGCCCTCAAGCGATTTTGAGGGTGAGGAGGAGAGGACGCACGCCCTCCGGTTGAGGGCAGATGGGCTCACTCCTCCGGGGGCTGTGCACTGCCACCCGTGGGGGGCGGGCAGGGCCCCGTGGGCGGGGACTGAGCCCGGGGCCTCCCTCCCCGCAGGTACGAGGTAATGCAGTTCTGCTGGCTGCAGCCAGAGCAGCGGCCCACGGCGGAGGAGGTGCACCTGCTGCTGTCCTATCTGTGCGCCAAGGGCGCCACCGAGGCGGAGGAGGAGTTCGAGCGGCGCTGGCGCTCGCTGCGGCCGGGCGGGGGCGGCGCGGGCCCCGGGCCGGGGGCTGCGGGCCTGGCACTGGGGGGCGCTGGCGAACTCGCGGCCGCCTCCTCCTTCCCGCTGCTGGAGCAGTTCGCCGGCGACGGCTTCCACGCGGACGGCGACGACGTGCTGACGGTGACAGAGACGAGCCGCGGCCTCAACTTTGAGTACAAGTGGGAGGCGGGCCGCGGCGCGGAGGCCTTCCCACTGCCCGGAGGCGCGCCAAGCCCTGGGCGCGCCGCGCGCCTGCAGGAGCTCTGCGCCCCCGACGGCGCGCCCCCGGGCGTGGTGCCCGTGCTCAGCGCGCACAGCCCCTCGGTGGGCAGCGAATACTTCATCCGCCTGGAGGAGCCTACGCCCGCCGCCGGCCACGATCTCGACTGCGCCGGCTGCGCCCTCAGCCCCCGCGGCACGGCCCCGCACCCTGACCCCGGTGACCACGACTCCGACTCCGACGGCAGCACAGCCACCTCGCTGGCCATGGAGCCGCTGTTGGGCCACGCGCCGCCCGCCGACGGCCCCTGGGGCCACTGCGACTACTACTCATGCAGGAGTGGCGCCCGGGACCCGCCCTGCTCCTCGCGCTCGCCCTCCCCCTCCTCCAGGGCCCTCATGCTGGCGGAGCCTGGGGCGGAGGACACCGACTGGGGCGCAACCGCCTTCTGCCCGCCTTTCTTTGAGGACCCGCTGGGCACGTCCCCTTCGGGGAGCTCCGGGGCCCGGCTTTCCCCGGGTGCGGAGGAGCTGGGGGAGGCAGAGGCCCGAAAGGCCGCCCAGCACAGACACTGGAGTTCCAATGTATCGGCCAACAACAACAGCAGCAGCCGAGCAGCCGAGTCCTGGGACCCCGGCTATGCGAGCAGCTACTCGGACTGCTGCCCTGGCATGAAGCAGACCCTACAGGCTGTCCCTGAGCTGGTCCATCCCCTGGCCCCAGAGGACCCCAGAGAGCCTCTCCTTGGGCCAAAGGGGGCCTCCTCTGGCCAGGAGCCGGGCTGTTGCCTTGGCCTCCCCGATCTGTGTCCTGCTGAAGGCCTGGCATCTGCCACCTGCCTGGTCACAACCCCCTGGACAGAGGCAGCTGTAAGCGGGGGTGACAGCCCCCAGGCAGAGCCCAGACTTGCAGAGGAGGCTGAGGGCTCTGCTGGACTCCAACTGCCCCTTCCCTCCATCCCATCCCCATCCCAAGAGGGAGCCCTGCTTCCTGCTGAGGAGGCCAGTGCCCCCGCCGCCCTGCCTGCCTCCCCGACACCCGCCGGCAGTCAGTTGACTGCCACGGAGCCAGCCAAGACCCTGGACAGCAGCAGCAGCTCTTTGGAGCTGGAGGCACCAGGCAGTGAGGATGAGGACACGACCGAGGCCACGTCTGGCATCTTCACTGACTTGTCCAGCGATGGCCCGCAGGCTGAGAAGCCAGAAGTGACACCGGCCTTCCGCTCCCTGCAGAAGCAGGTGGGGACCCCTGATTCCCTGGACTCGCTGGACATCCCGTCCTCAGCCAGTGATGGCGGCTGTGAGGTCTTCAGCCCGTCGGCTGTTGGCACCCCTGGTGGGCAGCCCCGAGCCCTAGACAGTGGCTATGACACAGAAAACTACGAGTCTCCCGAGTTTGTGCTCAAGGAGGCACATGAGCTGTGCGAGCCTGAGGCCTTCGGGGAGCTGGCCTCAGAAGGTGAGAGCCCCGGGCCTGAGACTCGGCTCTCCACCTCCCTTGGCGGCCTCAGTGAGAAGAACCCCTACCGCGACTCGGCCTACTTCTCTGACCTGGATCCTGAGCCTGAGCCCTCCTTGGGCCCCGAGGAGAAGCCAGGAGGTGTTCAGGCCCCGGGGCCAGAGCTGGACCTGGAGAGCCCGCATAGCCCTGGGTTGCAGCCTGCACAGCCCTTCCTTGAGCCTGGGGTGTCCACAGAGGCACAGGGCGCTGGCCCCAGGGAAGTGCCGCCACTGCCGCTGTCTGAGGACTCTTTCCCAGAGCCAAGCGCCTGCCCCACGGGCCCCAGGCAGGAGACTCCCTGGGCCCTAGGCCCAGCCCAGGTGCCACCGGAGCCCAGCTCCGGGCGTTCCAAGATTTTCTTGCTGACCCCGGTTCCACTGAGCTCAGAAGGCCACCGCGCTGAGCTCCAGGAGGCCCCGGGACTGCTGTCGGGCCTGGCCCTGAAGGAACGGACAGGGGGGCCGAGCGCCCCCAGAGCCCCACTCTGCCTGGCCGTGCCGGGACTCCCCACAGCCCCAGAGGGCCGGTCGGAGGAGGAAGAGGACGACAGCGACGACAGCGACGAGTCGGACGAGGAGCTCCGCTGCTACAGCATCCAGGAGCCGAGCGAGGAGAGCGAGGAGGAGGTGCCGCCCGTGCCCGTGGTGGTGGCCGAGAGCCAGAGCGCGCGCAACCTGCGCAGCCTGCTCAAGATGCCCAGCCTGCTGTCCGAGGCCTTCTGCGAGGACCTGGAGCGCAAGAAGAAAGCCGTATCCTTCTTCGACGACGTCACTGTCTACCTCTTCGACCAGGTAGGCGGCCGCACGGGGCTCTGCACGGGGCTGGGGGTCCCTAGCGAGACGGGAAGCTGTGGGAGTGGCCGCTGCTGGCGGCCCGAGCCACGTGCTGCTCTGACCTTCCAGGAAAGCCCCACCCGGGAGCTCGGGGAGCCCTTCCCTGGAAGCAAGGAGTCGCCCCCCGCGTTTCTAGCGGGCAGCCTCAGCTCCCCCAGCGCCCCAGGCCGGCGGCGACGAGCGGACCGCTCCCCCGACGGCTCCGCGGCGGAAGCTGGTGAGCTGGGGGCGGGGCCCGCGGGGCGGTGACTCCCCGGGTGGGCGGGACCCGAGGGGCGTGAAGTCACGGGCAGGCGAGGCCTCGCCCTCTTTCCCCCAACCCCCACCTCCCCTGCGCTGTCGCGCACCCGAGTGACAGCGGGCGGCCTGCAGGCGCAGCGTTCGAATGGGACGACGGCTTCCCGCTGGCGCCGGCTCCGGAGCCCGCCGCGCCCGCCCCCGCAGCGCCCCGCAAACCGGCCGCGTCCGGCCCCTTCTCGCGCTTCACCGTGTCGCCCGCGCCCGCATCCCGCTTCTCCATCACGCAAGTTTCCGACTCGGACGCCGGTTCCGTGGGAGGTGAGGCTGCGGCGGGGCTGGCGGGAGGGGACCTCGCGGAGGGTAGTGGAGAGGGCGGCCGGGTGCCCTCATTATTTCTCCTCTTCTGGACAAGCTGTTTTCGGACGTGGAAACTGAGGCTTGGAGAGGTCAAAGTCGCGGCAAGCCTGCCTATCCCGGCCCCCTTGGCAAGGCCTCGCCTCCTTGCCTTTCAGGGAGATGCAGTGTCCCAGACACAGCTGGCCCGGCACATCCCTGGGCCCCAGGGCCTAGACTGCACGCTGCCTGGCCCTCAGGCCTCACCCTCTGCTCCCTCCTCCCGAGGCACCACTGGACACTGAGCGCCCCCAGCCTGCTCTCTACCTGATCTTAGCCCCTAAAACCTGCGGCAGCGTTCCCACCAGAACCTTCCCAGCCCCTGCTCATCTGCCTCAGCCGCTGCCGGTGCCTCAGGACCTGGCATGTCTCAGATCTGACAGCTCTTGCCCAGAGGCACGAATGGTGGTGGCTCAGGTGCCAGGTGGGGGCCCTCCTCAGGGCCTTAGCTCACCCTCCCTCCGTGCTCCTCTCCCATCACCCACAGACCAGGCAGGCCCATCCCTACCAGGCTGACCGCACACACAGACCCGACCCCTGGGCCTGACAAATCCTTTGCTGCCAGCCATTTCCCTGAACACCCACCTCCACCGAGATGCCTCCCGGCCATGTTGTCCCTGGGCCAGACCTAGCCCCTCCCCTGCTGCCCTTGGCCTGTGGCTGCAGCCTCCAGAGAAGGGCCTGTCAGCCTGTCCTTGGCACTACTCGGCCCTTAGTGGACATCTGAGCAAACAAGCAGGTCACAGGAGGCGAGTGCGTGACCCTGGCCCCATCCTGTTGGGACCTCAGTTTCCCCACCTGTAAAAGGAGGACGTGGAGGGCACTTGCTGAGCTTTGTTGGGCCTGGGCCCTGGTGATGCGGTGGAAAAAAAATGGGTCCAGCTCCCTCCTAGACAATAGGCAGACCTACTGCAGCGAAGGGGCCTGAGGACCACAGCCCCAGCTGGTCAGCGGCCTCTAGGCCAGGGATCCAGGCCAGGTGGGAGTCCTGGGGGAGGAATCTCTGGCTGTCCGTAGAAGGCAGGGTCCTCTCAGGAGTCCTTGTGTCTCCAGTCACTGAATGCTCACGTGGCCCCTCCTGTTTGCCAGGCCCTGCAGCAGGTGCTGGGGGCAGCTGCAAAGAGGCCTGAGGCCCAGGCAGCTCCCGCTTGGAGGCCAGTGTCGCCAGACCCCCTGATGGTCCTGCTCCAGGAAGCAGCGAGGATGGTGATGGAGAGAGAGTGGGGACCGCAGCCCTGTCGGCGGTCGGCAGCAGCTTCCGGTGCCTCAGTGCCCCACGCAGCGCCCCGGAGCAGGGCAGGATAAGAGGCCCCGCTCCAGCCAGGACAGTGGAGCCACGGTGCACGCCAGCCCATGCTGCCCCGGGGGCAGGATGTGTCCTGGACACTCGGGTTTGCTGCTACCCCTAGGGATGCCCTACCGCCCGGGACCCGGGCGCTACTCCCCTTGCAGCTGCCCCTCCACCCTGGACGCTGCAGTTGGACTGGTTGGCCTCTGAGGCCAGGGGACCTGCTCTTGGCTGGGGGGCCTTGCACACCCTGCCACCTGGCTCCTGCATGCGCTGCAGGATGCTGTGTCCCACCCCACGCAAGAGCAGGCACAAGCCCGCTGGGACGGCCTCTCCCCGCCCCCTTCATCCCTTCTGCCTGGTTCTGCGTTTGCTCAGTAATAGATGAGGACTCTGGGCTCGTGTGCCCCCCCTCCGCCACCCTTACCTCAGAGTCTGTGGCTGTATTTCCCCTTCACTGACTCGGCTAACCCCGTGAGCGCTCCCTCCCCAAGGGTCTGGGCTGGCTCATGCACCTGGGTCCCGCTGCTGGAGCCCAGGCAGGTGGGCCAAGCTGGGCAGCCCTGCCGCGGTGGCCCCGTTCTAGAGGTGCCCATGGCTGGCTGGTGCAGGCAGCTCCCCTCTTCAGGGCACTGCCCAGCCTGGCCCAGCTGCCAAAGGACAGTGGGGGCTGTACCCCCCGGTCACTGTCCGGGGCTCCTGCCGGCAGGGATGGGGAAGGCTGGAGCTGGGAGGGTGGTGGGGGCGGGGCAGCACAGGGACTATTTTTGTAACCGAGAATGGAAATGGGCTGATCTTAAGTTATTGTTGCCAAAGAGATGTAAAGTTTGTTGTTGCTTTGGGGGTGTGGGTGGGGGACTCATTTGGGGTTTGTGGTTTTTGTTTTTTATTAGTTTTATTAGTTTGAGGCTTAGGATGCTGGTGCAATGATTTTCCTGTTCCTTCTTTCTTTGTTTTTTAAATCAAGCTAAGGAAAAAAAAGCCTTCGTGCTGCGTATGTTTCCTTTGGGGTCTGCAGATAAAACTCTGGGCAGGAGCAGGCATGGCCATGCTGGGTGGGGACCCAGCTGCCAGCTCTGCCTGGGGGGGGCACAGTAGTCCCTCCTGACCACAGGGAGTGGGGTGCAGGAGGGAGTGGCCCTTTTCCCCACACTGTCCTTTGTACACCTTGGTGGCACAAGACCGTGATGTGGGTCCCCAGTATGCCTGGTGGGGGTCTGTCCAGAGCAGGGGGGTCTGCTCCTGCAGCTGTCTCTTCCTGCCCCATAGCTGGCTCTGCCTAGGTAAGGATGCGGAGGGGGACCCACAGACCTCCCCAGGAAGCTTGTCCCCCTGCCTTCCCAGGGGCCAAGCCTGTCCCCCAGCACAGGGCCGGGACGGAAGCTGGGAGGCAGGGTTTTGAGGAGTTGGGGCTTCTGTGCGACACCACACCAAATATCTGCCCTGTGACCCTGCCTCCCCCACTGGGCCTGTCTCCAGCTTCTGTGAGGTGAGAGGCCTGTGTGCCCCTGGCCCCCCATGCCATGCTTCCCATCCTGGGGAACGGGCAGGCACCTGAGGGCTCCAGAACCCCTCCTTGAGGGCCTGGGAGGAGCGAGCTCGGCCTGGAACTTCTCCCATATGAGGACTGCTGCCACCAACGCGATCACTGTGGCGGTATTTCACCAATAAACGTCAAACAGCAGGATCCATAATAAAGTTTCTAAAATCTGTATTTCAGCTGAAATATGGAAGCAGCCGTAGTGGGGAGGGGGACTCCCCCTCAATGGCACACAGCTCGGGGACCCAGAAAGTTAAGTGCTCATAATAAACTCATCTTCCAAAGAAGGGTGGCAGGCTCTCCGGGTCCCTGCACCCCAGGCCTCTGCCCCCAGAGGCAGAGATGACAGATCACAGCTGGGCACAAAGGGGCAGCCCATTTATTGACCACTTAGGAGGCATGAGCAGTGGGAGCTGGGCTCCCCTTCCAGCTACAAGCTGACGCAGTGTCCTTCCCTGCACCCTGGTGGCTTCATGCCTGCACAACCAGAGGCGCCTACCCTGTGAGGCCGGCCCCATGGCCCAGCAGCAGGTCTCGGCTCCAGGTGCCAGGTGCCACCTCCACAGGAACAGCCGGGGTCCAGCCCAGGCCGGACTGATGTGAGGGTAGAGCTCTGGGCAGGTGAAGGGCTCGGAAGGAGAAAATTCTCTAAGCAGAGACCACGCAGGTTGTAACAAAACAGGTTACTGGTGGAGGTGGGGGAAGAAGGGCCCAATGGGCAGCGGGTGCAGACGGGGCCATCAGCTGAGGAGGGGGGCAGACCTGTCATTGGTCACTGTCGGCTTCAGCTGGACGTTGGCGAAGGGATTCCTGAGGAGAGGAGAGAAGAGTGGTTTTAGTAGGGGCGGGGGGGGGGGGGGGGGCGGGGAACTACCTTACAGCCCGTGGGTCCCCAGCCCTGTGGTGGCCTCGACCTGGTGACCCGGCCGATCTTGATGACCCAGCCTCCAAGCTCAGAGCCAGTGAGCAATGGAGGCTGCATGGCAGTCAGGGAAGGGTGCCGTCCACACGGCCAGCTGACCCCCAATATGCCACGCTCGGCTCACCCCCACTGCCCCCACGCCTTGAACCACCAACCCTCCCAGGGCAGGGTGGTGGGTGTGAGGGAGGGGCCCCACTGCAGCCTCCACCTCACACTGGGGGCCCAGAGCCAGTTCCTTCTCAGCAACCCGAGCAGTCCCAAAAGGGCCTGTGTCCGAGTTTGGTGAGTGGCCCCACAAGGCCAGGCAGCCCACCCGCCATGTGCCCGAGAACAGCAGCTGAGCCCTTGGCCAAGGACACGCCTGTCGACACAGAGACACAGCTCAGCAGCCACATGAGCCCGGCCCATGCATCCCGGGGGCCGGAAGGTGGCCCGGAAGGTGGCCCAGAGCAGACACGGGCCTCAGCCCGCCCCACGCCGACATGACAGACACGAGGTACAGGCACACTGGCAGCGACAGGGCTGGCAGGGGTGGACACCTGCAGCCCCCCCAGGGGGTCTGACCACCTCCTTGGTGAGAGGTCAGCCACCTGTCACCCCAGGGGAGCTACGCCCTCCCCTGCATGCCCAAGGCCACAGCTGACATACAGATGGACTCGCCAGACAAGAGGCTGAGATGGAACGACATGAGCACGGAGGGGCTGGGTCCTCACGGAAGCCTCTCCTCCTCGAATCCCCGCAGGCTCGGGAGGCCCTGCCTGGGCAGGGAAGTGTAAGACAGCGTGCCAGGGGACGTCAGACAGCCCTAGGAGTGACAGCACGGATGGCAGGTGGGACACGGAGGGCTCGGCAGGGACAGGACGGCACTCCTGGCGAAGCGCTCAGCTCCGGAGCCGTTACCTGGACAGGAGTCGCCTCTGGCAGAGCGGGGCTGGGCGTCCACGGGAGCTGGGCAGGCGGGCGGGCACTCCCTCCAGTGTGCCCAGGCAGACAGCCCTGTGTTTTCCTGAGGACGTGGGGTTTTCTAAAAAGCGGAGACTCCCTGGATTGAGTTTGTAAAAGGCTAAACTACTGAGAGGCAGCTGACCCTTGATGCGCAGCTTCTGCATCTCCTTGGGGACATCTGAGAGTCCGGCGGCTCCCATGCACACGGATGACGAGCATCTTCTGACTTAGCGTTCCGGCCCCAGATTAAAGGCGCCTCCAGCCCCCAGGAGGCCTCAGGCTCTGCTCACTTGGGCCTCTCGGCTCTGATGGAGCAGCCGAGCTTCAGCCACGCCGGCCACAGGCAGGGGCCACCTGGAGGTTCTAAAGGCGAGGTTCTGCCATGCACACGGACATCCGCCCCGGGGATGGAGGGTGGAGGACGGCCCGTGCCCTGGCTGCTACCTGAACTACAGACTTTGGTTCTAGAAGAGGGCTTTGTGCCCTCAGCTGTGCCCAACCACAGTAGAGGCAGGAGGTCCTGGGGGGGCTGGAGATGGGGCACGTGAGTCCGTCTAGGATCAGGGACGGAGCAGAGGGAGGAACGCAGACCCTGTGCCCCAGAAAAGAGAGGACAGCACTGTGCTGGCCAGAGCCGGGGCAAAATGGCCGAGTGGGTTTGGGCAGCTCACACCTTACTCCTGTCCTGACACACTTGAATTCTCATCAGAGAGGCCAGTGGCAAAGCGTCATCGTCAGCCGGGGCCAGAGGGAGCTGCGGGATGGGAAGGGTCTCCCCTGCCAGGGGTCTGGCTTCTGACCCCCCCTTTTCTTATTTCCTCCCCCAAGAACAGTGTGACCTGAACCAGGGAGCGCACTGCCTCCACACTGCAGGTTCTGAGGGATCGGGTGCGGCCCGCAGTCCCCTCCCCCTCGCAGCTCTGGCCAGAGACCCCTGGGCAGGACCCTCCCACCACTCAGCAGCAGAGGAGGGGTGTGGCCGCTCAGGGGCCTAGCACCTTCTGGAATGTTCTGTGAAAGAACGGGTTCATGAGCTACCCTGGGGAGGGTACCTGTGTGACCGCCGACCGGATGACAAAACAGAACAAGATTTTGACCTAAGGCCACTGCAGATTCTCTCGTCCCCAGACATTTGTCCCTGCCAAGAGGCGGACGCCAGGCACCGAGCCTTCTCCCAACAGCACTGTCGGCGGACGATTGATTGACAACAAACCAAGACACAAAACACGCTCCTTGTGCCAGCAAAGCAAGTCAACAAGAACCGCCCAAGTGCTTGGGGCCCAGAGGGGCTGTGTGGGGCTCTCCCCCTGGGGGCACTGGCTGAGGAACGCCAGGGGTGCAGCTCTGTCCCCTCTCCAAGGGACTCCTGAGCAGGGACGTGGGAGGACTGGCGGCTTTACACAGAGAACGGATTTCCACTCACAGCACGGACCAGGCGTGAAGCCCCTGGCTCAGGAAAGCACAAGCTGGACCCCTGCTGGGGGAGGGTGGGTCGGGCTGCAGTTCAAGGGGGCAGGGCTGCCCTGCACTGCCTCCTGGACAGCCAGCCCTCAGGGACCCCGGGCAGCACAGGGGTCCTGACCCCACTGCCTCTGCCCCTGGCAAACCCCTACAGCCTAAGGAGGGTCGAAGGCTGCAGTCGAGCAGCGTTCAATTCCAGGCTCACGAAGCTTGTGTCGCTGCGGGTTTTAGAGAATCATCTAAGGCGATTTTGAGTCCGCTACTTGAGTAAGAAATTGTAATTCTGAGAACAGCCAAGTCATGGCAAAGTGCGACTTCCATCCTTTGGTGATTCCAGAGCAGAGAGGAGCAAAGACAGCAATTACCGCATACGTCTCCACTTTCTCCTGAACTTTCTCCTCCTAAGACATAAGTGGTTTTTCCATGACTTCAGAATGTCAGCCTTTCTGGAATTGAGTCGTTCTCATTCCCAGCCCCCCATCCCAGGGCTGTAAGCTCGGGCAAAGCTGGGCAGGTCCCTCAACCAACCAGTGGTGGCTTTGCATACTCCATCCCCAGCTGAATAGTCAGGCTGAGCAGACTCGGAACAGCCAGGAACCTAGCTGGTGGCGCCGTGCTGCATGCTCCTGGGGCCGAGCACCCCCTAGGCCTGCCTTATACCAAGGGATGGAGTCCTGGAGGCTTCAGCCCTTCCTGTGCCTCCCTCACGCGAGGAAAGCTTGGCCCCACCAGCTCAGAGGGACCAAGGGGTGGCAGAGGTGGGGGGTTTGTACTGTCTGCAGGTGGGGGATGCAAGCCTCTTAGAGACACCTTCTCAGAAGAGGAGGAATCTAAGGCAGGGAAGGAGGCTGGCCCAGGGTCACCCACTGCTAAGCCAGGGTCAAAGGCATTTCCACCCTGTCCGCAAATTTCAGGAGTTATTCCAGAACTTTCCAGAACTCACACTGCAGCTCACCAACAGAAAGGCGGTGAAAGGAGACTGAGAGTCCAGGATCTGTTTAAGTGGTCCAGCTCCCCACAGGTAGGATGGCGTTGCTGTGACGCCCAGTGGGACTAAAGTGATCACCATCCTTTATAAAGGATCGAGGTACCAGCTTCATGTAGCAACCTCTTCAGTGATCTGGGGCTGGGAGTAGGGAGAGATGGGCAGCAGTGTTGCCTTGACCCAGCATAGGGGCCCAGGGCAGTAAGCTCCCCCTCTCCCACTAGCCATCAGTGCTTACTTTCCAAGGACCCAGGGGACAGGACAGTCACCAGGAGGGGCCTAGAGGAAGCTAGCAAGGGCACCCACATGTGGCAGCCAAGGGCCTGGTCTGGAAAACCTGGCGCAGCCCCTTGGAGCCACGTCGGGGCAGAGGTGAGTTGACCCGGGCAGAGTGGGCAGCAGAGCCACTGTGTCCACCTGTCCCCAGGGGGGCAGACATGAGCGCCTGCTCCAGCATGCCTGCAGCACTCATCTGGGCACAAGCCACAGAGCTGTCCCCAGGACCCCACCCTGGTCTCCCCAGCCCCCACGGGGCTGCAATACTCACCAACCCAGGAGCCAGCCAGGCCAGGCTCAGACCTTTACCCACAGGGGCCCGTCCAAGAAACACTCAAGGGCACCCAGAGCCAGCCTCGCAGCTGATCACAGCCTCACCCTGATGTGGCCAAAGCACTCAGCAGAGGCAGGAGAAACCCAGCAGAGGGCCAGGGCCAGACCCGTGCCCAGCAGTTGGGGAGGTGCCACGGACAGGGGACACAGTGGCAGGGCAGCGAGTCAGACCCACAAGCTTCCAGGCAGAAGGGGAAAATCTGAGAGCCCAAGGAGGGATCCGAGGGGAAGCAGAGGCCCCGAGCCAGAGCAGAGGCAGGCTCAGCAGACCCTCAGGCCCCACCCCCTGCCCGAGGCCAGAGGGTCTGTCCAGAGCCACAGGGAACACAGAATGACCAGCACAAGAAAACCAGGGCAACTTACTAACTCTAGTCAGGGCGCTCAAAACCTGGCCACTTCCACCTCGGCGCTGCAAGGAAACACAAGGGCTTGGTTGGTGCAGGCGGAGGGCTAGGTGTGAGGACTCTGCGCGGACGCGTGGCCGGAGGATGGGGGACACCTGGCGGCTGGCCCTCCAGCCCTGGTAAGGCGTCTGCAGGGAGGAGCTCGAAGGGCAGGGTGTCCCTGGGTCACGCCCAGTGGCCCTGCTCTCTCCTCTGGGTGGGGCTGCCCGAGGTGCCCCTCCCGGCAAGCGGCGTGGGCCGGCGCTGTCTGCCAGCCAGTGGTTCTGTGGAGGCCGCCCGGCTAGGGTGGCCAGGCTCTGCATGCGGGGCTGGAAGGAGGCTCCACACCCAACTCGATGCAATAAATAAAACTTTTATTCCAACAACTGCGGCACAGGGCACAATTCAGATTAAAAAAAAAAAAAAAGGAAGAAGAAAGGAAACAGGGAATATAATTTTCAGCACTTTACATCTTCATACAAGTTCTGCGGTTTTGTGTCTACATTCTTCCATTGAGCATGGAATCCCCTGGATTTGAAATCTTTTAGCAAAATGAGAACACCAACACAGAGGTTCTTTTTACATAGGTCCATGTTCTGGCTTTGTTTCTCCTTAAATATAAAAGGGGGTCTGTCTGAGTCTTGAGCTGCTTCTCTCACAAACACTACCAGCCACGTTCTGGTCTGCGGGGGACCGGACACTAATGCACAGCAGAGGAGGAGCGTCCACAGCTGCCCAGGGCTCCGGCAGGAAGAGCCGGGCGGGCTGCACCCCTGGGGCTCACTTCCCAGATTCAGGGTGCAAACAGGCAGTACCAGTAGCCAGAGTCCAGTGCGTCTGTTTCTGAAGTCACCGAGACACACAAAAAGACGAGAGCGTTTAGGGACGACGGGGCGGGGGCTGCCTGCTTCCCCAGGTGGGAAGAGAGGGGCACCGGTCCAAAGCCGCTCTGCCCCAGGCCAGCCTTGCTAGGCCCGGATGCGCCCCTGCCCTGTGCAGCTGCCACTCTTCACGAGGCTGGTTAAAGAAATGATTTCCGGAACACGTTGGGGTGAAGGGTGGTCTCTGGAGGTCTTTGGAATGTCCGAGTGTGGTCGGGCAGCGCCTGCTCCCGACCCCCTCCCCGCCAGTGCACTGCGCGAGGTCACAAGGCCCAGCTAACGATGCCTGTGCCCTGGTCTCTGACCACCATCCACCAGCATTTGCAGAGAAGGGAGCCCTCAGGAGCCCGGCCTGGTGGGCCGGGCAGGGCCAGGGGCCACAGCCTCCCTCACAGGAGCGGCCAGCTTCCTCAGGAGGCCCCCTGAGCTCGGCACGAGCCCCTCCCTGGGTGTGGCCCTCGGCAGGGCACCCATGGGGCCGTGAGCCTCTTGCAACCCCCAGCACCTTCCCCTTCCTGACACAGAGGCCAGCGTGCGCTGGGGGAAGTCAGATGCAGAAATAACAGTACGTACACCGGAGTCCATGCATATCTGTTTTTGTGTTTCAGGAAAAAAAATGTGCTTTTCCTGTTTTTCATTTTTTTTGTTTCTTTTTTTTAAAGATTTTTCTTTTTCTTCAAACTTCAGACCTGGCTCGCAGTGAGCCTTCAAAAAGGGACAGTGTGTCATGAACACGGCAGATGGTGAGCAGGGGTGAGGACACCCGCCCGTGGCTGCCCGGCTGGCAGGTCCCGCCTGGCGGGACACACGGGGTGGGGCATGTAAACACGGGGAGCAGAGATGGGGCAGCACCATGGACCCTGGGGGATCACAGAGTCTGGGGTCACCAAACAAAAGGCAGGGAGGGAGCAGGTAGAAAAGAAAAATAACCCGAGAACAAACCACCAAGAGCTGAGGAGGAAACGATGGAGACCAGACAGGTGGGGGGGGCAGAAGCTCTTCCGAGCAGCAGCTGCCCGTGGTCAGCGTCCTCACACTGTGGACACCAGCGTGCCGCTGCTGCTGTGAAACAAAGCACAGGACAGCTGCCGGGCCGCACGCCTCCCCTGCGGCAGCCCTCTCAGCAGCTCAGGGGCAGCAGCCACCTGGCCACCTGGCTCTGGAGGAGGGGAGACGCGAGAAGTCGCGGAGCCAGGACGAGGGCTGAGCCCAGGCGAGGGCACAGGGGGCAGCAGTCCCCAGCCGTCTGTGCTGGCCAGGCTGGGGAGATGAGCCCAGGGGCAGGAGGGCCCCCTCCTGGCCGTGAGTGGACAAGGCAGCACTGGACACTAGCAAAACGAGCAGAGCTGAGAAAGAACTAGGCCGAGGGGGTTCCTGCTGTGGCTGTGGGCAGCCCAGGGGGCCCCTTGGAAAGAGCGGGAGCCCCTGGAGTGGCTGGGTGGGTCCTCGGCTCTGGCACAGGCACCAGGCCAGGGCCCCCGCACAACCACTGGTGAGACACGAAGGCAGCGCCCGAGAGGGGCTGCTTCCCTCCTGGCGATAGCCCAGGACCCTGCACCACTGCCTCAGGACAGGGTAGCCAGCTCTCAGAACCCCGGTCCTTCAGAGAAGGTTGGGGGGCTGTGGGGCAAGAGACAGAGAACAGGGCCCCTAAACCCTACTTGCCTGGCCCGGAGTGGATGCCGCGGGCTCCAGCCAGGCCCCATGGAGCAGGCCTCAGAGAACCCGGCAGAGCGGCCCAGCCCACTAGCCTCCAATGGGACTGCTCCCCACCTGGCCACAACACCCTACCCCCCAGCTTCCAAGGACAAGTCTGAGAGCCCCTTACCTGCTCACAGCCCGTGCCCCGTAGTCATCCAGACCCTGGGGAGGAAAGGCAGGAACAGGTCAGGCCGGGGGTCCTGGGGGTGATGGGGGTCTGTAGGGCAGGAGCAGGCTGGGCAGGTGCCCCTCCTGACCCCAGTGTGTTCGGTGCTGCCTGCAGCCGAGGGCATGGAGGATCCTCCCCAGTGGTGACCTCCCAAAATCAGGGGGATGCCTCCCCACGTGGCCAGCTGCTGACTGTGAATGTGTGAGCTCACACAGACACATGCAAGAGAGGTCAACTTGGCCCCCTTCCCCACCAGCAGGTGGGCGGAAAAGTGCCTGCAGGTCACATGGTAGGAGCACCCGGTGGGGGAGATTGGGGCTATCTGGCAGACTCAGGGCACATGGTGGGGATCCCCAGGATCCCAGGGCCTGAAACAGTGACATTTGCAGGGAGGTGGCGATGGACGGGTGGCCAGGTGGAGAAGCCAAGCTGGCAAAGGTCACTGGCAGTGCACAGTCACCTGCAGGCCCACCTCATCCAAGCCTGGGCTGGCCCCTGGGCCGAGCATCCCCTGAGCCACCAGAATGCAGCAGTAGCTTCCCACCCTAGGGACGGTGCCGCTGCCCAGGAGGGGAACCCTTGGGGCGAGGAGCTGCGGGCTGTGCTCTGGAGAGCTGCCCCATGTCTGATGGCCTGGCCTGGCCCCAGGGCCATTGAGGGGTACTGGGCACGCCCTCCTCAACTTTCTCAGCACCAAAACCAAACCCACAGACTGGGAAATGAGAGCAGCGAGCAGTAGGCAGACCCCTCCAGGTGTGGCCAGCTAAGCCATGAGACCGGGTGGGCTGGCCCTGTGACCCCAAGGTGCCACGCTTCCCCATGGCTGGATCAGCCTCTCCCTGCTGCCTCCCTGAGCACCAGTTCCACCTCACCTCCTCCAAAAGGTCCCATCCAAGCGCCCTGTCACACCACTCCAGGTTTGCCACCCTTGCCACTTGTCTCAAACCACATGTTTACGCTGCCTAAACCATAAGCTCCTTGCAGACAGATCCTTTTGCGGCACCTCAGAAAGCTTGTGCCAACAAGGCCGTCTGCACAAGGTGGGCAACGCTGTTTAGTGCTGGACAGGGTGAGCTGGCCTCCAGTACCCAGGCCCTTCCCCTGGACTTCGCCCACCTAAAATGTCACTTCCACAGCCTCAGGTCATGCTGTCAACATGGAAGCCCTCAGCCGTCGGGTCAACCCCGTGGTGGTCACCCAGGCTGCTGAAGCCTCTTTTCTCTCTCTCCTTCCTGCCTGGGGAGCCCCCGACCCCAAAGCCAGGACCCAGCCCTGGAGACTGGCCCCTGGAGGAAAGCTGCTGGCTCCTGCCTGCCATGCAGCCACAGCAGACCAACGTCCTTGAAGCCTTGTCTCCCTCCCACCCCGCGAGCCTCCCAGGGCAGAGCCATGCGGGACCCAGTGAGCACTGTCCACACCTACACCCCGGTCCTGCCTGGACCTCAAGGCCACCATGCACGCCAGAGACTCCGCCAGGGACCCACACCCAGGACCCAAGCCTTGAGCTTCTGCCCCTGGCCACGTCGTACTGGACAGCCTGACAGGTATGCCTGGCCCTGCCTCCTGAGGGTCCCAGAAACATGCTAACTAGAAAGTTCCAGCCACGTCCCAGGCCTGAGTGCAGACACTCATGTCTGCACTGGGACCCAGGATTGCAGGGACCCCCACAGTTCTCAGGGAGGGGCTCTGGATACTGAGTCCTCCCTGATGCCCAGGCTTGGTTTCAAGGCCAGCGATGCCCCAGCCCAAGGGAAGGGCAGGCAGAGGGGCGGCCGTGCTCCCTCTAGAGCCCTGAGGTCTGCAGAGGGTGCCCAGCAGTGACCTTTAAGGTAAGCACAGCAGGTGTATAGACTCAACGCCCAAATCCCCGAGCCTTCCCCAGGCATATCCTATGGAGGTGCCAATGTGGGTCTGTGGCCGAGCCCACCCAGCAACAGCCCCTTCCAGCCCAGGCCCCTGCCCTGTGCTCACCTGGGAGAAGGCAGGCACAGCCACACTGTAGGGTCTCTGCTTGAAGGTACCAGCCGTCTGGGCGGGGAAGGCGCGGGAGGCCGTGCCGTAGTCAGGGGGTGGGATAGCCAGGTCCTCCTTGTCCAGGAGGTTGCCTGTGCTGCTGCTCTTCCCTGGCTGTAGGCTGTGGGGACCAGGGCTCAGGGACCGAGTCAGCAGGCCCCCAGCCCCCATCCAGCCCCTCACCTTCCCCCACACTTTGCTCAGCTCCTCACAGAGGGCATGACAGCTGGCTGCTCTTAGTGGACTAGGCTGCAGCCACGCTGACCCCACGGGCCTCCCTCCCTGCTCAGAATCGAATGAGAAGGTGTGCCACGAGGAAACTGCCGAAGCCCATGTGGAGCTGAGTCCTACGGCGACCCCGATCCTCTGAAAGCCACTCAGCCCCCGCCTCTGTGGCTCCATAAGGGACTCTCTAGCTCTTCCAAGGGCCAGGGGTCTTCCACATACCCTTCCCGCTGGAGACAGCAGCTGGGGTGTGAGCCTGGGCCTACTGTGGGGCAAAGAGAGCCTCCACCATGATGGGCCAGCGAACGGGCTCCCAGACCCCCTCCTCACAAAGCACCACCACACTCACGCACCCCAAGGGCCTTGACATGCAGCCCACTGGGCTGGGGTGGGTGGCACTGTAGGGGTGGAGAAAGGACCAGAAGCCCAGCCAGGCTCTCCATGCTGAGGGCCTGGGCTGCTCTGAGAGGTGCCTGTCCACAGGGCCCCATTCTCACTGCTACCTGGCGGGCCAGTGCACTCACCTCATGTGCAGCCGGTCACTGCCGTCGCTGTCCAGGACCCGGGTGTAGGAGAAGGGAAACCAGCCCCGCCTGAAAGAGAAGACCCAGGTGAGAGGGCACCAGGGCCCCCAGGGCAGGGCCCCCAGTCCCACTAGTTCCCTGGCCTGGCTGCACGCATCTGTGGAGGGAGACCAGGACATGCCGGCCAGCGACCCGGGTGTACATCCAGCTCTGAGCTGCCCCTCCCTTGATGGGAGCTCCGGCGGCCTCCAGCGTGAGGGTGGGGGAACCTGTGGGGACCCCAGGCAGAGCTCCTGACGCTTCGACAGGCAGGGATGGTTTCCTGCCACGTGACCTGGCTGGGCAGGCCCTCAGCCCCAAATGGCCACGCTGAGCCATGGCGCCAACAGCAGAGGAGCTGTCTAGAGGGAGGCGGGTGTGGCAGTGCTCAGGAACAGAGGTGGCCCACCAGTGTCCCTGTCCCTCAGAGCACCCTTCTCAGGGCAGCAACTGCCTGGAGGCCAGAGTGGAGCTCAGTACAGCAGCTCCCTCCCTGATTGAGGCAGGCCAGAGTGTCAGGGCTGGCTCTGCTCCGGGGTGGGGGTCTCCCTTCTCACCAACAGACACACCCAGACAACAATGGTGGCAGTGGGAAGGGGCAAGGTCCCTGACCTGGGCGGCCCCCAGGTCGAGCAAGAGAGATGCTGACACAGCCTCTCGGCAATAGGTGTTAAATTAAACCATGGAGGTACAGCTCATCTGACTCAACGATGTGACTTCTAGAACCCAAATACGAGGGCTGATCAGACATGTGGAGGAGACGTGGGGGCGGCAGAAGGGCTTTGGGGTTGAAGGCTGGCCTCTACCAACAGGGAAGCCACACACCCGACAGGAGGGAAGGTGCTAGACATGCCGCAGTGCACACACACAGGGCCCCAGACAAACGGCAGGGACTGTGCGGTGAAGCCTGCTGCGGTGTGCAAACAGCCCTCGCCACACATGTCTGTAATGCCCGTTTTTTTCTACAGTACGACCTCGATGATCAGTGGGAGAAAGGACCCAGAGCTGCCAGGACATCCGAGGGCCGCAGGGTCAGGAGGCTGATGTCCCCAAGCTTGATAAAGGGCAGGACAGGCCGCCTCGCCCCTGTGGCCCCCAAATGGCCATCGCAGGGATGGGCACTGGCCGTGGCACTCACATCTTGGTCTTCTCGCTCTCGCCGTAGTGCCAGCCGTCGCGGGCCTCAGGCACCAGCAGGGTGATGAGGTCGCCCTCCTTGAAGCTCAGCAGGGTGCTGTTGTCCCCAGCTGCGTGGGAGAAGATGGCCTTCACCCGCATGCGGCCGTTGCGTTCCAGGCCGGCTGCCATGGAGCTCGAGCGGGGCAGAGTCTTGTTCTCAGCTGTCGGGACGACAGGGCAGGTGTGAGGGGATGCTCTGCCCCAAGTGGGGAGGGAAAGGGTGCAGCCACCCACCCATCAGCTGAGCAGCCTGATGGTGAGATGCTAGGAGGCCCTGGGCAGGCAGAGGGGGACTATCCATCCTGGTGGATTCTTACCAGGCCTCCAGGGCTGTTTGGACTCAGACTCTGGAAGAACCTGGGTACTGGGGATATGGATCCAGCCACAGACCTGCCACCCATCAGCTGGGGGCAATTCTCTGGGTCTGAGCTTCAGCTTTCCCATCTACTCATCAGGACACCCTCATGGGCTGAGAGCCCTGGGGGGCGTAGGGGAGGGAGTGAGGGTGCTGTCCATGGCACATGGAGAGGCAGAGCCCAGGGAGCTGGATGGGGAGTGGGGAGCTATCCCATGGTCAACTAAAGCCCTCTTGAGCCTCATCCATCTGCTCCTGTCACTGGCTGCGCTGACAATCCACCGCTTACTAGACAATGGGGGAGCTGCGCAAAACCCAAGGGTCCAAAGCTCCAAGGATGGAAACCTCAAAGGGGTGCTGTACACAACATGCACACACATGCTGGTGGGTCCCCCGGACCTCCCCCCAGGCATGGCATCACTACTGTGGGCTCAAGAGAGCAGGTCTGGGGCCCCAGCCCAGCCCCCAGCGGAGCCCTTACTGGTGGCGTAGCTGTTTTTCGGGGCCACGCTCTTGCGCACGGGGAGCGTGTTGGAGTAGGAGTCGCTCAGCTTGTTCTGAGACTGCGGAGGAGATGAGGACTTGGGCTGGGCGGCCTTTCGGTCGGCCCAGGGGCTGTAGTCCTCGCTGTCCGGGCCCGAGACACCGTTCATGACGGGTGCATTCTCCTGGGCAGACAGCCGCTGTCGAGAAGAGGCGGCAAGGGCGCGGCGTTGCAGGAGGGGCCTGGCCCGGGCAAAGCCAGCGTGGAGAGCCCCTCACCCCGGCAGGAGCGCCCTGGCTACCACAGAATGACAACCAGGGGCCATCCTCCCTCACCCATAAAGCTTTCAGGAGGCCAAGGACTCACCCCTACAAATGGGGCCAGCTCGGGGGGCACCGGCAGGGGCTTGGCCCCTGGAATGGGGTCTGAGATGACCAGGTTGGACTTGGAGGCTGACAGAGTGCTGGGGAGGATGGAGCCGTTGCTGTTGGCCATCTGTTGCATGAGCTGCACGGCGCGGTCTGGAATCTTGTTGGGATCGGCACACGCCTGCTGCCACAGCGGCAGCTTCTGGGCAAGCAGCTCCTTGCCCTGAAGTGGAGGAAGCAGAACAGGGTGGGAGTCAGGGCTGAATGCAGGCTCCCGCAGCCAGGCACATCCCAGGGGACCTGTTGCAGGGCCAGGAGAGGCCAGGGCCTGCTGCTGACAGCACTGATGCAGCCCAGACCCCGAGCGGCACCAAGGCTCCTAGAGACACACCCCCTGCCTCAGGAGCGTCTAGCTGGAGCTGAGAGCTGCTCTCCACCAGCTGGTGCCTCACAGCCAGACAGGCCACCTGTGAATCTCTGACCCCCCCACAAGGAAAGTGGCTAGAATGTGGCTGCAAACCATGCAGTCGAGGGACCACCAGGAATGAGATCAAACCAAGGCCCGACCCGGGCAGGGGCCTCCCCAGGGGCCCATGGAAGGAGAAATGAACAGAGACTCATGTTAGCCATGGAATGGGCAGACCCTTCGTGGGTGAACCACAATATACTAGGAAGAGTGCTGTGCCAGCAGACCTGAGGACCAAGAAACCTTGGAGGGACAAGGAGGGGACCATGGGCAAGGGAGAGAGCCACCCCAGGGGCCCAGGTGAGGTCAGACCAGCTTGCTGAAGACACAGGGAGGGAGGGCCCTGTTGGCACCCGGCAGACAGGACGCTAACTGCTCCTGCCCCCCACCCAGGGGCGCGAAAGCCCAGCTGTCCCTCTGGTGTGCACCAGGGCCTGCCTGGGATAGAGCCGGCCAGATGAACACAGGGGTCTCACAAAGGAGGAGAAGCCACAGGCTTGGCGGAGAGTCCTGGGATGGAGGAAGCAGCCAGAACTGAGGAATCAGCCTGAGGTTCCCTGCAACTCACTCAAGGTCCTGTGCCCGCAGCGTGGGCACACCCAGGGCCTGGGGGCAGCTGTGCCCTACCAGCTCCTGGCTGTTTGGCCAAAGTGGGCTACTTGACCTGCAGCAGGTGCACAATCCGTGTCCTACTGCAGACCCCGGGCCCCTCTGGGTGAAGCAGCCCCCAGCTTGGGGCAACCCTGGTCTCCAGGACCTCCACAGGGGCTGTCAGCCCTCACTGCCTCTCCCCACTTATCTTCCTACTTCTAGGACCCATGTCTGGGTGGGGAAGGGTGCCTGCATGGGGAAAGTGGAAGATGCCAGACAAACTGCCCTCTGAGCAGGCTACAGCCCCTCTTCTGCTGATGGTTTAGACTAGGGATCAGCAAACCACAGCCCAAGGGCTGGCGGCCCATTTTGTAAATAAGGTTTGAGTGAAACACGGCCATGTCTGTTAATTTACACATCTCTGGCCGCTTATGCACGCAATGGCAAAAACCAAAAGTATTTACCATCTGGCTCCTGGTTGAGATAAATGATTGACGGGCATGGGGTGGTGGTGAGAAAGCAGGCCAGCAGGGACCCAGCGCCATCAGGGATAACCCCAGGGTCAGGGTGTGGCCCCTGTTGCTGTTCGGCCTGAGCCTACACAGCAGGAAAATGCCCTAGGGCCTGCGTTTAGGAACAGGTGGTGGGGGGGGGGCGGGGGCGGGGGCGGGGTCCTGCCCTTTGTGCCATGGTGCCCAGCCTGGGGCTTGTGCCTCTCTAAACCCACCCTGGGGGGCTGGGTTCAGCTTCTTGGAAAGTCAGCTGTCATCACTCCCACCTGCAACACTAGGCTCCCTTCAGAGACAGAAACGGCAGTGTCCTGGAGGTCGATGGCTTTCTGCCTGCGGCACCAATGGGCCCCAGCTCTCCCAGACCGGCCACAGGGCCTGGCCACCGCCAGAGGGCGCAGACAACTGCCGCAGCACGGCCCAGAGCCGCGTGGGCGGGGCGGCCGCCCCTGCTCCGAATACTGCAGCTTGCAGCCGGCATGGTGTGCAGGTGGAGGTTGCCCGTTCCCACGCCCGGGCTGCCAGCGAGCCCTCCCAGCACAGGACCTGGATGGCAACGGCATAGCCAGTGGGGTGGGGTGGCCCCACCCCCAATCCCAAAGGGGATGCAGGTCCCGTCACAGTGCTTGTTCTGCACCTGCAACAAAAGGCCCCCAACAGGCCCGGGCAGGCAGGAGCCTCTCCACAGAGGGAGGGCAACCATATCCTTGGTTGCCCAAGGCGTGGGGACCAGACACTGAGTCTCAGATCAAGTGTGAGTCCACAGAACCCCTTTAGGGAAAAAGGACATGAACTAGGGCCTGCCTGGTCGGCTCGGCTGCCAAATCACAACTTCTAGACTGTCAAACGTTCTGGAATGTTCCAGTGGACAGGTCTGATCCCACCCCAGCTCCTGTGGACTATGGGGAATGGAGGCCCCACAGACACTCCCTGTCCCTGCACGGGAGCCTGTGGCCTTGGGTCTCATTGACCCGGGGGCTAACCCAGCCTCTACGAGGGGTCTCCCGGCACTGCACTCCTCCTTAGAGGAGACCTTCTCAGAGCTGTCAGTGTAACTGTTCTCAAAAATGCACGCAGCAATTTCCAACAGGACTCTTAAAAACACCTGCAGCCTTTGACCTGCTAATTCTCCTTCTAGACTCCACCCCTGGGGAAATCCAAAACACACAGGGACGTTTAGCACAGTATTGCTTTTGTCACAGCTCACGGGCTTGGCCCGCCTCACCTTGGAATGGTAGGCTGCGGAGTTCTTGGCCACGGCGCACTGCTTCTCCACCAGGAAGCAGAACCTCCTCCGCTCCTCGGTGAGGGCTGTCTTGTAGCCGTCTGACACGTAGTTCTCCAGCTCACCCTGTTTGTTGCTGATGGCATCGATGTACTGAGGGGTGGAAGAGAGGGTGGGGAGACAGGACAACATATGATCAGGTCTAGTCTGGCCGCCCCACTGGAGATGGAGTACATCTCTTGGCCAGCCCACTGGTGTGGGGCTTGGCCGCATGACTCACTTTGGTCAATGGGGTGCAGGCAGAAGTGATGGGGCAGCCCCATGCCTCACTGTGCCTGTTGCCCCTGGGGGAATGTGTCCCCCAACCCCCTGCCCTCTCCGCATCTTGGCAGCTGCACATTCGGGGACCATGCTGGCAGGTTACACAGCAAGACCTGGTGGCAGTGTCTGCCAGAGTGGCATCGCCTGTGGATCCTGATTCCAACCATCTAGAACCACTCTGACAGTGGACTGGGAAAGCTCAACCACACGTGTGTGTTCAAGAGTGACTAATTCACACCCAAATCCTGTGGGGGTGGTTAGAGAACACAGACACAGGAGATACCGCGTGACACTGGGGCACGCTGTAACGCTCTCTGATTTTGCAAGTTAGAACCTTTACGTAATAAAGCGCCAGCAAGACTGTGGGCCACCATCATGGGGAGGCAGGAGCACTCTAGATGCACACCATTGGTGTCTGCAAAGCCCCTGGGCAGACACCCACCAGAGCCCCCTCTTGGTGTGCCTGTGTGTGGGGCCTGCAGGGTCCGGCTGCTTCAGCACGGCACTGCTTCTCAGGTGCAGGAAGGCCCTTCCAGCCTCGCCTCTCCTCCCTGCCCGCCCCAGGCCCGGAGGAGACCATTCACAAGGAGCGCAGACCTCCAGTGGCCGAGATCGCCGTCCCAGAGCAGCTTCTGCAGCATCGGCTCTGCTCTGGAGCAGCCCCATCCTCCAGCAGGGGCAGGCCCAGGCACGTGTGGGGGCGGCCTCCCCCGCCAGCTCTGACTCAGTGGGGTGGGCGACAGGAGGGGGAGTGCAGAGCAGGCTGTTCCTGCCACCTCCCCTCACAGCAGCGCTCAGCTGGAGGGGCGAGGACCAGCCTGCCGGGTGTGGGCTCGTCCCCAGTGCTGGCACCCGTGCACCAGCCCTGCCACCAGCACTGGGGCCCCTTCTCCTCCTGCCCCGTAGACCTTCCCACACCGAACTCCAGCGTCTCCCCACTGGCGAGGGCAGCTTAAATGGACCTCAGAATAGCCACCCCACCCCCAAAGCAACGCTACAGCCTCAAGGAAGACGCCTTGGCTCTCTCAAGCTGCCGCAGGGCCCCGCTATGGGGGTGTGCTGAAGGGGACACAGGATGGCGCCTGGGCAGGAAGTGGGGCCAGGCCAGAAGAAGAGTCTGAGCACAGGGGAGGGGCTCTCCGGGGCAGCTCCGCTCCCTACCGCTGCCACCGCCTCCTCCTCCTCCTCTGCTTCATCCTCCTCCTTGGCAGCCTGAGCAGCTCCGAGTACTTTTCCTCTGGTTATGAAACATGTGCCTACCAGTGCCTGCTGCCCCTGTTCCCGCAGAACTTCCATTGCACTGCGGCTCCTCCAGCCTGCAGATTCAGGGTGCCCCTGGGGGCCTGTGGAGGGCACAGTGGGAAAGGCCCTACAGTGGGGGGAGGACTCTTCAGATGCCACCTGGCCTTGGCTGTGGAGGAGGGCACCTGCCAAGGGGACTGCTCACACCCCACACTCCCACCTAGAAGCCCCACAAGGCAAACATGAGGACAGGAAAACACAGAGGCCTGGGGGCCAGGAACATCCTCTGGATAGAAAAGCCTGGAAGGAGCAGAGCTTACTCAGAGACAGAGGGGGCATGTGCACAAGTAGGGGACCACAGATGCACACCCCCAGCGCACCCCCCCCCCCCCCCCCCCCCCCCCCCCCCCCCCCAAACAACCCTCAGCACTCGACTGAAGCTGCTTAGAGGTCCCACGGCTGCTCCCTGGCCGTCCTGTCCCTACAGGGGACCGTCATGGACATTCGCCACGACCTTGCAGGCTTCAACCAGCCTGAGACAGGGACATCTCCCTGTCCTCATGCAAAGGGGCACACAGAGGCTCAGCTTGGTGCCCCGCAGCCCCCTAAAGGGGCCATCTCTAGAGAAGTCTCTGCAAGGTTCCAGAAGGGGAAGACCTGGGTTTAATCCTCTAGGAAAACCCCTAATCCACCCCACTCCTTGTGTCACCACCTCCCGCCCTCCCCGGGGGCTGCTCCAGCATCCCAACTCCAACAGGGGCCAGGCCTGAAAGGGTACGTGGGCTCAAGGGAGCCAGGCATGCAGAGACCCCAAGCCTGGGCGGCCGGCAGCCTTGTGCAAGAAGGTCAGGGAGGGTGGGGAAGGGCTGCCCAGAGCGATGGCCTCCACACCAGTTATCACCTAAACGTAGACTTTGCAGAAGGAAAGGTGCCACTGTGAACGGTCACCCCAGGACAGCAGCGTAAACCGGGACACGGGGCCCCTGGGTCCGCTTGCCCTGAGAACGCTAGTGAGAATAGCTCCTTCCAAACCCGGCCCGGAGCGGGCCCAGCTATCTGTCCTGCGAACGGTTTCTGGGTTTTTAGGCTGCGGTAACATCTTTCACATCCCTGGACGTAAGTGCGGTGCAGGCCGCTGGCCTCATTAGCAGGGTCTGGGAGGAGAGGGAGTGGTGTTGTATTTTTAAGATTTCCATTTATTCAAAGGAGCCCTGTGAAGGGCCGGGAGCAGCACAGGCATCCGGGGGGGATCCAGGGGTGGGGTGGAGAGTGCCAATCAGGCAGGGGCTACGGGGCCAGTGAGCGGCTCCCCAAGGATCACGCGACCTGGGGAGCAGGTAGGAGAGACATAGCCCCTGAGAAGCGGCCAGCCCAGGTTGGGGCCGAGGGGACTGGGGAAGAGCTGACACCTTCCACTAGGGGCCCTGGATGTTCAGCTGTCCGAGCCCAACGCCAAGCGCTCTGGCCAGGGCAGAGCCCCAGCCCGCCAGCACACGTGGCTGCCGCTTCTGTCGAGGAACAGCCAGCTTTCCTGACCTCATTTTCCCGGACACCAACTCCTTGTGAGAGAAACCACAACTTCACCATGCAGATCCTGGAAATCTAGGCCAAGTGATGAGCTTCACCCCAAAGGGACGGGGAGAGGACACTGTCTCACCCTCACAGACCCAGGCCCAAGTGTGGAGGAGTGTTTGGATTCTCTGGAAGAGCGCAAAGGACAGAAAATGGCCTGGCCCTACACCTCTGATGACTTAGCAACAGGCTGCTGGAAATGGCCCCGAGCATGTCCCACCATGGCCAGTGCTGCTCCTCGTGTCCTGCCCTCTGCCGCCTCTGCCTGCTCCTTGCTGAGTGGGTGCTATGGTGACGGCGCTATAGAAACCCCCCGCTGACAGCATTTAAGACCCACGGAATGCTCCCACTTAGTCACCCTGGGCTGAACAGCCCTGTAATCCGGGGAGACAAAAGTGATCGGAACATATGTCTCCTCTTCTCTCCAAAGCCAGCCAGTGACTCAGAGGGGGGAGGGGCGTTCCAGAACAATGCGAGCGGTGTGCTTTACCTCATCTGATACGGCCGCTGTGGCTGTCTCACGTTTCTCAAAAACCTAACACTGCCCCTTTGTGTCCCTGCAGGTTGTGAATGCGAGCATGATCTGTGGCCCTTAGCTGCTGGTAACTACTACTCCAAGGAGGTGACAGGGGAGCCCTATTAGCTCTTATGTACAGGAAGGGGACAGCAAGAATCTGATGCCCCTTACTTGCATTCAGTCACTGGGGACCTGCTGGCTGTGGCTGGTGGCGTCCCTGGACCCCGCTGACCAGGCCTGCGCCCCACTCCCTGGTCTGATGGGCCCGGCACCCAGGCCAAGAACAGGAAGGCCAGTCTGGGGTCAGCGAGGGAGGCCTCAAGCTGCTGGGTCACGGCGTGGCAGGGCCATTGCAGTGGTTCAGCGGATTGGAGGGCCCTTAAAATCTCAGTTAAACACGAGAGCTCTGGAGAGAGTTGAGGCTGGGCTGAGCAGCCAGCAACAGCACCATCCAGCCCATGGGCCAGGAGGCGGAAGAGCCGGCCAGTCACCTCTACAAGGACTTGTTGTGGGAACGTCCTCAGGAAGTAAGTTGGCGCCTCTCTGGCAGGTGTTAGGGACCCACGAGCCCCGGGGTCCCATTTTCCTGGGAAAGGGCCCACAGCAGTCATCAGATTGGCAAGGAGTCCACAACTGACAGATCCCATTGCCCACACCCTGGCCCCACACACTCACATGCCGGCACTCAGGATGGACGTGCTGGGGGTGTGTGCCCACAGCATCCCCATGTCCAGGCTTCATGGGCCTGAAAGGGAGCGTGGGGCCACTGTTGTCCACACCAGTGGGCTGGACATGCTGACAGAGGCTTGAGGCTCACACCCCAATGTGTCCCCAAGACTCAAGGGGAGGGGTCTTAGCAAACCATGGGCACACTAGAGTGGACGCCTTGGGTGGCTGCCAGGGAGCACACCACCCTCGAGGATGAGGATCCACACTGTCCAGGCCTGGGGTCTGCTCTGCTCCTCCGCGACCTGGGGAGGGCCTGGGCTCTAGCGCTGCTTTGCTGAGCGACCTCTGCCAAGCAGTCAGGAAACCCTCCAGGTCTCAGTTTCCTCACCTGGGACCCAAAGGAGCTGAAGCAGATCGTCCAGACGGCACTGCCGGCCACGGCGGCCCCGCCCTCTCTCAGCCACAGCTTCTGCAGGTGCGAAATTCACACCCAATTTCCAAAACTTAGTGGGAAAAGAATGTTAAATACCTCACTAATGGTTTTTACAACGTGTCGAGATAACATTCTAAATCTATTTGGCTAAATAAGATCTACCAGAACCAACTTCACCTGTCTCTTTCGTTTTTAACGTGGCCACTTCTATGTGTGAAAGGACAAGAGTGGTGTGCCAACACTGCCCTCGAAAGCCTCTCCCTGCTCCAACAGCAGAAGATGCTCCAGTCACTCACTCAAGCGCTGTCTGAGTGGGCGCCCAGGTCGGCAGCCTGCCAGCAGCTCAATCTGGCAGTGGAGGGGTGGAGGGGGAGCCAGGGTGCGGGGAGCTAAGATGGCCCAAGTAGCTCAGTCCTGAGGGTCAGAGGAGGAGGGTGTCCTTCCTGGCTGCCTGTCCCATGGGGCAGAGTCCCCCCCGGGGGACCCTGAGCATCCGATGCAAGCTCTGGACACAGAGGCCCTAAGAGGGCGCAGTGCCTCTGCTTTCTCTCACTTGCTTCCACCAGTGAGGACCCCTAACTGACTTTACTCCAAGGAAAGAAAACGCCGCACCACTGCGACAGGCAGCTTGTCCACAGACCGCCTCTCGTGCTGCAGCTTACACTGAGAATGGCGGACGCAGAAAGAGCTGAAACCACCAGTGCGCATCACACTCCACGCGGTAATGGGACCAGCCTCCGCCACGATCTTTTCTGAAGATCTAAATTATGGTTATTTTGTTTTTGCTTTGTTAATTACACATCCCCTTAAATAGAATGAATCTCTCCCCTTTCTCAGACCGCAATCTGGATAAGTGCGCCTTCCAGAACAAGCAAACGCAGCAAGGGGGCACAAACTGACTGAGGGCCACAGAACCACCTGATCGGGTCAGCACCAGGCCCCAAATGAAACCTGCGTGTGGCCACTACGGAGCCCCGCCTCATGGCCTTCTGAGGCAGGAGCTCGGCCAGCCCCCACACCCATGAATACTGGAGAACCACCCTCCCTTGCAACCAGCCAGCTGTGGCTGCATGCTCCTCCTCCCACGGCCGGCATCTCAGAGAGGGAACCAGGAAGGTGGATCTGGGCCGGAACTGGGCGCTCCCTTGCAGCTCCGCGCCTCCTCGCAACCTCGGCCCCCAGGGGAAGCGGAAGGGGGTCAGGCCCTCTGCCTCCTCAACCGCACGACCCTGCCTGGCTCAGCAGCTGCAAGTGCTGAGCCACCCGAGAAGCCCAGGTGCTGGGCCTACAGGGACATTCTGGACCTTGGCCTCTGCACTCAGGCCGGCAGGCTTGGCCCACACCCAGGGTGACTGAGCAGGGGCCTGGTCCTCCCTCCCCACACACATTCATCTGTTTTTTCTTCCTAGGAGCTCAACCCTTCCTTCCAGGCCCCAACACTGCTTGGGGTTCAGTGGCCCCTGCCAGCTCTCAGAGCCTCTACGCGGGTCAGGAAGGACACCCTACTTCCCCATGACCCAGTTCGCCACACACCCAACGTACAGGCCCAAGACTCGCAGGACTGCTGGACTTCCCAACAGTCATGACGGCCCTCGGAGGGTGACGGCTGCTGCCTGAGTTCAGTCTTGTTCTAACCAGGCCTGGGTTTGGGGTGGGGCCATGGGGCCAAATGGAGCAAAAAAAGAGAAGTCCTACCTGAGTCCCACACGACCTACAGAAGGGAGAATGTGCAGCCGGAACTGGACCGGCTCCACCAGCACTGCTCCTGAAAATGTTTCTGCCCAGAACAGGAGCTCTCAGCACCAGCCACACCCAGCCCAGACCCTTCGGTCAGAAACCCTGGGGACCACCGGCTGGCCGGCAGGACTGGCTGCCCATCAGAGTCACCTGGAAGCTTTGAGAACCCTGATGGTCAGGCTGCAGCACAGCCACTCACACCCACATGCCTGGGAAAGAGGACACAGGCCCAGGCTGCGGAGACAGGCTCGCCAGATGAGGCCTGTAACCACACCCTGCTGGACACATGGCACGTCCTCCACCGACTACGTCCACCACAGCCTCTCCACACAGACGGGCCCTTCCATCAGTGCCTGGCCCGGTGACATGGCAATGGCTGGAGGTTTGGGGAGTGACCTCGGCTGGGAGGGCAGCGCTTGGTGCCTTCTCTGCTTCTAGATAGGACTCTCCGTCCTAGTTAGCGCCCCAAATGCCTCTAAGCGCCTGTTCCGTGACCCACAATTAAAATCAATTCTCTCCATGGAAATCCCAAAACACAGTCTCAATTATCAGCACCTCCTGAAAACGGCCAGCTTTGACCCAGTCCCACTCATGGGGAACCCATCACAGACAGACAGATGGAATGCTCTGATCAACTGACCACCTTCCTCCACTCCCGCCCCCTGTGCCACCCCATGGGCAGTGACCACCACTCCAGGTACAGCCTGTCCTCAGTGCAGATTGGGTCACTGGCCTGGCTATGAGGCCCAGGTGGACGAGGCTCCGGCAGTGCCCGGCAGCAGAGTCCACGGGGGAGGGCAGAGCAGGTGGGCGCCCTCTGCCAGGTCAGCACCCTGAAGGGCGTGCAGCTGTCCCCGATGAGCTCTGAGGGTCGATCCCCTGCCCGGCAGACTCCTGGAAAGCCTCCCCACCCTCCCCGGCGAGTGTTCTAGACACATGAAGCTGAAGTGCGGATGGGGGAACGCGTGGGCTGGGGGCTCCAGGAGGCACACAGTGATCCCAAGATTGACTCTCATGGAAGACTATCCATGTCTCAGGAGCACTGAGGAAACGCATGCCTGAAGCCACACGTCAGAGCCTCTCGCCACAGCATCCACACCTGGAGAGCAGAGCGGTGTGGGCTCGGGTGGTCTGGGCATGCCACCTTCTCCTCCACCAAGAGGAGCCTCCAGTGGCAGCTCGTGTCAGAACAGGGGCTTCATTACAGCTTGAGGACCCCCAAGCACAGCCCCTGCGCCAGCCGTGGGATCCAGAACCTACCTCCACCTGCAGGCACTGCCCACAGGGCTGCACATGGTGATGCCCCCCAGCGAGGGCACCTGCAGAGTGCGAGGCACCCCGGGCACAAATGTCTCCAAAGGAGCAGGGAAAGGCCACGGGCCATGCCTGACACTTCCCCTGGAGGGGCTCACAGTCCAGGTCACTCCCGCCTCCTGGGGTTGTTGCCCACCTCGTGGTCGGCTCAAGGACACAGGCCCAGGAACCCAAACGTCAGAATCCTGCTCCCACCCTGGTGACAATGCAGGGGCACATCAGCCTCTGCCAGCTCTTCTCCAGGGTTGGGGGACAACCGCGAAAGTCCCCAGCATACCACCAGGGGCGCACACAGCTCCGTGACCACCGGGACCTCAGTGGAACCTTCACGCTCCAAGGCAAAACCCCCTTCCTTCTAGCTGCGAGATCGGCTCAGTGCACCTGCAGGGCCTTTCCCTCAGAGGGAAATGGAAGGGAGGTGAGGCACTGCCACATCGAAAGGTCCTCAGGACCCTCCCAGCCCCCAGTAACCACACCTTGAAGCAGTAAGACACTGGCTGCTGGCCAGGTTTACAAAGGCTCTGAGAACCACAGGAACAGCCCCTGGTGCCGAGGAGCCCTCAGCTGCCCAGGCAGGCTGCGTATCTCACCCGGACAAGCAGTCGGCCTGCCTCCTGCCAGCTTATAGCGCTGGCCCCATGGGCAGCCACACACCAAGTACCCCATCCTCCCAGCACAGACATGGGATGAAGGACTCTGAGGGCGCCCGAGCCGGGCCTCCTGGGGTTCTACACCATGGCGGAGCAAAAAACACACTGGTTGGACCGGTCCCCGGCTTCCCAGCCTCAGAAGAGTGACTGAAATGGCTGAGCCCACGCTGGCTGTCACAGTGTAACCCACCTGTGCCGTGCGCCGAAGGGGACACACGTGGGACACAGGACCAGACTCCCCAGAAGGAAGTGACTTATTCGGGGGAAGTCATCGTAATAAAGCCTCAGATGGTTAAGGGTAAAACAGAAAGTAAGCATATGTAGGAAAGCAGAAGACAGAGGGGAGGGCCTGAGGAGAGGAGCTGAGCGAATGCACAGGACGGGGAGGGGCCACCCCTCTGTGGCTGTGTGTGGGCCCCGGGGCCCTTCCCATCTGTGCTCGGAGCAGGGAGAAGGTGGAAGGACCCCGCCTCACAAACAGGGAACCTGAGGCTGGGAGAGGATCTGGAGCTCACCAGGCCCACTGGGCTGCGAGGGGCAGAGCCAGACTACCAAGGCCTCACAGCGGTGCCCAGGCAGGGGACCACACGATGGGTGAGGAGGAGCTGCCGCAAGTTGTGGGAGGCCGTTCTGTGACAGCCCCAGGAGTGGGGAGCTGCCGCCCGGCAGGGGCAGAGACCAGGAGGTGTCCGGGCCTTGCTGGGGGTCAGTGAGGCTGAGCTGAGGAGGCAGGAGGCAGGGCACAAGGGAGCCTCAGTAGCGGGGTGACTCTCTGACACAGAGAGAAAGGTCAGTGTCAGATATCTCCCAGGTGAGGCCCAAAGAGGCCAGGTTGGACGTGAGTGGCCTCACCAAGCTAGGGAACTGCCAGAAGGCCCTCCACAAGGAGAAGAGGACTTCGAACTCCCCGTACGGAAAGAGCAGGGGTTGAGGGCCTGTGCCATGTCCCCCTCCAGCCCTGCATGGCTGATGGAGCAAATCCCACCTTCCAGGATCTGCAGGCCCAGGGTCCAGAGCAAAGCGGCAAGCAAAGGGTGGACGGTCAGGGCTCTGCTGAAGAGAGAGGGTTCGCAGTGGGCAGAGCAGAGTGGGTGACTGGGAACCAGATGCAGCAGTCTCGATGACTCAGCGGAGACGGGATCTGAGGCCTGTGTGGCTCTGTATCGTGTGGGAGTGAATACCATTGATGCCGCCAGCCCACATGGTCCGACCTCCATCCACCCTCCATCGGCCCTCCACCCTCTCTGCCCTTTCCTCAGCTGTAAGGTGTGCTGGCCATGACCTCTACCCTTCAGCTGCAGACCCTTTCGACGGCTCCCAGCGAGCTGGTCACAGCAGGGCCAGCTGGTCCAGGGAGAGGGCCCTGCTCAGGACAGAGCCCCAAGTTTGCAGCTGTACAAGAAAAGGAAGCACCAACACTAACAGTAAAGAGGAATGACACGCTGACATGCTACAAGGTAGATGAACCTTGAAAACATGCTGAGGGCGAGAAGCCACGTACTGTGCGGCTGTGTTCACGTGAGATGTCCCGAACAGGGAAATTCACGGAAAAAGAAAGTAGACCAGTGATTGCGGGAGAGGTGGGGTGGCAGCAGACAGGAGTGACTGCTGACAGGTGCGGGCTTTCTTTTTGGGGTGCCAAAAATTTTCTAAAATGGATTGTGGTGACGGGTGCACAATGCTGTGAACGTCCTCAAAACCACTGGGCTGTGCACTTTAAATGGGCGAACTGCACGGAATGTGAACTATATCTCAATAAAGCAACACCAACAAAAGCACCTGGAGAAGAGAAAGGTGCGCAGGCTCCCGGCCGCTCCTGGCAGGCGGCTGAACCCTGGACAAGCCCATCTCAGTGTCCCACCACCCAGCCGCCCAAGCAGCCCTAGGGGGTCCCCTTCAGAACAGCGGGAATGCAACTACAGCTGCGCTGAGATGCTACTGCCCTCCCAGGCAGCAGGGGTGCTGGTCGCGGGCCAAGGCTTTCAGGACAAAACGAATCAAGGCGGGGACAGGAAAGCAGATAGCCATCACTGCGGGTGCTTCTCCTTCTCTGTCTCACGACCCCCTACGGGGCTCCTTCAGGGAAATGACTCAAGGAAGGCTCGCTGCAGCAGCATCGGGCAGCGCTGCGAAGGCCTTCGGGGCCCACGCGGGTTACGACTGTCACTGAAGACATCTCAGCGAGATCGCACTGAGGAAGACAGGACTTGTGTTCCTGCCACTCTGTAAGAAACCACACGAGGAGGAGGCTGCAGGGAGCTGCCACGACAGTGCCACGTGAGGATGACAGGGACTTCCCACTGCCACGTGGCTGCTTTCACACAGGGGTTCCGACTCTCACCTGCCGTTGCCCAGTCCATCCTCTCCCCCCGTGACCCACACGCGCAGAGGGGCGCGGGTAAGGGCGGTTGGGACTGGGTGGGCCTGCTCATCTGCATCATGCTCAAGCAGGGAGTGCGGTGTGTGCTCCACAGGCAAGAACAGCCTCTCAGTCCGGGGCTGAGGCCAGACAGGGAACACTGTCCCGGCTCCACGGGGACACGTGTGTGCATGTGTGCACACACACGAGCCACACACACACAGGCCCAGAAGGTGATGGACAGGGGTGTGGGGCATTCCTCAAAGCTTGCCAACCTGCCAACTCGCAGGAAGGATGGGGCTTGGGGAGGCAAGCAGGCACCCCAAGTGCCCTCGAAGCTCCCACTCCTGACCAGCAGGCAGGAAGCCGTTTTCGCCCTGTTTCCTTACAGACACCTGGGTGTCCTGTTCTGGTTTTCCTCCTTATCTGAGTTACATAAGATCTGAGAGAGCGGGTGAGGGTGTTTTGGGCCTAATCTGTGTCAACTAGCCAGGGAGCTCTGTTGAATCAGTTGTTTTGGGGCCAGGCCCATCACAGGCCATGCTGTCCTAAATCCTCACCCGACTCAGCACATGATGCCTGCAGCGCTGGGCACGATGTGAGAGAACCCACACGAGGGCTGGCCCCTCCCGTGACCCCCAGTGCCATCTGCCTCTCACTGCAAGGCTGCTGACCTGCCTGACCAGCTGGCGTCTGCCTGCTCACAGGCTCTGGGCCCAGTCTCGGGGCAGAGCAATGATGAGTGGATTAGAGTAACGGTCTGGGGTCTCTCTTCAAGGCGGGATCCAGAGGGACAGGTGAGTCTCTGTTCCTTTGGCAGAGAGCCTCCCAGCACCCCACCAAGGCTGCGACAGCAAAGCAGGGAACCGTAGAACTGCGCTGGCCACCCTGCCTCCTCTGGACGTTGGGGCCCTCGCCACCCCGGAATCTACCAGCAGAGCAGAGCCTGGCTCTGCCCAACACTGTCAAAAGGGCCGACCTCAGTGCTGCAGACGGAGGGAGTGCTCTCCCTTCACTGCTTGCTGAAGGCACGAGAAGTCCCCACGCACTGGAAGAGTCACCACAGGTGCCCCCACGTGTCCCCCAGCTAGAGTCCTGCCCTGGCGCCTGGGCCGGGTCCCACCTGCAGCTCCTTGTCCGAGTACTTCTGGGGGTTTTTGCTCCCTTGGCTCTTCTTGCGCAGCTTCTTCAGCTCGGCCTGGCACTTGTCTAGCGCATCGCCTTTGCTCCTCTGCTCCGTCTGGTATTTCTTCAGTGCAGCCTGAGGTTCAAAGGACAGACCAGCAGAGGCTGATGAGCTGATGTGCCCGTCCAAGCTCTCCCTATGGCGGCAGTGGCCCAAGCCCCACAGGACCGCAGGAAACACCTGGCTGCAAATGCGAGCGGGGGCACATGGAGGCCTCAGCCCCCTTGCCCCTGGCTGTCCCCTGCTCCCCAGAGATGAAAACGGGGCCTGGGGGGCTGGCCCCGTGGCCGAGTGGTTAAGTTCGCACGCTCCGCTGCAGGCGGCCCAGTGTTTCGTTGGTTCAAATCCTGGGCGCGGACATGGCACTGCTCATCAAACCATGCTGAGGCAGCATCCCACATGCCACAACTAGAAGGGACCCACAATGAAGAAAATACAACTATGTACTGGGGGGCTTTGGGGAGAAAAAGGAAAAAATAAAATCTTAAAAAAAAAAAAAAAGAAAACGGGGCCTGGGAAAGCCAGCTGAGCCTTGCTTTCCCATCCCAGCAGCAGTCAGATGTGCCTCATATGAATTCGTGTGATAAACACCAACAGACCCCTTCCACTCCCTCTTCCCGTCAGCTGGCTGGGAGAGGCGAAGGTCAAGGACAGGGGCACGAAGAATTTGATGAAACTACAACAGGTCAGAGAAGGCATGTGTGTGGGTTCCACCGGGTGGCAACATCACATCATCATCTCTACGAAAAGCAACTGAGAGGGGGGACAGCGAAAGCAGGCACGCGGGGCATCCGATGTGACGGTTCACCCACAGGACTGCACGCAGTCTCAAAGGACAGAAGTGTCAGGGCCCCAGGGCACACACTGGATGGGAAGCTCATAGGAAGCTGAAAACCCTTCAGACAGAGGGAAGGGTTTAAACACAGTCGCCAGAGCCAGAGCAGGGCGAGGAGATCCAGTAGGCGCGAGCTGGGACTACTTACACTCAGGTACCTGGAGTCCAGCTCCACCTTCTGCTCCAGCTGTGTGAGCAGCTCGTTGTGAAAGGACTTCAGCTGGACAGGGAGAGAACACATATCAGCAGTCAGCCCAATGCGCAGGCCTGGGAGCAGGAGGCGCGTCAGGGGAAGGTGGGCAGGAGCTGCCACAGGGAGAGGCAGGGGATCACCATGGCGCCTTGGACACTGGGCACGTCAGTGTGAAAGAGGAGCCCGTCTGATCCCTGGGCCGGTGATCCTGCATGGACAGGTGGGCCCCGTGGAGCCAGGAGGCTCTGGGAGTGCTGCACAGAATTCTGGAATGTCAGACCACCTCGGTCTTCGACAGACTTAGAGGCTCCATTTCCCATGAGGAAAACAGACACAGCCTCCTCACTGTCCCCACTCTGCCCTCCTCCGCTGGGGAGTTACTCAGGCACAAGGTGACACGAGCTGTGGACTTGAACGTGAAGTGGGAGGGACCTGAGGGACCTCTCACTTTAGACTGCCTAGGTCCAGGCTGGTCCTATAATCAGGCCCTCATGTGCTCCCTGGGACCTGCCACCCAGTGTCTCCATCTGGCCCCGCAGCCAGCTGAGTGTGAGACCCCAACTGGCCCATGTCCTTTCCTCCCAAGTCCCTCTGTCCATCCTCAGCCCCCATGGTGAGTCACCGCCCTGGTATGTGACTTTTGTTCTGAGCCCAGGCTGCGTCCTCACATTTTTGAGTGTGGCCATGTGACGGAGCAATGTTCCCAAGTGGATGCCCCGGCAAAGCACGCAGATGGCTCTCCCCTCACCTCTGATGGTGCCTGCCCACGTGCATTTGCCTGTTCCTCCCCGGGGGCCCCCACCGGAAAGCTGGGACTCACCATTTCCTCCAACTGATTTTGAATCTGCCTGTGGACTTCGGCCATCTGGAAGAGAACATCTCCTGGACAGCAGGAAAGAAAAGAGAAGAAGAAAGTTAAATACTCCTAACACTGTGCCTGCCACCCTGACCCATGGCTGAAGATCAGGATTGGGCACCAGCAGGCCAGGCACCGGGGGCTGCCACAGTCTGGACCGTAGGAGGCTTGCACCCAGCGAGGCCCCGTGACCGGCAGGCAGAGGTGCACTAGGGGCGGGGGAGAGGGGTGCTGCTTCTGGTGACGCCCCCAAGAGGAAACAGAAAATTCCAGAATGACAAGGGACATTGGACCTCAAACGCATGATACCTTGGTGTCTGTTGGGGTGGCCAGGTGGGGGTCCTCAGGTGTCTGTATCAGAGTTCATGTTCATGACAAAGCAAAATGACAGAAAGAGCCCACGTCTGCATGTCGAGAGCCCGTGTGTGAGCCCATGAGTGCACATGCATATTTATAACACGTCTAGCTCTCGCTCACAGATGCCAACAACCACCAGCCCTCCTGGTCTGGGAGCAGGTGACACCAGAGTGAATAAACCTCCTTCAGGACATGTAGGTGCATAAGCCTGTGCGACTCCTGGGGAGGCGGGAGAGCAGGCTCGTCCCCCAGGTCGCACCCCCGAGTTACAGAACAAAGGGGAGACCTGACCAGCTGCAGGCCCCACGGTGCTCCTGGGAGCAGAGTTCGGCTCTAAACCCCAGGGAGTGAGGAGTCTGAGGGGGCCGGTTCCCTAGACGTGCATGGCCATCAGCTGGCTCATCAGGCAGCCAAATCCGTGCACTAAGGCCTAGCTAAGGCCACCGAGGGCCTCTGGGGACACATGGAACACTGGGTACAGCTCTCCAAGCATTTCTCCAAAGCAGGGACACTTCAGGGACACTGGCATTTCCTTGGCGCACTCGCAAGAGACAGATTAAGAAATCAGAGTGTGACAACACAAAGATGCAGGCTGTCACCCTGAGGCCATTTCCAGCCAGGACATCAAGGAGCATGGGTCCGCAGAGGGAGGGGCTGGCATGGGCGGTCCAGGCCGCGTTCACTCGATCGCAGGTATTTGAGGAGCGGCTATCTTCTGCGGCAGGTGCTGACCACATGCTGCAGACAAATGGAGCAGTAGGCCCGTCCCTGCCCTCCACAGTGTTACTTTCTGACAAACCTTGACCTCAGGGTGCTGCCTTTCCCTGGACAGCCCCCTCCTGCTCATGGCTGGGACGCCTGGGGGTCACACAACCCAGAGGGTCCTTTCAGGGACAGCTATGAGGAGCACCCCTGGCCCCGAACAAGGCCAGCCAGAAACCAGAACAAGTGCCTATGGACCCCAGGAGACCCTAATAGGATGACACTGCCCTCCAAGACCATGGTCACCAGCCACGCAGATAGTCCCCTGCCCGGAGTCACTTTCCCTCCCGGAAGCATGGCTGGGCTCCAGGGGAGGGCAGCTTCTCCTGGTCACCTGGCCGTTCCAGGAGCTGCTGGTGCTGCCCTAGCCCTGACGACGAGAGGGGGAGCTGAGCACTGACCGTGAGCAGGAGCCTCACGGACGCATCTCCTTTACCCGGCACAGCCCAGGGGTCCACCAGCTCACACCCCGAGTGGGCAGGCTAGGCTGCCCGAGGCCAGGGGGCTGGCAAGTGTCATGGAGCCAGACTCCCTGCTGCAGGGCCCAGAGCTGCACCTCCCACGATCACTCTCTGTTGTCAGAGCGACACATGAGAGCCACTGCGAATGCTGTCTGGGCGCCTCACACGCTGCCTGAGTTCTGAGTGACTCTGGCTCTCAGTGCGCTGCTGGGCCAGGCTCCCAAGAGCCTGGGCTTCACCTTAGACACACAAATTACGTCCAGGGAGGAGAAGAAAGGGATGTGAGCGCTTCCCAGGGAGCCCAGCGAGTCACCCAGCAGCTTTGACCAGGCCATCACGTGCCACGGGACTTATGTCCTATCACAGGCCATGCAAGGCCTGATCACATCCCTCCTCAGCCATGGAGGGAAGACAACGGTATCCTGGGCTCACCCAGTGTGCGCTGAACATCCACCCTACTCCCTCTGCCCAACTGGTGCAGAGACCCCCTCCTGGGCGGGGCCTGCCATGAGAGCAAGCACAGACCCCTGGGGGCCAGGGTGGCAGGGAAGAACTAAAAGGCCCCGCCTGGCACCAAGCTGCTTGTAGCTGTGACAGAAAAAGCAAAGACACCCACACCTCAGTCTGAGGCTGCTGTGCTGCGAAGGGTCGCTCAGCAGGAAGGGCTAGTGCCACGCTGAGCATGAGTGTGTGTGCACACGCATGTGTGGGTGAGCATGCGTGCAGGTGTGTTTGAGTGCACAGTGTAGGACTGTGAGTGTGCATGTGGGTGAGCGTGCATGGGTGTGAGTGCACAATGCATGAGTGTGGGTGCGAGTGTGTGTGGCTGTCAGTGAGAGCAGGTGTGTGGGTGTGCTGAGTGTACACATGTGGCCATGAGAGTGTGTGTGTGAGCCTGAGTCTCCCTTCAGTCTTCCAGCAGCTCTGGGGTGCCACCATCCCCCCATGGACACACATGGCTTTTGAAAGCCAAGTAGCCGGGTCATGACATGTGGCTTACAGGGACCGGAGACTGGGTCACACCAGGTCTGTCTCCAGGACCGTGCTCGTCCACAAGCTGGGAGAGGGAGAAGGGGGGACATCCATGAGCAGGTGCAGACCCCAGGAGCACAAGTCCTCTAATTCCATGTGGTAAACATCTACGCCGCAGCGTGCCAGCACCTCCAGAGATGCCAGCGCCAAAATCACAGCACAGGCGATGCCCACTGGGGCCGAGAGTCCCCGGAAATTACTTCCACCCCAGCTCCAAATACTGGCCAGATGAGGGCCTGATGCTGCTGTAGGGTATGGTGGGGCGTCACCTGGGAACAAGAAGGCCCCACCTCTGCGTGGCTTCCTGTGGGTGGGATGGAGCCGTGACATGTGGTCAACCACACGCTGATGGGGTGAGCTGAGGGTGACCAGCCCCAGCAGGAAAGGAAACCAGTCTCACTTGGCTTCTCCTGGCTCTAACCCTACTCCTACCTCATCCCAACCTGAGGGGTTTGAGGTGTCAGGGAACAGGCCAAAGATGACGGAGGACAGAAGGTGGCATGAAAGAGCCTGGTCCCTATCTTTGGCTGAAAGGAAACTGCAGGGAAAAACACAAGTAGGCACTGCCCAGGGGACAGGCCAGGCTGCTGCCACCTGCCCTGCCTGGTACAGACCCACAGGGGACCTCCAGCTCCATCAGCACCCCTTGGGGGGCTGAGGCTTCTGGGCATCTCCTGCCGCCATTTATCGCCCCCAATCCGACCTGCATGGTCGGGAGCTGTCCTGCCGTCGAGAACAGCGCACACGGGAAATGGAGACCCACAGGTCCAACCTCTGGACACTTGAATGAGACTGAGAACGAAGAGGGCTTCACTCTGCCTCTGTGTGCTTTTCAGCATTCTGTAAATTTCCCAGGACAAACACCTACCACTCTGAGGTCCAGAAACCACCTGGGGTCTCACCTGTGTTCATGTGACTTTGGGGTCTTCCTTTGTCAGGAGCTCTAGGGAAGCTGGGCATCCAGAAATTGGCTAAACTAAGCCAAAGGGATGGCGGTGCCCAGACAGCAAGAGGTCTGGCCAGTGTCGGGGAGCAGCCTCAGTTGTCAGCCTTGCAGGCACCACCTCACACAGCACCCTCTGGCCCCACTGACCCTCAAGAGAGGCAGCAAGTTCATAAATAAGATGTGAAGTAAGTGGCGGTGGGGTGGTCACGCACAGGCTGCCCTGCTGCCGAGACAGCTGGGCACCAGGAAAGTCTCCTCCCCGGGGCAGCGCCCATGCCGTCTGCCATACCCTTTAGGGCCTAGAATTGTAAGTTAACGTCAAGACTAAGTTGAAAACGTGTATCTCCTTAAAAGGCTGCATACAACTACTTCAAGGAGAACATTTGAAAACAAGAACAACAACAAACAGCAAATCCTTTAGAAAAGGAATTTCTGATGCCAAAAAAACTCTGTGAAGCTTCTCAAGGAATTCTGGCCACTGCACCAGTGTCTCCACCCAGCTGGAGCCCCAGCCCTCAGGGTGCCACCTGCCCCCCCAGGCTGACAGTCATGTGGTCGGTGTGCAGCCAGCCACGGGACGCACAGCCAAAGCTTGCACAGGGCTCTAAGCTGCAAGCCGGTGGCTGCACAAACCAGCCCACACAATGAATTTTAAGCATATTTTACAAGCAGCTGCAGGAAGGCATGTGCACATGGAACGTGCAAAGCGATGATATGAGCGTGTGCAAGCCCTCAGGCACTGGACGCTCCGAGCACTGCAGGGTGCACTGGGCAGGCTGCAGGGGATGGTCACTCCCACCACGGGGACAAGGCTGTGCCCCAAACTGGGCTCCCCGAACAACACTGGGAACCTCAGGCATCAGCAGTAACAGTCACCTGTCCTCTCGTTCCTGTGTCCTTTCCAAGTCCTGGAAGGAGGGCTAGCGAAGGCTCTCGGAGCCAGCGAGCCAGCCGGAAGCCTCATTCTTGGGCTCCATGGCCTTCCCACTCCTCCTCCAGGCTCAAGGGACAGCAGGAGGCACGGACACCTTCCCAGGTACCTGGCCTCTCTGAGTGCAGAAGCCACAGGCCCCTGGGAATCTGGGTCCCAGGTCCACAGCACAGGTGGGCCCTCAAGTCGGACAACCAGGTTTAAGATAGCAGCTCAGACCCAGTCTTGCACATCAGCCAGTGAGTTGGGATAACTCAGCATGGAGAGTCGCCACCTCACAGGACCTCCAGGGCTCAGACGAGCGTCGAGAGGGGGCGGCAGTGCAAGGGCAGCCCCTGCCACACCCGGGGCAAGTCAGTCAGCACACCCTGGAGCCTGATGGTCAGGCCTCGGAGGAGGGACTGAGAGTGAGGAAGGGGTAAGGGCCATCAGGAGAAGGGACAGGAGAGGACACAGGCACATGTGGGCACCACGAGGCTTCAACAGGTACAAAAGTGTGTCAAAAACATGGTGGCATCTGAACATGAGGCCACACCCTCTTCAACCCTCTCACCAAGTGTTTACTCTGCAGGTTAAGCAGCCAGGTCAGCGCTGAGTCATCTCCAGCTGCACACCCTTCAGCTCTTGAGTTTTAAACCTTCTGGTACTCTGTGACCTCTGACATGGCAGCCTCACATCTTCAGGTAAAGAGTGGAACTCAGTCCATGTGGCAACACCCATCCCCAGGGGACAAGCAGGGACAGGGCAGGCAGCACACACACAGGTGCACACACACAGAGACACATACGTATACACATGCACACACGCCAACACACGCGCACATGCGTGCACACACAAACATGCACACAGACACACATGCATACATGCACACACGGGCAAACGTGCTTCCTCATGGACACATGGGGGATGCGCCAGGCATCTCCTTCCCATTCCAGCACAACCCATCATGGTGAGCGAAATGTGCAGGAAACGTGTGGCCGGACACAGGCCAGTTTTGTCTCGTACACTTAATACAGAACAATGGTGATACAGTCACTACCACCTTGGCTCTATATGACCAGCTGAGACCTGGGAGTTCGAGCATCATGTAGATGCATCCGTGTGCAGCTGCAGAGAGGCCAAGTGGCCTCGGGAGCGAGGCTGGGGCCCTTGTCCCCTAAGGTGGTGACCCAGCCCTAGGTGACAGGTGCAGAAGGGACTGATTCCTTCCAGCAGGGAGGAGTGGCACCCAGCCCTGGCATACCGCCCTCAGGAAGAACACAGCACTGGACCTGGGATGGCTGGACAGGGAGCTGCTGGAGTCCAGGCCCTGTATGTAGCCCGCCCCAACCCCTGCCCTGATACGCAACTCCGTCTTAGAGCACATTCACAATGTGGAGCGACCACCACCCCTAGTTCCAGAATGTCCCATCACACTAAAGAGAAACCCCATCCCCATTAGCAGTCACTCCCTATTCCCTCCAGCTCCTGGCAACCAATATTTCACTTTCTGTCTCTACGGATTTGCCTGTTCTGGATGCTTCACATAAACAGAATCACATACATCCTTTTGTATCCGGCTTCTTTCACTGAGTGTGTTTCTGAGGTTCATCCATGTCATAGCGTGTGCCAGCACATCTCCCTTTTACAGCTGAATGGTATTCCAGTGCAAGGGCAGACCACACTTTGTTTCTCCAGCCTTTCATCCATGGACACTGGCTGCTTCCACTTGGGGGCTATTACGAATAGTGTTGCTATGACCCCCAGCTCTCTTCAGGAAGCAGTTTTATTTTACAATGACCCTAAACTCTATTTGTATATGATCAGTCTTCACAATATGTGTTTTGAGGTTTTACCATCTGCTTTGAGAAAAACAGTCTGCAGGCCAGCAGACCCCGGGGGAGCTGAGCAAACTGGGGGTCGCCCTGCCAGCACTATGACCTTTGGGGGGGGGGTGGTCAGAGCCTCAGAACTCCAGAGTAGTGGGGCCCTCTCGAGGTCCCTCCTGATCCAGACGGAGCCCTCCACTGCTGGGAAGGAGCCAGAGCCAGTGGCCCCTCCCAGGCGGCCCCCACCAGCTCCATGGGGACGGCTCCTTGCCCCAGGCTAGTGTGAATCCCCCGGGAACAGAAAATAGGAATCCCATCAGCCAAGCTACCAATACTAATGGGAACTGACTCCATAAGGAGGAGCCGCCACCCAGCAGCTCTAGGTGACTCAGCATTCCTCCGGCAGAGCCCAGCAGGCAAGCACAGGGAGAGGGGCTGTTCCCAGGGGAGCCTCTGCCTGGCTGGCCCCCCAGCAGGCTGGCTTCTGCCAAACCTTGGGATCATGAGCTCTCAGAGGCAACACTAGGACTGAGTCGCTTCTGCTTCTCTTCCTTACACACTATATTTCACCACGGCTCAAAAAAAATCCCAACAAAGCCTGGAAAATGTGCACAGACCCTGGCAAGAACCTCGAGGCCAGGACAAGGGTGGAGAGGCCCGGCCAGCCCCACACAGAGGCTGGAACTGGCCAAGACAATCACCTGAGGACCGAAGGTAGCCACGGAGGAGGAGCAGGCGAGAGGATAGCAAAGATGTGAACCAACGCCGCCCCTCCGGCCCAAGCAATCCTGACTCGGGAGAAAAGGCAGAAACCAGAGCAAGTGGGAGCGTGGCAATGCACTCAGAATACACAGGGTACAACTGAAGACAAGGGGCGCTCAGATGGAGGAGGGCCACACAGGGAGGACAGCCAGGCAGGGCAAGCACTCGGCACAGGAGCGTGAGCTGGACCAAAGCTCAAAGGTGGGTCATTCAGAGGCAAAGGCACAGAGATGCTCTGGCTCAGAGCTCCAGGCAAGGTCAGGAGCATGGGAAGGCAGTGCCACGCTGCGACAGGGCCACGTCCTGGTGGCAGATGGCAGAGAAGGATGAGACACTCATCCCCGGGTGCTTCCAGAACTTCCAAAGACAACGCGGAGGAGCAGCAAATGGTGGAAGATGGCGAGACATCTTCAACCACTTTACACACCTTCAGGGATGTAGGACCACACAGATGACATTTCAGAACTAGAAAAACACAAATGTTTCCCCCAAACTGGGCTCTTTGGGAAAAGATAAGATTCCAGAAGACTAAAGAAAATTACATACACCAGATTTTTAAAAGTTACAGAATCTAGAAATCATAGGCTGGTATCCTGGTGCAAGAGCCATTACCCAGATCAAGGTGACAGCTCCGGGCCTGCAGCACCGGCTCATGTTCCACCCTCATGATGCTGACCGTTTAGGGAGCACCTCCGTGCCAGGGACCATTCCAGGCGAGAGGACTAACCAGGGGCCCTGCCTTCACGGCATCTGCACAGTCTCCTGGGAAAGGCAGGCAGATAAACAATGCACCAAGTGGAGGAAAGGAGGCAGAGTGAAGAGCAAGCAGGCCAGGCAAAATCAGGAAGGAGTCGGCCCAGACAATGGACCAGGAGGACACAGGCCAGGGTACGGTGTGCTCACAGAAGACTGCGAAGGCCAATGAGGCTGGAAGCAGATGGGGAGGGGAGGAGAAGGAGGTGGGAGATGGGGGCAAGAGCACAACCTGCTTCGGTGTTCACAGGATCCCTGTGGCCACCGTGTGGTGCAGAGACCATGGGGAGTGGGCCAGCGGCCCCTATCTTGTTGCTTCTCTGAGCCCTGGACCAGCACAGGTACAACAGACCCGCCTCCCACTTGAACTCAACAAGGCACTTGGCAGTCTCCCATGACAGTGAATGCTGGCGTGACAAGGACTCAAATGTGGCTGGAGGACGGTGTGGGTGTGGGTCTAAGGACAGTCCTCCAGCCACACTCAGAGATGTCCACCACTGGCCCCGGGTGAACGGGGTGGGAAGTGCTGGGAGATCGAAAGGGCTGTGACTCATGGCTTTGCCAAGTCTGTTCTTTTCTGTGGCTCAGAAGATGGAACACGTTCTCCGCCCAGCCCAAGCTTCCAAATCTGCCTATGAGAACAGCCGTTCACCCATCCCCCAGGCTCCTAGTTGTGAGCATCTTGCCACATGTGCTTCAGCTCTTTTTCTGACGTGTGTGCACACACACAGGCATACTTGCTCTAGCTCTTTCTCTGACACATACGTACACGTGCACATGCACACACTTTTTTGCTGAACCATTTGAGATTTGGTGACAAGCGTCATGACATGGCCCCCCAACACGTCCACTTGCATGCCGTAAGAGCAATGATCATCTGCTGCGTCAGCACACGGCCATCCTGACGCTCAGAAAAGTGACGACTGACACAGACCCTCTTCCAGTCAACAGTCCACCCCAGTGTCCCAGAATGTCCCAGCATGCATCCACGTCCCCCTCCAGGATCTCACCATGTTTCTTCAGTCTCTCTCTCTCTTAATAAGTCAGCATTCAGTTTATTTGAATGCTTCTTCACAAGCATTCGGAACAAGTGAATCATGCACAGGCCTAAACGTGGGTCAAGAGGGATGAACATTCAGGGCACCGGAATTCCCATCCTTCCTCTCTGGGTGGCAGGTGTCTTTAGTCTCTTTAACCTAGTCAAGTCCTCTCGCACTGTGTCTTCCACAACACTGATATACTAAAATTTAGGCTTTTCCCCCCCTGCAGAAAGTATGACATGTTCTTATAACGTGCACATGACAAGAAGCTGAGAGAGAGCATGAATCCGGAAGATTGTGAAAAAGATAGGGTGGGGAGAGAGACCTGGGCCCTGACGTTTGGCCACACACACGCCAGCACATCTCCCAGTGGAGCTCCCATCCTTACCGGTGAAGGCGGAGCATGGACCAGATTCCACCCGAGGGCCCACCCCTCCAGGGCGTAACTGGACTCCTAATCCCAAAGGAGTGAGGCTGGCATTTCAAAAGGATTTAGCACCTATTTAGGCGTAAAAAAGAAGATATTTCTGCCAAAGCAACACAGGCCTGAGGAGACCAGCTTGGCAACAACACCCATGAAGAAGCCCAGTGGCCTGAGCTGACCCCACAGTGACGGTGAGCCACCCGATGCAGGATGAAGCAGCTAAGGAGCCAGATGCCAGACCTCAGGGCTGGGTGTGCTCCATGGAAGGCCAGGCCCCCGGAACACCGTGACCATCAGAGGGGAGCATCGTCTCCAAGATCAGTGTCCGGAGGGTAACCCAGTGAAACTTCTACAATCTGACTAACCCAAGAAACCAAGAGGAAGCTGGAGATCCCGGGGAGTGGGAGCCTGAAGAAGGAAATTTCAATCTCTGAAGGGCACAGGCAGGCTGAGCCCTGGCTGGAGGAGAGGTGGGGAGTGTGGGACAGGAAGGAGAGTCCAACACACCACTTACGGAGGGGCCTTCCAACAACAGGGTCTCTGGAACCCACTGTCACACACAGCGGGCCAACGCCCAGGGGCAGAGACCAGGCTCCACTCTGACCCCTGTCCACGGGCCAGAAGATGTCCATCAGGCAGGGCTCTCTGTGGGGTGACAGGTCCCAACAGAGCAGAATTCTGTGGGGAAAGGGCTCGAGGCCTGGGCTCCAGGACGGTAGCTCCTGGGCTGACCTCATCACTCATCGGTTAAGTGTGGACGTTGGTCCCTCGTACCATGATTAAATCAATAAGACCCCGTCTCATGATTTGGGGGATCAGGCTGGTAAGGCACATGGCACAGTCCCTGCCCAGGGAAAGGACAGGGCAAGTGTTTGCCTCCATCTGTAACAGCGACAATGATAGCCAGGAATGTGGGAGCAGCTCCACCCTGATCTTTGCGGCCCCTCCATGCACACCCTCCTCCTTTTAAGCAAGAGAATGGTGCGTGAAGTGGTTAAGAAAAATGGGCAAAAAGACAGGAAGAACCCCCAGCCCACAGCTGCGTTCTGTCTCTCTGTGGAGCCAGGCCCTGTGCCTGCAGGAGGGCCACCACCTGCTGGTGGTCAAGGGGTGGGCATCACCAGCGCCCCCTTCACTTCCACCCCCGATGTCCTTCATCCCTGATGACAAAGTCAGGCCTGAACAGGGGTCCCAAGTGGTGGGAGTCCCAAGCACCAGGTGTCTGCCTCACCATGCCCACTACACAGCTGTGTCCCTGGCCACGAGATGACCATGCTGGTCTCTCACCCAGGCCATAAAGATGACTGACTGCACAGGGCCCTGTGGACAAGAGCCAGGGAGCTGCCCATGAAGGCGTGGTGTTGGGGTGCATGGGGAGCGGATGCTGTGAGAAAGTGGGGTGTCTTCAGCAGCATTACCAACGTGGAGGACATTGATGAACCCCTGGCTCCCCAGCAGCCTGGATCTGAGGAACACCCAGCACTGTCAGACCACGCCGGGCGTTCCAGAAAGCACTGGGCTTCCAGGATGGGATCCAATAATGTGCTGGAAGAATGGGGACATCCAGCAGTAGAAGTCCATGCTCTGAGTCCCCACCCATGCACGAGCCCTGGTTCTTGGCAAGTGGCCCCTGGGGCCCTGAGTCAAGTTCGGTCACCTCTGAGGGCTCCCTGGAGCTGCCTGCAAGCCCTAAATGTGAATCCCATAACCTGTCCGCCCGTGCCCAGCAAACAGACAACCCCAGTCACCCCACAACACAGGCACCACCAGCCAGACTCTCTCAGCCCAGACGGGCCCCCAGGAGCAGCCGGGATGATGCGTTGGAGGAGGATCCAGCATGCACTGGCCAACCCCCCAGGGAACAGGAGACTGTCAAGGAAGGTTTGGGAAGAGCTATGTGCCACCTGCTGAGGCCCCCAGCTCAACTCCACAGTGGCTGATATTACTCCCTCCCAGAGGCAAAACTGTGTGACCAGTGAAGGGGCAGCGGTACCCCAATTTGGCCAGAAGTGAAGATGTCTCAGATGGCAGGGCGGTCCCAGGGCTGTTGTCTATACCCACGAAGGTCAAAGCTCTCTCAGACCCCAGGGTTGCAGCACCAGGACCCTCTGAGGGAAGGTAGCCCCTTCTCTGACTGCCTGCACCCCCAATATGCCAGGGAGGGGCTGAGGGTTCACAGAAACACCAGACTGGGGTGCCCACGAGGCCACGGCCAGGGTGGGAGTGGGAACAGAGTGTTCATGCTGGCAGACTGGGGAGGTCAACGCTTCTTGGCGCAGAGGCTAGACTGACAACTGAGGGTGTCACACAGAGCAGAAGGATCTTGGCGGGACTCTGAGAACTCGCAATGCCACGAGGCACGGCCATAGGAGTGCCAAGAGAATCCCTCTTGCTCCCTGATCAAGATGGGTCCAGGCAGGCCACGGCCAGCCTGCCTCACTGGAGGAGCCCACAAAGCCTGGGGATGGTGAGGGCGTGGAAGCCTCGGGAAAAGGAAGTGTCGGCTGCCCTCGGGCCAGTGGAACCCATACTTGGCTGGCCCCTCCTCACAGGTCTGGGAACTGGAGCTGCAGATAAGGACCATGGCAAGGACCATGGCAGCCACAGGCCTGCCGGGAACTTCAACCCTTCCCAGGCACTGACACTGGGTATTGGATGACCAGCTCGGGAAAAGCGAAGCTGGAACCAGCACAGCCATGACTGGTGTGCGTGTGTATGCGTCTGCCGTACTGGGGTGGGTGGGATTCACTGGTGTTCTCCACCTCCTCCCAGGCAGAGCCACATGCTGGGAGATTCCTCAGCAGCCCCAGATGGTGCCAGAGCGCACAGAGAAAGCATCTGACCTTCCTTCGATATCTGACCTTCAGCCATGTCTTCCGGGGGCTGGACTCGAATCTGGTGGGCAGGATGCGCTGTTGATGCTCAGTGGTCATGGCATTCCTTTTGGACACTAGTGGCCACCAAGGGCACCAAAACACTCTTTTCTCCAGTATCTGTCATTTCAGGAGGTTGGGGGAGCTCCCGTTCCCTACTGGTGGCAAAGGGGCTCTGAGTTAAGGGGTCAGCTGCTCCAACTTGGCTGGGAGTGCACACCAACCTTCTGAAGCAAATACCCATAATGTGCAATTATTCTGGTGGCTTCCAGAGCGGAAAGGCGCCTCCAAGAGCTAATTAGCATATGCCTGAAGAAGGCACGAATATAGAGCTCTCATTACGGGAAGATGGACAGCTGAGGGGCTGCGAGGGTATCATGCCGTCAGAGCCATCAGGACGGGACACAGAGCTCAGAGAGCACAGAGGGACCCTGCCCTGGGATCAGCTACCAACCCCAGCGTCCTCTCTGCTGGCCTCAAAGCCACCAGCTTCTTCCTAGGAGAAGTAGGGTTCTTCTCTTACCTATAAAAAGGGGCAAAAATGGAAGGTGGCTGCGGAGGGGTAACCAAGAGAAAAGTGGATGGCTGTGCTGCCATGGTGATGAGAGACAGCGAAGTGCTGTTCTGAAACAAAACAAGACCAGAGACTTCTAGTGTCAATGTGTCAACAGTCAGTGCCTGGGCACGGGACCTCCACGGAACCAGGGAGAGGACATGCGGCCCCCGTCCGTCCAGCTGGCTTCCTTCCCCTCTCTTTACTGCCCACAGCCTCCACCCCCATCTGCTCTGGTCAAGTCCTTGCTTGGTGTCGGCCATGCCTGGGAGCCTGTTTGTGTCTCAGAACGTCAGGCCCATGCTGGGCCTTCTGGAGTCAAATCTGCATTTGGATGCCATCCTAGGTGATCTGTACGCTCTCAGGCGTCCACAGTCACACGGAAGGGTCTCGGGGTTGCCAGCCCGTCTTCCAGGGTGGCTGGCGGCTGCTTCAAAGGGACTTGTTGGCAGGAAAGCGTGAGCAGTGGGCTGAGCCCTGGGTGACACACAGAGGTGGATGCAGGGTTTGGCAGGGACTTCGAGTCACTTGGATGTCTTCTCTCACAGGACAGGAAGGCTGGGCCGGGCGCCCAGAGAAGCAGGCAATGGGCACAGCGAGACGCTCGCTGAGCTGCAAGGCAACAGAGGGAACAGCGAGCTTCCCCTGTGTGCCTCTCCCGCCTCACTCGTCTGTGGGACTCATCTCCAGCAGACCCTCCACCCACCAGCCACAAAGATTTTCAAAATGCCATTTTTAATTCTGCCTGATGTGATCTGCAAGGAAATGTAAGGTGTGAACAGATGGAGATGTTTTCTTCCCACATTTTCACTCAAAGGAAAGACACGAGTGGCAAGACGCACCCGTACACCTGGTGGAGCACACCCCAACACAGCGATGGGACACTTCCTGGACCTCAGCGGGGCGGGAGACCAGGCCCGAAGCCTGAAGGCGTGTAGATCTCTCTCCTTCCCTAAAGGTGTGTAGATCTGCTCCCTTCCTGAAGGTGTGCAGACCCCTCTCCCTCCCTGAAGGCATCTGGATCCTCTCCCTTCCCGAAGGCATCTGGATCCCTCTCCCTTCCTGAAGGCATCTGGATCCTCTCTTCTTTCCTGAAGGCGTGTAGATCCCTCTCCCTTCCTGCAGGCGTCTGGATCCTCTCTCTCCCTTCCTGCAGGCATGTAGATCCCTCTCCCTTCCTGCAGGCATCTGGATCCTCTCTCTCCCTTCCTGCAGGCGTCTGGATCCCTCTCCCTTCCTGCAGGTGTCTGGATCCTCTCTCTCCCTTCCTGCAGGCGTCTGGATCCTCTCTCTCCCTTCCTGCAGGCGTCTGGATCCTCTCTCTCCTTTCCTGAAGGCGTCCGGATCCTCTCTCTCCCTTCCTGAAGGCACATAGATCTCACTCCTTTCTTGAAGTTGTAGATACTCGGCCCCCACCGCCCCCCCGACTCAACCCCCAGCTCAGAGCAGCCCCATGAAGCCTCAGGCCATGGGGAGGTGCTGCTGATCAGCTCCTTACCAAGTGCCATTGAGAACCCACTACTGTAAGCGATGGTGGCTCTCTGTTAACTCCGCCCACTCATGCCCCCTGATTCACTGTCCAGGTGGACACCAGCTCTCCTGGGGACGGTTTCTCTGGCACCAACTTACTCTGAATCTTTCGAGACTCAAAGAGGAAGAGAGGCCAATAGGAGAGGACCGGTCATCAGTACACCAGGCTGTTGCAGTCAGAGCATCAACGGTCTCTCTAATGTGCCTGTCCTCTCACCAACGCCGGGCACTCAAGGGACCGGCACCCCTTGGGATGGTCGGAGACCTGCCACAGAGGATCCTGAGCCAGCACTTGAACTCTCCCCATGGCCACTGCCATGTGGGGGCCACACTCCAGGGCAGCCGGTTCCTGGCCAGCTTCTGCTTGAGGCTAAATGAGGGTGCTGCTGTTCTCCTCAAATACTTTCACTGGGAGGATTGTGGACAGCACTGAGAACAGGGTACACACCGTCAGTGGTGCCTCAATTCCGCAGGAGACACGGGGGGGCATCACAGGATTGGGGGCCCCCGGGTCCCTCTGGCCGTCCAAGCACTTGAGGCTAGACTGGCTAGGGTGGGAAAGACGTCCTCCCAGGACTCTTCATGCTCAGTGCCCCTGGGGCTCTGGGCCCAGCGAACACGCTGCTGCAGGAACAGGTTTAAAAAGCCTCAGCAGCCTCCTGCTACATGCCAAGACCCAGGATAGGTCCTCACAGACTCCACCCAGACCCATGTCACTGCCAGGAAACAAGCTCAGGTTGGAACCAGAGCTGAAGTCTCCTCCGCCTCCTCCCAGGCAGGAACCCCAGTAGCCAGGCCAGAGGCCCTGTGGCCACCAGCCCATCCTTAGGACAAGACCCGGCCATGCACTGCTCTTCCCCATCGACATTCCTGCCCCAGAGTGAGCCCTTAGATGTCGAGGCAACATGAAAGCACCCTGGTCTGTCTCCTGCTATCACCAGAGCTGCCTCGTGAACACACAGGCACAATTACGATGTTTATTAATCTCTCCCGACGAAGGTTCAATCCAGCACCATAACGCTCTCACCGGCAGCACGGGCAAAGCCGGCATGCTGGAGGCCTCAGGCCCTCCACACTGGCCATTGAGCCCAGGGGGCCCTGGGAAGGCCCCCCTACCCCCGACCTCCCATGTTCTGCCCCAGGGCCTCGGCTGCCCAGCTGGGTGGAGTAAACGCAGCCCAAGACAGATGAGGCTGTCCTACCTGCCCACTGCCTGGCTTGAATTTATTTAGTGTCCACACAAAGCTGAGCATGAGGACAGAGACTCTGCAAAAAAGCTGTCTGTGCCAAAACTCTGACAGATCACTACTGCCTGTGGAAAGCCAGGAGAGCATGGTCTTTGTTCCTGAGTTTCCAGTGACTGCCTGTGCACCAGCCACCTCTTCTGCTTGTTGTTCAAGGAGTGCTCCCACCTCCAGGTGCTATAGGAGGGGTGAGGGCAGGAGAAATAGTCGGGGGGCCTTGGTGTTATTAGCCGGAAGGAGAGGTCAAGGCAGGTTGCAGGCAAGGAGTCCTGCTCCAGGCTGCCATGGGGACACCATCTGCCGACAGCTGGCTGCCACGAAGGCCTGTGGCCATCACCGGACTGTAGTGTTGGGTGATGTGGGGGCTCTGAGTCAGACCCCTCAGGGGTGTGAAATTGACACAGCTCCCACTGCGTGGGTCTAATTAAGGCCTTGAAACAGCATTTGTCAAGAGGATTAGCACTCAAAGATGGGTCCTGCTGTTAGGGTCTGACAGCAGGTGGCATATCAGACAGACTGTTGTCATATGTCCAAAGGGGAGGCTGGGACACACTCAAGCTCCTGGGCCAGCTGTGGATGGCTCTAACTTGGGAGGGGCTGGGATGACGCCAGACAAACCCCTGGCCTCACTGTGAGCACAGCAGCCCAACCAGGTGAGCAGCTGGACCAGATGAACAGCCCCTCAACCAGGTGGGCAGCCTGACCAGGTGAGCAGCTGGACCAGCCTAGCACACCATCTCAGAACTACCTCTGCCAACAGGAGCCACCGGCAACAGTCTCAAAGGCTCCAGGGGTCATGCAGCCAAGGGCGTTCCCTTCTCCCGGGGTCCTGCATTTAGCGACACCACACACAGGGACAAGCCACCCTGTGCTTCTAAGCATGAAGCCAACTTGGGAAAGTCAGCGGGTGCCTGAAGGAACAAGAGGAGGTGCCCGCATCCCACAAGGCGAGTCTCCAAGGCGGGCATGGGAATATTTGCCTCTGTTCTTCACTCGGGTAACCAGGTGTGGACGGCAGCCAAATGCCAGGGGCTGTTCAGGCCACACCTTAATCCAGTGACTCAGTGACCAAACCCAGCCCAGTTTCAGGTGCGGGGAGCTGCCTCCTGCCGGCCCGCATCCCGCCCCAGGCCACGCCCAGTCGGAGATCCTGCCGCTCTCAGGGGTGCAGGGCGTGGGCAGATGGCCGACTGCAGGCCCAGAGGCCCTGCAAGCACACACATGCCCAAAGATCACAAACAAGCGGCCTCTTCAAAGGCAGAGAACACAACAGAGGCCTCGGGAGACGGTGGGGGCCAAAGAAAACAGTTGCTAAGCGCCAGCCCTCAGCCAAGCAGACAGATGTGAGGCCCCAGACAGAAGCTCCAGAGGGCACAGGTCCAGCCACGAACGGGGAAACGGAGGGCACGGGGAAGGCTGTGCCCTGCTCGCTATAACAATGCCTTCACTTTAAACAGTGCCACCTTCCTGAAAAGTCTAGAACTCTCCAGAAAACTAAGAAAACAGTCTCCTTGCAAAGCCACGTGACCCTCTTCTCACATGAGTGATTCCAACGACACAGAGCACCTGAGTCACCTGCCCACGTTCGCACACCGTCCCAGGAACCCAGGTGCATCGGGACTCTGGCCTCCACCTCCTACTCCCGTTGTCTGGGGCTCAGCTGGCTCTTTGGACAAAGTCACTTTGGAAAGAAGAGATAGGGGCTTGGCTGCAGGTGGCCGTACAGTGAGCCAAACATGCTCAGGTGCGCAGTACCCTGGGGGTACTGCGATGACAGCACAGCTGTTGGTGGACAGCACCCTCCACTGCACAAAGAACCAGAGCAATGTCCATGGTGGCGCCCCCTCAGCAGCAGGGCATCCCAGGAGCAGGGCCTCCTCAGGAACTGGGTACCCCAAAAGGCTACTACACCCCAGGAGCCAGGATGCCCTGAGAAGCCAAGACATCTTGAGGAAGCAGGGCACCCCTAGGAACCAGGCACCCCCAGGAGCCAACAATGGGGAAAGAAATCAGCAAGCACGTCAATGCAGACTGTGACCCCTGGCGTGATCCATTCTTGATTGGTGTAACAGTGGAATAGAGCACTATTGTGGTCCAGCCCGTTCACCAGCTGGACCACAAACACATGTGCTTTCAGCCCCACGGCCAAGGCCAAAAATGCCCATGGTGCATACGGAGGCTGGCACAGAGAAGAAACAAGGTGACACCGGAGATGCCTGGGGGCAGCAGGGATGGGGCACAGACAAGACGGCCACAACTTGGTCTGTACCCGGTTGGTGATGAGCACCCGGGGTTCTTCACACTGTTCTCTCTGCTTTTACAAGAATTGAAATTTCCTGTAACTTAAAGCTTAAAGAAGCAGCAGAGAGCCTAGAGGGGACACAGCCACCGCTGTGAGTCCTCCTCGGCTCAGCTCTCTGCAGAGCAGGTGTTCAGATGGCCCCCAGGATGGGAGACAGATGCTCACACTCAGCTGGGCTTGGACGGCTTCTGCAGAGCCAGGAAAACACTGTCCTCCTTCAGGGAGAAGACATCCTGACTCGAAGACCCCACCTCCCGGACCAGCCCCAAAGCCCACGTCAGAGCATTCGAGAAACATCCGCCATTCTCTGCTGTGCTGCCCCATCAGGTATTCTGACTGCCTGTGGACAGGAGGAATGGGGAGAGACAAGCGCACCCTGCTGTGGCTGGCAGCAGGGGGGGCCACCTGCCCACCCTCTGCCTATGGTCTCTGGGCTGGGCCCTCGCTGTGCCCGCCGCTGCCAAGGGGCTCAAGAGAGTGGGGAGCAGGGGAAGAGATGCGCTCACTCCCAGATCTTAGCAGATGCCTGGATCCCTGGTCTATCAGCAGATAAGCACACAGATGGGGGTCACCCTCCCTCTAGCCACTGTCCTGGATCCATGGCCTCCAGGAAGGCATGTGTCTGCACACACAGGGAACTGGCATGAAGCCTCAGATCCGGGCTGGATACCCTCATCGCCCTGAGCTGCCAGTCAGTCCAAGCACAGAAAGCTGTGAGGAAGATCAGCAGAGTGGGGCCTCGGGAAGGCTGCCCCCAAGTACACAGATCAGATGAGACAGGCAGGATCCGCCTCCATGATTACCCACCGCGGGGTGAGGGGGCCCCTGAGGCGCGCCTCGGCAGAGACGGGGGTGAAGGGCTGAGAGGCTGAAGTCAACCAGCATGCAGTCGAGTGTGGGTGGCTGCTGGCCAGGGGGTTAGAAGGGCTGTGAGAAGATTCCGGAACTCCCTGACTAAGCAGCCTGCATATCAAAGCAAACCCTGAGAGCGGGCCATAGAGACTCTTCTCTGCAGGGAAAGAAGTCAGAGTAAGGATGAGAGCATGTTCCCTCTGTGAGGCCACGCCGCCCCAGCACAGAGACTGAAGGGACAAAGGCAGAGTTCCTTCCACGAGGAGAGGGCGGAACAAAGGGGCAGGGGCAGCCCCTCCCACCACCTGCTTGTTGAAAGCACAACCTGACTGGCCTTCGACCACATGGCTCAGCGGCTCTCACTCAGAAGTGGGAAACCTTGCATCTGAAGTCTGTCTACTCTGGTGACTTGGGGTTTCCCTCTGAGCAGTCCATGGTAGGCTAATGTAGGAGGACATATGCTGCTCAAGACCCTCGCTCTTCAGAGGGTGCAGGCTCAGCAGGAGAAGGGGGGTGTAGCATCTCCTGCAGCAATTAGACACGGGTCAGTGCAGCTGAATCCTACATCATCCTAACGGCTGTCGCCCAGTGAGCAGAGCAGGAGCCACAGAAGATTTTGCCCTAAAGGGAAGGAAAAGGCAAGAAGAACCAGAAGAATGGGAAGCGGGGACGGGATCAGAACAGAAAAGGAAGGACAAACTAGGAGTGGCCAGGGTCTCTGCCACAGCTTGCCCGACAATCCCTGACCCCTCAGCCACCAGGGGCCACACTCGGAGGGACCCGGGCACTAAGTCAGTAGCGAGAGGGCGGATGAAGCCCTGGTTTGCTGGGCATCGAGATCACGTCTCTGAAAACAATCTCTGTTGAAAATGCTCTGGCCTAGGACACCATTGGTTTGAGCAGAGCACCCTCAACGCTGCCTCCGAGACTCCCCAGAGCCCCAGCTCCGTTCACCTGGGGACAGCAGGGACATCGCATCTCTCCCTCCTGCCCTGGGGGGTAAAGTCTGCTGGGGAGAAAGTGATCAGAAACGAGCAATTCCCCAGGGCTGTAGACAGGAAGAGAAAGAAGAAACCAGTCAACAGCAAACAAAATAGACTAAAAATGGGATCATTAGGGACAGAGGAGGTCACTGCATGATAGGGCTCAGGTCATCAGGAAGACATCGCTGCCCAATGTGTAGTTTACACACTCAGTAACACAGCCTGCACACACGTGAAGCAAAAGCTACACAGAGAAACCAATGAGCCCACCATTCTAGGGAGTAAGATGAATGTCTCCTTCACTTATTAACGAGCAGATGAAATTACTGAAGACTTGAACACAATCAGAAACTCTGCAGCTGTAATCAGGAAATATATGTTCTTTTCAAACATAACAGATACCTATAAACACGGGCCACATGCCAGACAGAATAGACCGTCAATGAACATCCAAAACTCAGATTGTTCGGGATCAGCACAGGCCCCCTGCCCGGTCCTGACCAGCCTTTGGGGAGGGGGAGCTCACAAAGATGCCCACAGATGCAGACGAAGTTCATGAGACCAAGGAACTGAGGAACTGGGAGGAAAACATGTCCTGAGAGAGTGACCTCAATATCTAAAACCCCAATGATATTCTTCCATGAGGACAGTGGCCAAAATGTCCCACTAAACTCCAAACCCCTCTACATTCAGGTAAGAACAAAAGATCCCAAATCTGAATTTCCACCAGGGTCTCACAGCAGGGAGCAGAGGTGAGTGGCCCTAAGGGCCCGGAAGACCTCAGCTGTCTCAGCAGGTGACCACGCACAGCAGGCCCAGGGCCGGATCACACGCCTGATACACTGGCACCCAAGACACTCCAGTTACAACAAAGTGAAAACAATCTGTCCACTGATATCCGAGGTGCTGGGTCCCGGTTTTGATTTTCCCTCCCCTCCAAGAACCAGGTCAGCCAGAGCTGCCGCTTCTCTGCCTGGGGATTGTGCTGGCCTGCCGGGCAGGACTTGCCCACATAGAAGGTGGCATGAGGGAACAAGAAGAGAAGGCAGCTATGCCAGGCCTCATTCAGACAGGAGCATTCCAAAACCTCACAGGCCGGGTGCCAGCCCACTAGCTCACTCCTGTCGCTGAGGAGGACAGCAGTCCAGGAGGGAGAGCCCGGGGCTGCCTGCCCCAGCCCTGGTGCCACATCGGAGGTGGCCTTGCAGGGTGGCACCAGCCCCTGGGCAGTGCGTGGAGTGGCACTCCCACAAACAGCTGCCGTGGACGCTGCAGAACCATGTGGAGGTCACCCTGAGGCAGGGCTCAGCGTCATGGTCCCGTGGACCAGCTCATTCAGAGCAGCAAAACCCACCAGGAATAACCCAACTGCTGATGGAAAGGAGAACAAAGGAATACGCTGTGTTTATCATGTGTTCACGGACTATTCTACAGCAGCGAAAACAAGCGGGCCCCGCTGCTGGCGACGACACAGATGGGTCCTAATTCCAAGTGCAAAAAGAGAGCTGCACAAACCCATCTTCCTGGGGCCCGAAGCCCAGAAGCCCTGCCAGGCACTGCTTGCTCCCAGCCCTGCCCCCTCGCCACCCTCCTCTGCTCCAGACTTCTCACTTCAGCAAAAACGCCTCGTTTTTGTCCATCTCACGCCTTTGGATGTACCCCTTGCTCCTGTTCTCTGCCCCTCCTGGCGCCCCCTCAATCCCTCCTCACCTGGGGTCGGAGCTTCAACACCAGCCCCTCCTTGGACCCTCCCCTCAGATCTATGCCTGACACACGTAGGCACGGGATCAGGGAATTTCACAACACCCACCAAGGACAGAGATCTCGAAAGCTTCCCCAGGGGGGAACAAAACTCACATAAAAAAAAAAAAAAATCAGCGTCAAGACAGCATTGAAGACGACGAGACTGGGAATCAGAGGACAGTGGGTGATGCCTTCCACTCCGAGGGAAGACCGGCCCCCGCCCGGAATCCTAAGGCATCGGTGCCAGGCAGAGAAACAGCTGCAGACAGACACGGGCTCCAGGAACACGTATTTTCCATGTACCTGCTGAGGAAGCAGGCTGTATCACAAAGTATGACCCCCTAATTGAGGGAGAAACAGGGCCCAGAAAAAACAGTCCCAGGGACACAGACGACACGTCCCACGCACGGCCGAGCGGTAGCCCAGAGGCAGCAGAGCAGGAGGGGGCTCCAGAGGACAGGCTCCAAGAGAAGAAAAAGCCAGACTGACTGGGAAGCTGCTGGCAGTGCAGTCCTCGTGAGCTGGGGGCTGGGAATAAGTTAATAACTGGACACTGAGAACCAAGCAAATGAAAGTGAGGCAACTGTTGACTCCAGCAAAAACAAAGATGTCATAATAAAAATCATAATCAAAGTCAAAATAATAAAAATGCATGAACTATAATTGAAGAGAAAAATAAACCAGACTTCATTAAAATTAAACTTTTTTGTTCTTCTAAAAACACAAAAATGAAATTGCAAACCAGACCGGGAGAAAATATCTGTGAAACATCTATCTGACAGTGCACTTTTATCTAAAATACAAAGAACTTTTATCGCTCAATAGTAAGAAGACAAAAACCAACCAAAAAAGGGGGAAAGATCTGGACACACTTCGCCAAAGAAGATAAACAAGTGGCGAATAAGCATGAAAAGACGCTCAGCGCTGTCAGTTCCAGAGAAACGCAAATGTGGAAATGCCCCAAACTGGAGACAACCCAAATGTCCACCAACGGAAGACGGATAAACAACTGGGCACGTCCATGGAGCTGACACAGCCCCCAAGCGCCGCAGACTGTTGACATGTGCAACAAGTGGATGGATTTCTACATAATTATGCAGATGAAAGCAGCCAGACAAAGAGGAGTGCAGTACACACAATGTGACTCTGTCTGGAGGAAGCTCCGGCAGATGCACACGAGATTACAGTGCAGAACGTTCATCGGTGGTGCCCGGCTTGGGGGCAGGGGAGGGGGAGAGGTGGGAGGGCTTTCTCGGGGGCCCAGGAAACTTTGGGGGCGACAGAGCTTTTCAGTACTCTCACAGGTGTGTACACATACCCACGCTCATCACGTCGTCCACTTGAGACGTGCAGTTTACTGCCCTTTGATCACCCCTCAGTAAGCTGTAAAGACAGCGGTTATAATACACTACATTTCTTAGCTGTGAACGGGATTCATGCCATTGTTACATAAACGCCAGATACTGATTTAAGCAAAAGTTGTGATCATTATATTGGGTGGGCCAAGGGGACAGTACAAAAATGCTAAATCCAAATCTTCTATAATAAAAATTTATTAGACAGTATCTAAAAAGAACAGCATAAACCTACCTTTTTAGACAAATGGGAGCAAACAGCAAGAAAACGCCACGCAGGGCCAGCCCCAATAGCCTAGTGGTTAAGTTCAGTGCGCTCCCTTTCCGTCGCCCAGGTTCGGTCCTACGCTGCTCAGTTAGCAGCCATGCTGTGCTGGTGGCCCATATACTAAAAAATAGAGTAAGACTGGCACAGATATTAGCTCAGGACGAATCTCCCTCAGCAAAAAAAAACCATGCAAAGCTGTAGGTTATTGCCTCAAAAAAGTGGGGCTTGGGCATGTGCACGGGGTGGGGCAAAGGGATCAACTTGCTCTTAGCCCAGGATGAGTGTTGCTTTAATAAAAATTCAACTCCGGACCACGTGACCCAGCAGTTCCATTCCCAGGCATCCATGAAAACAAGTGTCCACACCAACACTGTACAGGATTACAGCTTAAATTACAGCACTGCTTAAATTAGTCAAAAGGTGCAGACAACCCAAATGTCCATCAACTATAATGTATAAATAAAATGTGGCCCATCCATACAACAGAATATTATTCGGTCATAAAAAGGAATGAAGTACTGACACATGCTACAACATGCATGGATCTCAAAAACATTATGCTAACCGAAAGAGGCCAGATGCAGAAGGTCACATATGTATGACTCCATTTCTATGAATTGTCCAGAGAAGGCAAATCCAGAGACGGAAAGCAGATGAGTGACTTCCAGGGGCTAAGGGGAGGGGAATGAGGAGTGACTGCTTAATCGGTATGGTTCTTTCTTGGGGGTGATGAAAAAGTTTTGGAACTAGATCGTGGTGATGGCTGCATAACTCTGTGAATATACGACAGACCGCTGAATTGTACACTTTCAATGGGTAAGTTGTATGGCACACGAATTATGTCTCAATAAAACTGTTACTAAGAGAAAAAAATCCAACTCCTGGAGCAGGGCTGGTGTGACACAAGAGACAGACAGTGGTCTCTGCCCCCCAGTTCCTGACACCCAGCTCCTAAATCCTTGGCAATTCCTGGGTGACAAGTCGCTCTAACCAGGCGACTCTGGGTGGGCTGCTGGGTAGGGGATGGTCACCAGAAAGACCACACCATGATTAGAAGTTGGAGCTTTCAGCCCCACCCCCATTGTCTGGGGAGGTGCAGGGGGCAGAGTTTGAGTTGATAACTGATCATGTCTACACAGCAAAGCCTTTATAAAAATCCCTAAACCACACGGTTCAGAGAGCTTCCAGGTCAGTGAACATATCCACATGCCAGGAGGGGACACGCAGACAGAAGCTCCTGAGCTCGGGACCCTCCCAGACCCTGCCCTGTCTATCTCTTCATCTGGCTGTTCATCTGTATCCTTATCACACCCTATGTTACATAATAAACCGGAAAACCCAAGTGTTTGCCTAAGTGTGAACCAGTCCAGCAAACTATCAAACTGAGCAGAGGATCATGGGAACCCCTGATTTGTAGCCAAACTGGACAGAAGTGTGAGTAGCTGGGGACCCACTACTTGCAATTGGCCTCTGCAGGGAGAGCAGTCTTCTGGGTGGAGCCTTCAACCTGTGGGGTCTGCAGCCCCTCCAGGTAGATATGTCAGAGCTGAAATGAGCTGGAGGACACTCACTGGCGTCTACAAGGAATTGGAGAGCTGGCTGGTGTGGGAAAATCCCATTTGCTGTCAGAAGTGTTGTGAGTAGAGAAAACAGGGTCTTCCTTTGGCTGGCACCTTGCCAGCCACCTCTGTAGACGCACACAGCAGGAACTCCTACTTGGTGACGGACCCCATGCCCCAGATGAGCCCCAGCAAACAGTTCAAAACCCCAGGAGCAAACCAGAAGCTCCCTGATTCAAGCTGGAGCCCTGAAGAGCTCCCAGAGTGGTGAAGGGATGTCTTTCCCACAGCGCCCTCCCCTTCCGCTGCTTGCCCACTTCGTCCATCCTGCTCACCAGGCCTGCTGTAGCAACAACCCCCAAGGACTCTGCCAACAGGATGTCCTGGAATCTGACCACCATTTCAGACATGCTCACCCTCACTGTGGGGCCACACGGAGACTGGATTTTCCAGTGGGCAGACCCTCGCTTGTCTGCGTGTCTGTGACTACGTGGAGAAGACATGCCTGGTCCCCACGGCCACCATATCATTAACCACAATAAGAAAATGTCCCTTTGGAGACAAACAGGAGCCCGTGTGCAAACGCACACCATCAGACTTTCCTCTGAGAGCTTGGGGGCCCAGACTGTGGCTGCAGGAGCTGCAACCTGGAGGCCAAGGGGCACTGGGCAGAGCCCAGATGTGGTCTCTGAGCCCAGAGCCCACTGGTCGACAGCCACGTCTATCACAAAAGAGTCCAGGCCTCCGTCCACCCAAACGTCCTACACGTCACAATCAGGCTGAGCCCGCAGGCCTGACCACCACAGCACCCCTCAGCGCCTCCCTGTCCTCACAGGGCTGCCAAGGGCAGGTGAGCTCTGCGCCCACAAGAGGCTGGGGCTTTCCCTCTCAAGCCACAGAGATAGGGAGCAGTACTGCCTCTCTGACAGCAAGCAGAGCCCAGCCTGCGTGAGGAATCTGGCCCTAGTCACTCGTTCTGCCCACCCAGCCATGTCCCTTGCCTTCTCCTCCCAGCCCAAGAGGGCCCATAGTTGCAGCTGTCAACAGAGCAGCCTCATTCTCACACTGGTCTCACGGAAATCTGGACGCCACTGTTGTGCTGCCCAGCAGCAATCACGGTACACACCTGGCAGCCCCGCGAGGAATGACGCTGACCCAGGGCGGGGACACAGGGGCCAGCTGGGCCACTGACAGGCTCAGGCCTCCGTGTTCTCAAACAAGGGGTGGCAGAGGCCACTGGAAAGCCCCGCAGCGGACAGGCCCGACTTCTGGTGCAGGACAGCAAGGAAATTGCGAAGGGAGGAGAGCGAGTGTGAGCGGCAGCTGTATTTACAGGACCTCTGCTTGAATACCACCACATGCCTGAGACAGAGGCCACTCTGGGAGCTGGAATTAATGGACACAGAGAGAAATCGAAGTTCCCAAACCTGCCAGCACAACCCAGGGCCTCAGGTCACTCAAGGGCAGCCCACGACTCCTCACGTGTCATACTGTGTGCCTTGATTATAAACGTAGCATGAGTTCATTGTAGAAAACTCGCAAAACATACAAAACGCATAAAGAATAGACTCCATCCCAGGAGTTCCACCTGTCACACTTCTGGGGTCTCTTCCTCTACCATGAGATGTGTGTGTGCCCAAAGTCTTTATACAAAATTGGGTCACCCCATTCTATGCCATCATCTGAGTCCAACTTCATACACGGCTCCCCTATGTCAGCCATTTGAGTTTTGCCACGACACCCATAAACATGGATCTGCCCATGTGCCCTCCCAAGCAGCGCTTCTCAGGGAGACGGACCTGCCAGTGTACACTCTGAGCAGCACTCTGGGGCTGCCTGGTGCACCCACTTTCAGGGGACGTGCGCCTCACTGTCCTCGCTAGCCCTGAGGGTTATTGTCATTTTAGAAAATCTTTCCTTATTTGACAGGAAAACATGATCCCAAATCAAAGAAGGACCAGACACAAACCCGCCCCTGCACATCCGACGACTTCAGGGGTCTCTGCTGCATCGGGGGTCTTACCGAGTTCCTTGGAGCCCTGGCTCTCGCTGGCCAGCTCGCCCATCTTCACGAGGGCATCGAAATAGCCTTTGGCTGCATACGTCACACCTGAGGGAAGAGAGAATGGAGTGGTTAGTCCCTTCACTAGGGCCTGCTGAGACCCTGGACCAACACAGTGGCTGTGGCGCATGCCGGCCTCCCCGGGGCCTCGGCCTCAACTTGACCCCCTTTCTTGTTGATATTCTTCTTTGGCCCAATCACGAGGACTCCTTTTCTCCATAAGAACACAGTGTGCAGTTCAGGTCCAGAGCTACTCAAGTCAAACTGCAGGGTGCCGTCGGGCCACGTGGTCTCTGCCAGGGGGAGGAGGGAATCCTGAGTGTATACAGGAGACAAAGGCCAGCGCTGCACAAGGGACCAGCAGGTCGGAGGGCAGGAAACCAGGTACTCAACGATCCCGGCAGAGCTGGAGAGAGAACTCTCTCTACGGTTCCCTGGTCTCAGAGAAGACTGGGAGGGAGTCACCTGCTCGAAGCAGGCTAAAGGCATCGCTGCAGGGGGCTTCCCACCGCGACTTCAGACCTATCACAGGTGGATCCGACTTCTCGTTGAGCCTGAAATGCTCGGTGCCAGCTCAATTCCCAGGACCCACGCCCCATGCCTGCTGCCTGGGGAGAGCTTCCTCCTTGGGGAACACAGGTGACCCTGTGGGACCCCGGGTGTGCCTGGCAAACTCCCTCCTCTGAGAAGGAGCCCGCCCAGCCCTGCAGGCTGGAGGGAGGACAAGGACGCCTGGAGAGCAGGGCCTTAAGGAACAGCCACCAGTGGCATAATTACAATTTCTAATCAATTTTCTACACAACCCAGTTAGGGGCTCATAACTGGGCGTTTATCCAGTTTTACTTAGGTTGTTCTCAACTAAGCACATGCCACTGGTCTGCAGCCCGAGCGCATGCAGCATCTGTGCCCCAGAGGGCGCCTGCCGACGGAAGGGGGTGCTCCTTAAAACAAATGGATGCAAAGTCAAACTGGGCTCAAGTCTGGCGCCGGGGCGGCCGAGTGCAGCTGAGATAACGATGGTGATGTGGCCAGCTGAGCTCTGTCCTAGGGCACAGTCCAGGAAAACAGGCAGAGGAAGGAAACCTCTGATTCTCCAACATGGTTCCCAGCAGGACCTCATGAGGAACCCAAGGGGGACAGAAAGGCCTGGAAGGAAACCTGTGCCTCGCAACAAAGAGCCAGGGCGCACAAACCAAAGAGAAGGCAGGCGGCGATTCTGACCAGGACTCAGTGCGAGAGGCACCGACGCAGCGCGTGCGGCAGTGCGATTACAGCACTTCACGAGGGGCAGGCGGTGTCCTACAGAGGTGGCTTTCAGAAAACGACCCCCACCAGTCTGAGACACGCAAGGCCGCTGTCTCCATGGGCTGAAGAGTCCTGGCACCTTCGGGTCCCACATCCAGGGTGCACAAGACTCAGGCCCAGCCCAGAATGGATGAAACCAGCCTTATTCCAAGGGAACAGAAATGACTTTTGCTTGGAGAAAGTGACCATCACATGCTGCACCTGAGGTGATGGGAACACACAGGGTCTGAAACCTCTAAGCCAGTCTCAGCCATGCCTCGGCCCTCCCACCTCGGTTCAGAAGCCCCTTCCTGTCCATCAACATTGCAGACAGGATGCACAGTCAGCCCTCAGATGACACAGGAGAGCCTGTCCTGCAAATGGAGTATTGCAGGGGAGGCGACCCGAGGCCAGCTGTCCAGAGGCCATGGACCCTGCTATCAACTCCCGGTGGGGATGCAGGTCACCGCCACAGCCTGGGATCTGCTGTTGTCATTAAGACCCCACAGGCTGGGTCTCAGCTCCAGGAAGGACAGCTCCTTCAGACAAGTGTGATGCGACAGAAGCTGCAGTGGACGACCAGGAGCCTTCTTTCTTGCTTAAGACCTCACGGGCCCCCTGCGGCAGTGTCACAGGGTGCCAGCTGCAGAACATTTGGTGCCCCCACGCCTCCACGCCCACAGAAACAGAGAGACAGCCAGGGGCTGCCTGTTGATGCTGTCGACTCCCGAGAGGTGAGACAGAGGGGCACAGTCCTCCCGCACCCCCAGCACGGTCTGTGTAGGTCACTGCTGCCTTTCCCTCCAAACGGTCAGCCTGCAGGAGTGGTCCTTAGAAGGAAGGATCAGGGCACAGGGGGCCACGTGGTACGACTCAGGCACCACAGGAGGCCCTCTCTGGTCCCTGGTCCTGGCGAGTGGGCAGGACTGTTGCGAGATACCTCTACCTGGAGACTAGCAAGGCCACTACCCAGGGACAGGGGCGTTCTGCTGGGTGCTCTGTCCCCAAGTGGCCACAGGGGCAGAAGAGAACAAGAGCTGACCAGCTCCAGCCCTCTCCTTGCCTCCCTAACCTAAGGCCGCATCCAACAAGCCCCCACGGGGCCGTGGAGGTCCCAGACAGCCAGCGGAGGCTGGTGCACATTTTGAAGACACAGGAGTGAAGCCTTTGCCCCCAACGATGGTGTATGTAGAGCGACAGTCTGACACCCAGCCAGGAGAGACACAGTTAAGGGTCTGAGATACCAGAGGTTAGTGCCCAAGAACAGGGTATCCCCAACCACGGCATGACTCAGCCGGCCCCTGCTGGGGTGGAAGGGCCCAGATGCACTCCTGCCCCCACTGCAGTGGCCAGCACTGACGCCCCTCTCTGAGCTGGACAGGAGGGGGTCTTGAGAAGATGGAGCAGAGTGCCTGCCCAGCCCCCATCGCCCCCCGTCCCTCGTGAGCTGCAGGGAGTTTACTCACCAGCCAGACCCCTGACCCCACACCCAAAGCCACCGTGGGCACCGACTGCTTTGTTTCAGCCCCAGTCCTACAGCATCAGGACAATTCTGGAGGACAAACATCCGCATCCCACCCATCTTTAGGTGCCGCAGACTAAAACAGAACCAGACTCCGAGCTTTCGTCACAGCCACCACACAAGACCAAGGGCGCAGCTGTCCCCGTGATAGTGGGGACAGATTTCAGGGCTCACAGGCCTCTGAGGTGCGGCACCTACACCCTCCCTCTGCTGAACTCTGTTTCGGGAACAGAACACCTCCCTCCATTTCTAATGAGGGCCCACGAGCTGCCCGTGCACTGAGAGGCCATTGCTCCCACCCCGAGGCCTACCTGCCAGGGCTTTCTCGTAGTTCTTCCCCATGGCGATGAAGTTTCGCAGGCTGGGGTTAAACTGCTCCATGATGGTCTGGAGGAAAGCAAAGAAGAGAAAGAATGAGCGTCAGTGCGACCTGGTGACTCTGGGAGTGTCCCAAAAGCGAGGAGAAAATGGCAGGTGTCACCTCCTAGCTGGAGACCAGGAAGCCACGGCCAGGCTCCCCAAGTCCGAGTGCCAGCTTTGCCCTTGCTGAAGGATCTGGCAAAGAATGCTCCTGAGCCTCAGTCTTCACATCCGTACAATGGGGATAAGAACAGACCCTGCTGCACGGGGCTCTGTTTGGGGTAAACAAACGGAGGACAATACCCAGACCACAGGGCAGCACTTGGCCCGCGATCAGCACGCAGACGGTGGCTGCTGAGGCGCCATCGCCCCATCTGGCAGGGCTGAGTCAGCCGAGGAAGGCCCTCCTGCCGGCCATACACACAACACGGTGCTGCCCGCCTGGCGCCCCCTCCCACTAAAATCTTCCCTCAACACATCAATTACCAAACACCAGCTCTGATTAGAGCGCTCCACGGGCTGATTTGCAAACACCAGGCTATGAATAATCCAACACACTCCAGATCTGTTTGCCCGATGGACTGAAGTCTCGGTGCCAATATCAGCAGTTCTTAGACTGAAGAAATTAGATTTTCAGTGCGAAGGCCAAATGAATGTTTTAATTACAAGGCATAAAAACAGGCACGCACAAACAGCCGCCAAATGTGAGTTCTACCGGGTAATACGCACTGACTGCCGACAGCTAACCCCAGCCAGTGAGAACACCGGAAGGAACTTCCAAAGAAAACTCTGCCGTGGCCCCAGCCTATGTCTTCGGGTCCACTAGTATGATACGCATCTGATCTTTCCTGAGGATAAGAGACAAACACACCTGGGAGGGGAAACAGCCTGGTCCTGCCACACACCACGGAGGCCCCAGACGCTTCTGCCAGAACAGAGGCCACACGGCCCTCACCCTCCCAGCCCCAGCCTGGCCTCAGGTGACGCCCCCCCATTCCCTGCTCCTTGCCCTCCGCCAGCATGACCAACATGGTGGGTTCGCAGAAGGGCTGTGACAGCTGGCTCCAGAAATCCTGCCACTTGGCACCTGCTCCATCCACTCACCCTGAGGGTGCAGCCAGGAGCATCGGCCGAGAGAAACTGAGACCCGTGTTTACAGGGGACGAGGCCCTGTACCTGAGCTACCCCCTACTCCTCTGAGGCTGGGTGGGCAGCTTGTCGAGGGGATGCCCACTGGGCTTGACTCCATGTGGGGAAGCTGAGAGGGCGAGCCCACAGGGCAGATGCACCTTCCTTCCCAGATGCAGCAAAGATGAGGGCACCTGCCATGTGCTACAGCAGAACTGAGGCCACAAGGGGACATAGCAGTGATCCCACCTGAGCAAGTCCTGTCCCCACAGGGCTGACGTCCCAAGAGGAAAGGCACACCCACACAATACACCAGGGAGTATCCTGTGCGTTTGGAGAACAAGACAGCAGGACATGGGCTGGGGTAGAGGCGGGGAAAGGAGTTCTTAGCCAAGTTCGGAAAGTAGGGGAGTGAAGCATGTGGCCAAGTGAGGAGAGCCACAGGCAGGCCAGAACAGGCAGAGGTCCTGAGGCCAGGGCCCGCCAGTGCATCAGGGACAGTATGACAGCCTACAGGGAGAAGGGGTGCAGTAACAGATGAGAGCCTACTGCCTCACCTTGCAGCCCACGGCAGGGAAGGCCCTACTTCACACCCCCCAGCCCCGGACAGGACGGGAAGCTGCAGGAGGTCTGAGCAGAACCAGGCCAGTTGACTACATTTCAAAAGGTTCCCTCTGATGGCTCGGGGAGACCACACTGTAGCCAAGGGCTTGGCAGACACAGGGAGACCTTCAGTGATCTAAGAAGTGAGGCGAGGGTGGAGAGGGGTCAGGCCCACCTGTCCTGAACATGAGGTACTGCAACGTGGGGCCGATGGGGCATGAGCCGGGGGGAGGCAGGTAGGACATGGGTTGTCGGTCTGGGGGCCAGACACTGTGGTGGGGAACCCGGAGTGTGGACATGTCACATCTAGGGAGTGCATGGGAGCGGGGCAGGGATGTCACGGAACAGGGAGCAGGGAGAGGAGGATTCGAGTGGGAGACCAGGTCTGGGCTGAGCAGCAGACGGGGAAACGAAGAGGCCTGCTGAGCCCTCAGCCATGGCTCACGTTCCCGCGCAGACCTCAGGCCAGAGAAACGCTGCATGGGTCATGCGGTTTGTTCAAATCAAACAGAAGAGAGACAGGTATACACCTTGGAAGGGTGGATTCCATCCGATTCTGGTGTTCCAGGTGTGCGTGTGTGTGTGTGTATGCTCGTGTGTGTATGCATCTGAGTGTATGCTTGTGTGCGTGGGTGTACGCACGTGAGTATGTTCCTGTGTGCATGCAGGTCCATGTACGCACATGAGTGTATGCTCGTGTGCTTCTGCACAGTGTTTCAGCATTAAACGTGTTTCTCACTGTAGTGACAAACACAGGTCCGAGACACTGCCCAAGTGGGTGGGCATGCAAGAGCAGGACCCAGTAGCAACATACACACACACACACACCTCCCCACCGCTCCAGGGAGGAAGAAAAGCCTCCACCCGAGCTCATCCTTTGAACCCCATTAACATCCTGAGCGACAGCAGGAAACAGACCAGCATCCGCCTAGGCCAACAGAGGGGGTAACCGTGGTGGCCCGCCCATGCTCACCCAATGACACATGGGGACAGCCGCCAGGTTTCGCTTCCTTAGTGCAGCAGCTGAGCTCACGTACAAGGAATGCGGGAGTGAGTGGGCAGGGCAGGACCAGTGCTGGGGTGCCAGCCAGGCCACCTGGGCAGGGCACAGCCTCTGCTCCGCTGAGAAGGGGCTGGCGGTCAGGACACTGGGCCTGGTCACACAGATGCCGCCGTCCCTCCTGGAGGCACTGGCAGAGGCAGAAACGTCATGGAGCATATGTGCACAGGGAGGCCCTCCTTCCCTGTGGAAGGGCCAGTTCTTCCTGCCAGCTCCACACACAGGGTGGGCCTGCTGTGGAAGCCTGTGGTGGGTACTCCCGGTTAACAGTCACCCACCCACCTCTGGGTCACTGGATCTCTTGGAATCTCAGCCGCCAGAGACCATCCAGGTCCACAACAACTTTTTCAGGAGGGACCCTGGTGACCTAAGAAGGACCCAAGCCCTCCAGTAGGGAAGTCTTCTCTGGAAGTGGGGGGCCTCTCTGGCAGGGACCTCTTAGAACCCTTGTTCAGGCCATTCTAAGGCTTACACAGAGTCATTTGGACCCAGTGGCCTGTGCCTTCCCTAGGCCCGAGATGGGCCCAAACCCACCCCTGGAGGCCTCGAGTGGGCTTCCTGCCACTGTCCCCCCGGACACAGCCCGCCACGGGGTGAGCACTCTCCACGCCCACCCCCCACCACCAGCCAGCTCCCCTAACAGGGCCCTGTGCAGCCTCTCTGCACACAGGCAACGGCGGGGGTCCCTGGGAGGCAGGGGCACTGCAAGCTTCCACCCAGTTATCGCTCAGACAGTGCTCCACGGGCTCCCTCATGCACCACACGGTACTTTTTCGGAAATGACAAAACAACTATCTTTCTGTGGGACTCCTGCAAACTCCTGAACATCCTCCCGAGCAACGCCCGCGGGCCTGTTTCCTTGAAAATGGGAGGGGAGTATCTTTTCATTATCGACACCAAAGAGGGTTCAAAATCTGAGGCCAGGAGGGAGCCTCCCTGTGACCCAGCACTGAGCAGAGGCGGCCTCTCCCTGGGTCGTCTTTGTGTTGTGGACACCCAAGCACATGATGCTGTCATGAAACGGGCACCCGAGGACCACACACTCCAGGGGCCAGGCTCCCCCAGCCAGGGCAGAAAACCTGCAGCATGAGTAACGACCAGCTGCTTCTTCAAACTCCAACACCCGCGCTTGTGCAGATGAAATGCCGCCAGTCGATCCCATCCCACTGTGGCTCACGGCGACTGAGTTTAGTCCTCTGGTAGCTTTTCCATATCCACCACCCGGACGTGCTTTCCCTTGTTAGTTCCTTCCACGTTTACTAGGGAACACCTTCAGGGTGCCTGCAAAGGACTCCTGGACATCCCACAGAGTACCCACTGCAGAAGGGTCGGGGTGACGAGGGTTCTCTGCCAGAGACACAAGCTCGGCAAGGTTCATGGTCACCCTCTTGCTGGGCTGTCACAAAGCTGAACGTCCCTGCCCCCGTTGGAGTCACAGGAATCCAGGCCTTAACCCAATCTCCACGGCAGGGGTGCCCGGCCGCCCCAGCCAGCCCTGGGACCCCAGCGGAGCGTTTCCAGGTGTGAACGGGAGCGGCCGAGTCCAGGGGCACAGGGCCGTGAGCCCGGGAGGCCTGGCTGCCTGGCCGGCGACAGCCACTTTGACTTACTCTCCTCACGGGTCTGCCCGTGCAGCAAGGACAAAGGGCAGCAAGGCACCCCGTGTCCAACTTGGGGGAGGAGGAGAACGGCCAGCGCGTTTCTAGAAAGGAGCCCTGACAAGGGACTCCGCTCCGGCCCCTCAGCTCCGCTTCCTAGCGCCGGCCGGCCCCCTGTAGCCCTGTGCTGGAGGACCGCCACCAACAGCCAAGTCCCTCCGGGAACCACGGAAGCGACGATCCCCCTGCTTCCCCGGGTCCCTCACACGCAGCCCTGGAAGGACACGGGGCTTGTCCGCCGGCATCCTGTGCGGACACGGTGACGTGTGCGCATGCGTATGCCCGGGTAGGGACACGTACGTGCGTATACCCGCGTGGGGGACGTGCAGGCGCATGCGTATGCCCACGGTGGGGGGGGGGGGGGGGGGGGCGGGCGCGCGCCCGCCCCCCCCCGCGGGGGGGGGGGGGGGGCGGGCGGGGGGCCCCGGGGGGGGGGGGGGGGGGGAACGGGACGTGCACGCGCATGCGTACGCCCGCGTGGGGTGGGGAGGACAGGCACGTGCATGCGTGTGCCCACGTTGGGGGGCGGGGGGAGGCCTGCGTGCGTGCGCCTACCCATGTCGGGATGTGCGCGTGTGGCCGAGCAGGCTGCATTTTCCCTACACACTCGACACCCGGAAGAACAAACAGGGCGAGACGTCAGACTCCACCTGGCCGCCAGGGCAGAGGCGGCCTTTACACCACATCACCCTGAATTCTCACCCCACGGGCCCATGAGTGCCGCTGCCCCATTTTACAAATGCACAAAGACAGGCTCGGGGAGGTTAAGGGCCGGACTGTTGGTTCCTGGGGGAGCCAGTTCTGGCTTCAACCGCAGGCTGGCCGCACAGCTGCGCTGATCCTGCTCTCCACACAGGCCTCAGTGCCATCCCGATGGGCTGTCAAGGCTGCAGGACAGGACACAGCAACTCCACCTGCCCTGGGCTCCCTCAGGAGCCACGTTCCAGCCACGTCAGAACAGAGCCCGCTCCATGCGCCCTCCAGGAGGGCCAAAGCCCCATCTGCTCACCCAGGGCACACCATCTCCAGCCTCCAATGGCCCAAGGCCTGAGGTCATGCCCCCGACCACCAGCCCTCATGTCCCCACCCTGTCTCAACGCAGGAGGCACCAACTTTAGGGCTGACAGCCCAAGTCCACTGGTGCCACTGTCCAGGCACTGCCAGGGGAAGGAAGCAGCCATCCTCCAAGGGGGGCCCTGCCTGCTGCAGCTACCCCCATAAGGAGCACCCACAGGCTGGGGCCCTGACCCGAGGGCCCCACCCACAACGCAAGAGGGACAGGTGTGGGGCAGCGGGGAGGGACAACCTAACCTGAGCCAGGAAGCCTGGCTTCTCAGGGCAGCCCTGTGTGACTTGGGCCTGGGAATGAGGTGGGTGGAAGGCTCTGTCTCCCCTCTAAAAACTGAGACATCTATCCTGAGGACCCTTCCGGAAAGAATAAAACCAACTCCAGGAGTTCAGTGAGTGCTGGGAGGGCTTCCTGGAAGAGGCAGATCTTGAGCTGGATCTTGGTTAGAGCTAGAGCAGGTAAGTGTTTGCACTCATTTAGAAAATGCGTGGACATACTGGAAGCTTCCAGGCTGAAGTGGCCTGGGAGGTAAGGGTGGGAGAGTGAAGGCTGGCAGGGGCTAAAGAAAAGGTCCCCAAAGGAACAGGGACAAACGGAGAGGTGCTCCACACACATCAATTATATTTCAGCAGCACCAGGGTCCCCTCCCACACCCTTCACGAGACTCCCCCCACAGACCACGATCACCCTTTGGGCCACAAGACCCTCCCATGGGCACTCACAGCCTCAGCCCGACAGCCTCCAGTGGGGACAAGGGCCTGGGCCACAAGAGTGCATGGGGAGGCCAACCCGAGGAGGGTGCGTGAAAATGCACTCTGTAACAGAACCAAGCATTAGGCAACTGAGGCACAGACTGTTCCAGAACAGACAGGGCTCGAGCCCTGCCCCCGAGCAAGGGGTGGGCAGGCAGGGGCACAGCCCGGCCCCTTCAGGAAGTAGAGGAGAGCCCTGGAGGGTGGCTGCAGGTGGGCCTCATGCTGCAGGGGACTCCAGCCCCCCAGCAAGGGTGGCCCAGGGGTGTGAGGCTGAGAAGCCGCCCTGCTCAAAAGCGGTGGTTCAGAAGCCGCCAATGTTATAAAAAAGTGACAGCTCGTGTCTTTGGCACAGTGCACAGAGTGACACCAGGAAGTATGGTGGTCTCCCATCAGGAGGGGCCAAGGGTCGGGTGCCCCTTCCCATCGACCCTGGCCGGCCCTGGGAAAGGGGATGGCCTGAGCCACAGCCTGAGCAACACTAGGATAAAAGACAAAATTCCGGCCCACTCTCCCAGACCTGGCTTTCCGCGCTCCCCGCAGGGGATGGGCACAAGCCCACACACAGACGAGGAAGGAGCAGCCTAAGCTCCCAGGCCCCCCCCGAGGCCCCCACTCCCTTTGCAGGGGTCACAGACCATCACAGATTCCTTGGGTCTTAGACACCCACATCCCCACTCCCAGCTCTCTCAGGGCCTGCAATCCTCAAGTGCCCCAACCCTGACCCCTCCTGAACAAAGTCCCGGGGACAGGGGAGCCCCAAATCGGCTCATGCTGAGGGAGCAGGGCTGGTGAGCACCAGGTGGGGTCTGTCCCACTGCGAGAGCCACCCCCTGCAGGAACCAGACAAACCCTATCAGACCAAGGAACCTCACACAGCAGGGTCCAAACATGGGCCCCACCAGCCTAGCCACTTCCTTCCTGGCTGAGAAGCACGTCCTGTCCATCCCAACTCCAGTGGGGCATGTCCCCGTGAGGCACTGCAGACTCCTCCCAGTGTCCAGGCCACGGCTGCACTTGCCCTGACGGCTCAGCATCGCAGGGGCGTCTGGCCTGGACCAGGCGGGTGTATGCAGCGCCAGGCTGGAGCACATGCTCCCACTGACTGCTTTCCTGATGAAATCACAGCGTGTCCCTGTGGAAATCTTCATGTTGTCATAAACTGAGGATTGCCATTTGATTGAGGTCAGAGAGAACATAACTGCGGGCCTGAAATACACGATCGGCCTGGAAACATTGCTGCAATTCAGACACACAGCACCCAGGACGACCCCTACACACACCGGGGACCAGCACGCTGCACCTTGGGGCAGGGGCCCAACTGCTCACTGGGGTTAGGGGCTGAATTTGTCCCCTAAAAATTCATGTATCAAAATGCTGACCCCCAAACCTCAGAAGGTGACTATATTTGGAGAGAGGGTCTTTATAGAGGTGATCCAGTTAAAACGAGGTCATATGGGTGGGCACAGATCCAATCTGACTGGTGTCCTTCAAGAAGACGACGAGATTAGGACACACACACAGAGGGACAACTGTGTGAAGACACAGGGAGGTGACGGCCATCAGCACACCACCGAGAGAGGCCCTGGAACAAACCAGCCCTGCCAGCGCCTCCATCTGGGACTTCCAGCCTGTGAGGAAGAAGCGTCTGCTGTCCGGGCCGCCTGGGCGGTGCTTCAGCACAGGAGCCTGGCTGACTAAGACGTCGGGCCAATCCCACCTGCCGTGTGGAGGCCCCACCATTACCTCTCTTGTCATCACTGCCAACAAAACCAAGTCTGGTACTGCTTGACCGGTTACAACATTCCAAGGCCAGTGACCTGTCCTTGTTCCTGTGAATGCTCGGACCTAAGTTTCACAGGGCTGGGCTCCCCACTGGAAGAGAAACCAAGGATGAGCAAGCAGGGACACATCCTCGGAATGCTCAGGAACTACCCCTCTTCCCAGCGCCCTCATGTCAGGTGGGATGTGCTGGCCCAGGAGGCTGTCACACTGACAGGACCACAGGCCACTCTGCACCCAGAAGTCAGACAGCAAAACAGAGGCCTGAGCTGGGCCTCCCCTCTCTGACCCTGCCCTCCTCTTCCCCGCAGAGCCTCCTGTTCTGAAGCCGAGAGTCACAGCCACCACTTACCCGAGACTTTCGATGTGCCAGCAAGTATTCTCTCATCCCACTTAATCATTAATGCGAACGCGGCGCCACAGAAACCAAAAAACATTCAGGCTTGCCCGAAGCCCGCGGGGCTCCTGAGAGGACACGCAGAGCAGCGGTTTGGAAGCCCTGGTCCCACGCCAGCTCAGCCAGGCCGGGGGACAGGACACACTGGCTCACTCCACCATGCGCCCCTGCCAGCTGGGACACCCAAAGCCCCCTTGTGAAGCAGGTTTAGGGATGAACGAGGTGGGGCGCACACCACTCTCAGCACAGCGCCAGCCCAGCAGCCACCCAAGGCTACTCATGATTATTCACGGCTACCAGCAGACTGCAAGGCCCAGCCAGGACAGTCTGCCTCCCCGGCAGAGAGCCTGAGTACGAAAGAGCGTGAGACCATCCAGACCCAGGCACCGACTTCACAGCCCCCTCCCTCCCCAGGTGGGGGCCTCAGCCAGAATTCTGAAATCAGGACTCCTGCCACTGGCTTGACCACAGCCCCTGGCTGAGAGGTGTGTCCAGGCCACCTCCCAGGCTGTAGCCAGCAAGACCCTGAACTCCCCAGGCAGGTCCGGCCAGGGCCTGAGCTCTCTGGGTCCCTAGACTGCAAAGGGCGGGCCTTTTCTGGGAAGGGGCAGGAGGAAACACATGGAGGTGTGGACCACAGGCCTCTGCTGCCAGCATGCCATCCAGTGCAGAGGCGGCTTGAGCGGCCCCACCGTGGGCTCAGAGGGGCCCCAGGTTTGCGCACTTCTGCTTCCACCACACCGCCCTAGTTTAGAAGCCCAGCTGGGACCAGCAAGGCCACTCCGCCTTAGCAGGTCAACTCTGACCACACATGGCTCCAGGCGATGCAAACACCCTGCTGGGTGGAATTCTAGCTCCACCCCACCAACCATCCTCACCCCCTCACTCCAACGTCAAGATGTCAATGACTTTCACAGCACAAAGACCTATGAAATCCCAGTGCATTTCACCGTCTCTGAGTCTCGAGATCAGCAGCAGTTGCCACCTGTGTGTTATCACCTGGCACAGGCCCACCTGGAGACTGTCCCTGGCATGGCTGGGCAGGGGCAAGCCTGGATGCTACATCCACAAGCCTCTTAGCAAAGAAGAAAACAGGAGTCCTGGCTGTTCTTGGAAATCCATCTTTGATCAAGAAACAATAAAGTGCCAGCAACAAAAACAGAACATGGCCTTGGAGAAAAATCCCAGAGCTGTGAGGAATGCCCATGACCAACGCAGACGCTGTGGGGCAGGGGGACGGGATGGGACACCCGACCCTGAGAGCCAGGAGCTGAAAGGAAGCTCAAAAGAGCCAGACCCTGAATGCAAAGTGGTTTGGGAAAACCCTACCGATTTATTTCACATATATTTGATGTATGATTTTTTCAAAAATCTCTCCAAATGATTCTGAAAGAACTACTCCAGTAAGTAGAAAACAGAAATCCCAAACAAGGTGGCAGTGTTTGGATCAGCAGCCTTCTTTCCTCCCAGTGGTCCATGACATCCTTGGTGTCTCACAGTTCAGCCTGCAGGGGTCCAACGGCACCTGTTCAGGCACCCCCCACATACTGTCCCAGAGGGCATGCGGCAGAACCCTCGAGATGCTTGCCTCACAGCCGGTGACATGAGGACTGGTGGCCCAGGCAGGCACAGGAGCCACAGGGGAGCCTGCAGCGACCCGGGACCATCCTGATCATCGGTGCACGCCACGGAAGGAGCAAGACTCTGCACAGCCACAGCCAGGGGCGGAAAAGGCGCAAGGAGATTCCTCTGACCTCCATCAGGAGCCTGAGAACCAGACAGGTTTTCCGGGACAGGCAGAGGTTCCCGCAGTCTAAGTCAGGAGAAGGGGTTCACCGAGGCCCCAAGGGCCCATTGACAGGTGGAGCGCAGTCATGCCAACAACACAGGTACAGACCCCTGCCTGCCCCCAAGGTTTCCAAGGTCACCTCTTAGAGACAGGACTCAGTGTCGCATCAGGCCCCACCTTCACACGCCCACCACTCCCTTCACAGGCCTGACTGTCCCCTTGAGCTTTCTGGTCCCCTCGGTGGGGACCAACACCAAGGCCCCCAGGACCAACTGCTTCCTGGCTAACACCCGAGCCTGCCTGCAGGCCCTGAGAAAGAGAGACTCCATCTGCTTAGGAACACAATCCTGCCACCATCTCCAGAACCCACGGGGGTCTTGGGTGGCTGCTCCTGGGGCAAACAGCTAAAGAGAGCAGACCCCAACAGAGGCAGTGATGGCGATGCAAGTGCAGGCACTCCAGAACCCAGAAATGGGCTTCATTCATTCCCAAACACTGACGCTCACAGGCCTGCCATAGTTCTAGGGCCTGGGAGGTCCCCACAGTCAGGCAGCCACATGGGTCCTGAGTCAGCACTCCTGGGTCCCAGGGGAAGGCCGGGTTTACTTGGGAGCACGTCACTTGGGGGGATGGAAAAATTTTCTTCAAAAAGCCTGAATACCAACCTCTCCCAAGATGGAGCTGCTGGCTGCCAGGTATGGGACACCGGCGCACCCCCCCAACCTGCCCTGCCCCCTCTGACTGGGGCCCCTTGGGACATCCACGGCTGTGCAGCACAATCAGGGCCAGGCATGAATCAGAGCTGGGAGGCGGGAGGACACTGGAGGAAGATGCCAGCTCGGTCCACGCCCGTCTGTAATTACTACGGCCGTAGGCAGCAGATGGTAGCACAGCACTGCAAGAGGGAGGCCCAAGTGCAGTGTGTCCTGGGGACACAGGTCTGTACCTCCCCATCCTGAGGCCTGGGCAGGATGGCCAGGAAGGCAATGCGAGGTGGGCCCTAGCTTGGTGCACCCAGGAGCCAAGGAAAAAGGACAGGAACCAGCCTGGCCAGCAGCACACGGCATCCCCACACCAGATCCACTGCCACGTGTGCCCACTCAAGGGTGACAGCACAGGGAATGCCTGTGCAGGGCAGCCACACAAGGCCGAGTGGAGATGGGTGGCGAGGTTAGCCCTGCCTGGCACCGTCTGATCCTACAGTGACATTGTGGGGCTTCCCTGAGCAGGACCCAGATCGAAAACTTGGGGAGTGCCAGCTGGGCCCCAGACTTCCTGGGGCCTTCCTCCCCACGCTGAAGAGGAAAAGATGGGGCCCTCCCATTCAGCGGCCAGTCCTCTCCAGAAAGGCTGCCTGTCCTGGGCAGCCCAACCAGTACTGCCTGTGCCCAAGGAACCAGGCTGGCCCTTAGGAAGCTTCGTCTAAAACTGGGTGTCAACAAGAAGGCAGCCCGGGCAGCACCTGCCTGTGCCTCTCCCTGCTGGCCGTGCCCCACACCCCGGAGCAGCACCAGCTGCCATTCTGACCTGGAGCCTCCAGGTCAGTGCCACCAGCCAAGCCAACCCTCTGAACAAGGGACAGATGCTCGGGTCAAGACCCATCGGGACAGCAGTGCAGGTAAGATGCTCCCCACCCAGCTTGGAATGCTGCAGAACTGCCACACCCTGGGCCGAAGTGCCCCCGAGCCTCCCCCATCACTTTTACCAGCAAACACTGGTTGTGCCACCATGTGAGCCAACGGCAAAAGTCCTGTGCGGTGGCTGATGATCTGTGGGACGTGACCTTGGGACAAGGAGCTGCTAAAGCCAGTTAGCTCAGAGATCATCACGACAGAGAAAAGGCTCTTCACCGCCCTGACTACTGCAGAGAGAGGAGAGGAGAGGCACTCCTGCTAAGATGCTGGCGTGGGCGAGGGCAGGCATGGAGGGGCATGCTCAGGGAAGGGAAGTGCATAGTCCAGGGGGTGACAGCAGGCCCCCCCATCTGATTGGAAGACGCTACCCCAGTGGGGCGCCCCTGAAAGTACCTCTAAAGCAGACCAAAGCAAACAGCACATGCACACACATACACACTATTCCTGTTTACACTCTCACACACACCTGTGTTCACGCACACATGCACACATGCTCACATGTTCATACAAACACACATCGCACACAGCACACACATGCACAATGCTCATGCTCACATGTTCACATGCACACGCACACATGTACACACATGCACACACATGCACGCACAGCGCTGTGACTCCTTACCTCCTTAGCAGAGCAGGCACTGGGTCTGCTCCCCCTAGCAGACATTTCTGTTGCCAAGGAAGTGCCTATCACAGATTCCACTTCACCATCTCCAACTGGGGGCCTGCTGAGTCCTGTTCACTCCAAACGCCAGGCCTCCGCCAGCGGCCAACAGTTTGGTGTGACTGCCCAGCCGTGGGTGAGTGTGCAAGGGGTCCGAGGTCAGCAGCATAGGGCTTGGAGGCCCCATGCTTACCAGCGCTCCCCCAGACACCCACCTGGAAGAGGGGGTGGGATGTGGCAGAGGGTAGTGGGCAAGGCCCGGGCAGCTAGGCCTCAATCAGGAAGGCCAGCAGTGGGCCCTCACCTGTCCAGACGGGCCCCCTCCTACCAGCATCCGACACCCACCACCTTGTCCGAGCCCTCACCCACAGCACCAGAGGTGGCGAACCTGATGCCCAGCTGCGGGAACCTGCTGCGCCATGCCTTGGAGGACTGCTGCAGCACGGCCCGGTCAGCTTCCCCACAAAGGCTGCAGGGTGAGGACCACCAGACAGCCGCCAGTGACCAGCCCGCTGTACTGACCAAGGCCCGAGGATCACGACACCACGAAGAGCCACGCCCAAGCCTTTCCTAGGGACTTCCTCCTCCTCACGCTGTCGGCTGTTTCCACCTCCCTGCACCCCCAGGACAGGCAATGGTACTATTCCAAGAGAAGCTGCTGGGGTCTGCCACTCTCAAAGGTCATCAGGTTGCCGGGAGCCAGAGCTTCTCTTGGGATATGGGACCACCAGAAGAACATCAACTTGACAGTCACTCCCTGCAACCACTTGGAGTTGAGATCAGTTCCTAAAGAAGCTTCTCCCCACCATGGGGGACGCTCAGCGGTCCCTCCCACGAGGTCTGCGGTCAGCACAGGGAACACTTGTCAGCATGGGGGACACTTGGCGGTCTCTCCCACAAGGGCTGCGGTTTGGCCTTAATCCTGAGCATAGACGCCTATCTACCCCCTGCACTCTGCCCCTCACCCTGGGGCAATTACCCAGGGCTGCCCCGAGGGCCGGGTCCTGGGCTCCAAGCTCTGCTGCACGCAGCCCCAGCCCGTGAAGGGCCCAGCTCAGTGCTGGTCCTCCAGAAGCCCCCAGAGAGCTGCCGTCCCCATCTGTCTGCCTAGGGTCAGAGGATGAGTTCTCAGGGGACATCAGGGAGCCATTCTACTCCTCGTCCCTTCATCTTCCATGAAATTTCCCCGAGGACATGGCTCCCATGGGAACTGGGCCATGAGAAAAGAAGTCAAACTCTGCATTATGGATTCTTCCAGGAAGAAAATCAAAACTGTACGTTTTATTCTCACATTTTTAATCAACGAGGCCAAGGACAAGCGTCCCTGCCGTCTCTTCTTTGCCAAGACAAACACCACTCAGAACTGCAGCTGAGGCAACACAGGAGCCAAAGCAAACGGCTGAGCTGCAGCGCAGGGTGACACCGAGCAGAGCCACATCCCGGCCACTCTTGCACAAGTTGCCCCCCCAGGCACAGAGGCAGTGCCGGCCCCAAGCAAGATGGAGGACCAGCCGGACCGGCCGCGGTCCACACATGGGCGGCTCTCATGGTGTCCTGACTGTGCCTTGGTGTGCACTGGTTTCTGCCTGGCCAGTGTGCCAAAGATGCTGGATCTGTGCTGGCTCTGCCGTGGAACTCGGGCTCCCCAGTGACCAGACAAAAAGGTAACCACGCCAGCACTCGAAGGCTCGGCAGTCAGCCCGCAGGGCGGCAGGAAGAGCACCGCCTCCAAACCCAACCTGCCACGGTGCAGTGCAGGCCGCCCCGAGAGGCCGGGAGCCTGTGCAGGGGCCACAGCCCGCAGACTCCAAAGCCCGCTGTGTCAGCCCCGCAGACGCTAGGTCTCACTGCCATACCTTCCACCGGAGCTCATGAGCCACGGATGGGACCGGCGACCACAGACTCCCCTGTTGAATGTGTGCCCCCAACCCTCCAGGCTGCTTCCAAATGGGCTAAAAGTCCCCAAACACTCAGATCCTGCGTCTCCTGTCACCATCCTGCCGACAGATCTCACTTCAGACGTCCAGATTGCAACTCCATCTAGGAGAAGCTGCGGAGGGGGAACCCCGCGCCTGACCGCCCAGGTTACAGGAGTTTTATTAAGAAGGACCGCGGGATTCCCCAGAACAAAGCCACACCCTGTACCCCTTGGAATTCTTGCCATGGAAGTTCCTGTTTAATGGTTTTGGTGCAGAAGCAGGAAAAACAGGGAAAAAAAACCACTGTGACGGGCACTTCTCTCCCACTCCCTGCAGTACTGAGCAAATCTAATGGAACTAATGACTAATAATTTAATAAAGCTCCCTCCCCTGAGAGCATGTGCAGAGCAACACGACTACAAACGTATGCCACAGATTCCATCTGACACCAAACAAGAAAACCCCAACGGCTGTTCCTTTTACGCGCTGATTCCTCTTCAGTCTCCGACTGCTGTTTACCGGCAGCTCTAACATGGCTTCAGAACTGACTTAGTCAATGCTGACCCGGCTTCGGGATTCCTCCAGATGACATAGCCGCAACTTTAAAACCTTTATTAAAGCTCTTAGAGTACACTCCGGCCCCTGACTCCAGCTGAAAGCAAAGGGGCCACTCCCGGAGCCTCCCTCTGGCTTTCCAGAGCCTGAGCGAGTTAAGAGGGTTTCACAGGCCACTGGCTAGGGAGGCACAACCACAGCTGTTTAGTACAATTAGAAACTGTTGCTCTGCCAGCGCCTGGCAATCCCATTTAGCGGCCATGAACCAGCAACTGCCATGTAAACACCAACTACCCAAATCTCCCAGCCTACTTCACCTTCAGATACAGTTTCGAAATAAAGCACAGCTTTGTAACAGGCCCGCCGCGGGCCGCCCAGAGCACGAATCTCCCTCGTGAGAAAATGCCCGCCTGGAACCGCAGCGGGCCTTGAGCCACCGGGAGCCTGGCTCTGTTTCGTTGGGGGGGGGGGGGGGGGGATCCAAACTGAGAAAATGGATGCTGATGAAGTAGAAACCGAAAAGCCCGTTAACGTGCAAACAAGGCACAGAAATGACCGGGGAGGGGGCTGCCAAGGGGCTTCCCTGGAGCCCGCGGTCCTCAGATGTGACACTGACATTCTACAGAGAACGATGCGAATCCGACTCTCAACACACATGAGAAGCAGAGGCAGGCGCGCCAGCCTCCTACACGATTAGTCTTCTCTCTCCGCGGTTACATAAGACGATGGATTATCTGTCCACCCATCCAACCTGCCCGCGCGCGACCTCCTACCTAGGCCAAGTCCACCAATTCCCGCGAAGGAGTTGTGAAAGGGACGCCTGTTGAGAAAAAAGTGCCCAAGGCTTGTGTAACCACGGCTAGAGGGGCCACCACTGAGCCGCCACGCCGACCGGGGCGCAGGACGACGGGCAGCGGCGGCCTCGGACCCCGGCAGCCCCCGGACGCAGCAGCCCCGCGCCCGTGCCCCTGCTCCACTCGGGTCCGAGGACTCCGGAGCGGCGCGCGGAGGGGCGCGCGGGGGCAGCCTGGGGCCGTCGGGGCGGGGGCACCCGCGCCCGCCACCGGTGACCGGCCCCGCCGAGGAGACCCCCGAGGGTCCCGCGGCCGGCCGGGTCGGGCCCCAGCGCGCGGCGGCGGGGGGCTCACCTTGTAGACATTTTCCGTGAGACGGTGCATTTCCTCTGAGCGCGAGAGAGACATGGTGCTGGTCCGGCGGCACCACGGACCAGAGCGGGGGCGCAGGCGGCGGCGGCGGCGGGAGAACAAGGCAAGACCAGCAGCGAACGGAACCGGACCAAAAGCGCGGAACCCGGGCGGCCGCCGCATTTATAGCGGCCCAGGCCCCGCCCCCCACGGGCCCCGCCCCCCCGTGCTCCCGCCCCCGCCGCGCTCGGATCACCACCCCCGGCCGTCCGCCCCCGCCCAGCCCGCCGCTGCTAGGCAACCTGCAGGCCCCGCCCCCGCGCCGCCCTTCCCATTGGCAGGTTCTGGAGCTGGAGAAGGAGGCGGGGGCATGGGGTGGGATTTGCGGGCCGCTGCCAGGCAGCGATTGGCCAGCAGCACTGTCGATCGCGGGGGAGGAGGCGGAGGCGCGGCGCGCGCTGGGGCCCTGGGAACAGCCTGGGGGGGCTCCGGCGACAGCCGGGCTGGGGGCGGGGAGGCGGAGGCGGGTGGCTCGGGAAGATGGGAGCAGAAGCTGGGGGGCGGGGGGCGCGGCCGAGGCGCGTGCGGGCGGTGCTCCGCAAAGTGGCGAGTCTGGGCGGTCGGGCCCTGGGCGCTGCTCCCCAGAAGGGGCCAGGGTCGCGGGCTCAAGCGGGACAGGGGCCTCCCTGGGCGCAGGCCGTGCGGGCATGGTGAAGGATGGGAGAGGCTGGCGCGCTGCCCGGGGTCTGCCCCGACCCGGCACCTTCGGAGGTAAGTCCGCGGGGCAGGCGCCGACCCCCGGGCCGGCCCTTCTGGGGAGGGAGGACGGTGGACCGGGGAACCGGAGAGGGAGGGCCCCAGGCGAGTGGGGATCCCAGAGACAGATGAAGGCGGGAGGGCAAGGGGGGGAGGGTCCTGGGGGGAAGACTTGGAAGAGGACACTGGAGAGGGTTGGATCCTGGAGAGGGGAGGACTCTGGGAGGAGGAGGGTGCGGAAGAAGACTCTGGCGGGCGGCCGGGGGGGCGGGCGAACTTGACAGGAAGATTCTGGAGAAGGGCGGAGAGAGGATCCTGTGAGGAGGATTGAGGGGAAACCCTCTAGGAAGGAGAGGACCCTCGTGCTGCTGGAAGATCCTCGTGGGAGGGTGAAGTTTCCTTGGGGAGGAGAGGACCCTGTGGAGTGGAAAAAGCTAGGGAGGGGAACCTTGTAGATGGGATCAAGAGGTGCTTCCTGGAAGGTTCTGCTGAGGAAGCTGAGCAAGCTGGCACACAGGGTTCCCAGCACAATTCCCTTGGAGAAATATTTGCATAAATTAGACTAACATAGAGGAATTATTTGCTTTACATTGTGAAACACCAGATCTGAGTGTTTCTCTTTGATTAAACCCAACATTCTGTGTTAGCATCCCATTCCTGGACAGTCATTCATTGATCTCTTTAAGCGCAGGTGCCCAGGGAGACATAGACCCACAGAGACTGGCAGGCCCCCCAACAGACAGCAGGGGACTAAGACAGGTCTCAAGCTTGCAGACTCTGTGACTGGAATGGGCCTCGCTGCTCATCACGTGGATGCGAAGGGAAGGAAAGCGATATTCAGGAAGGCTTTGCCTTCCTCCCTAACCTTGAGCCTTCCTCCACAGACAGATCTTCTTTGGTTTAATTTTCTTCTGGCTACCGTGCCTGGTTTCTTCCTTTTTCTTTGTTGCTTGCAGTGTTTTAAGGTAGATCCCTGTGTATGTAGTCTCTAGGATTCTTTTGGTTGTGACAGACGACCAGCTCAAACTGGCTCTAACAATGAGGGCATTTATTGGCTGGCATGACTGAAGTCAGGACGGACTTCCTCCCCATCTTTCCCTTTCCTCCAACTGGTGACATCTATTGACCGAGCCAGGTCACAGGCCAACTTGGAGCTGGCTGGTGAAGGGGAAGAGCCATGGCTCTTCCAAAGGGATTTGGAGTGGCTGGGATCAGAAGAAGGACAGGTGGAGACCGGCAGGCACAACCCGGTCTCACGGCTCGGGAAGGGCCAGCAGCCTGCGGAGAGTTCTTCTGGGCCATCTGCTCCCATCAGCCATGAAACAGGAGAGAGAGGAGAGGTACCTCTCCAGAGAAGCATCCATGATCCCGAACCCTACTCCACCTTCTAGAAAGTCCTGCTCGTTGACCGCCTTCCTGTTGCCCAACGAACATGCACATTTGGTAGCGGCCGAGGTGGGGGACCCACTCAAGCTAGTCTCCCTTCCAGGTGGGCTAATGGCTCAGCAGCCTCGTCCTAGGTCCGCTCCTTCCACCTGGCAGCTGGGCAGGAGGTGAACAGCTGGGAGGGAAGCCATCAGTCAGAAAAACATGCACAGAGCATCTGCCGCAAATGAAATGAATGAGCATTGTGCCCTGAAGGACCAAGAAAACGCACTGGGGCTGACGGCAGGCGCAGAGTGGGACGTGGGTGAGGTAGTCGTACTGAGGCATGGAGAACTGAGACAAGAAAGTCAGCACCCTGCTGGCACTTCCCCGAGCCGCCAGCCTTGTGAGAGGTCTCCAGCCCGGGCATGCAGACCCCTTCAGCCATGAGGAGGAGGTCTGAGCCCCAGGCCAGGACACCACCTGTGTCCTCTGAGGCCTTTCTTACTGACATGGAAGGCTCTTCAAATGGCATCATCTGGGGTGGCTGTGGGTACCAAGGGTAAGAACCTAGGGCCCAAGCAGTGGACAGGGCTGGCAGTGGGCTGGGTGAGGAGAGGTCAGTGCCAGCTCCCCAGGGCCAGAGGGCACGTGTGTCCTGCCCCCTCGTTATTTCAGAGGTGTCCAGTGCCCTTCATGACCCCCACCTTGTTCCTTCTGCTCTCGACTCTGAGAGTGAGTCGGGAGGCCGTGGGATCCAGCGACTCGCCTGGAGGTTGGCAGTCAGTGCAGCTGGGAAGTCATTGCCCACACTTGAGGTCTGGCCCACCCCTCTCCAAGACCAGCAAGAGGAAGCCATTGTCACAGTGGAGAAGCTTTGCTCTTCCCGCCTTCTCTGCAAAGGACTAGCAGGAGGGCCAGCACTGGCCAAGATGGTTAGCCACCAGCACCCCCAGGCCCAGTGTCCATGCCCCAGGCCCAGGTGTTCTTCCTGCGCTTGGGGCGGGTGGGGAGCAGGTTTCTATAGCCGGGCAGCTCCTCAGGGCTTACTGAGGAAGCGACTCTCCCTGTCACTTCTTTCTTTTTTTTTTTTTTTAAGAATTTTCCTTTTCCTTTTTCTCCCCAAAGCCCCCCAGTACATAGTTGTACATTTTTAGTTGTGGGTCCTTCTCGTTGTGGCATGTGGGATGCCGCCTCAGCATGGCCTGATGAGCGGTGCCATGTCCACGCCCAGGATTCGAACCGGCGAAACCCTGGGCCACCAAAGCAGAGCGCGCAAACTTAACTACGGGGCCGGCCCCCTCCCTGTCACTTCTGATTGCCCCTCCCATCAAGGTCCCTGCGACCAGGAAGGCGTGTAGCCATGGTGATCTTCAGCACCCTTGCTGGGAACCAGCAGGTCCCCCGCGACTGGCCCTTGAGCATGCAGGGTTCTAAGCCGGGGTTGGAAGTAAGACTGACCACACTGAGCTGTGACAGTGACCCTGGGCCAGCTGGCCCCGGCTTGGGGCAGCCCGGGAGAAAAGGAGTGGAAGCAGTGAGAATGAAAGAACATCTCTTCATCAGCTTATTTTTAGTCACGTTATGTAAGTGGCTTCATCTTAACGTCACGTAGGGAGGGGGGGGTCTCAGATTTAATTACAGGATGACAGCCTTTGCTTTTCAAGCAAGCTGTTCTCCTGGCAAGGCAGGCACAAGGATTTGTGAATTTTTGCTAAACAGAAGGAGCCCTTTCTGAGGTGACCGCCCAGCAAAACTTTGAAGGGTTTTCACTTCCATCTCTCTTTCTGACCAGCCTAACCCCGTTTCGGGGGAGCTTGGCCTAAGGGGTAGTGATTTGTCTCAGATCACAGGGAAATTTCGAGCCTGTCGAGGGAGCTGTCTCCCTCCCCTCCCCTCCCCTCTCCTCCTGGCAGCCTCCCTGTCTCTCCAAGAGGAGGACCCACCCAATCAGAACTCCTCTTCCCTTTCTCCTTCCTGGATTAAAGCACTTGTAAATCTGTAACCAGAAAGTTCCAGAGCAGGAGAGACGGGAGGCGCATCCGGAGTGAGCGGGCCTCCTCCTCCCCACCCTCCCAGCCTTTGCTGCTTCCTCCCTCCACGCCGGGTGCTCTGGGCAACTGGCCTGGGCTGGGGTCACGGGGCAGAACTGTCCACATTGTGTCCAGAGTGCTGTTTCCTGGTTCCTGGCCAGGCCCACATTCTTCACGATCGTCAGCATTATCGGCACGAAGGCGAGGAGGCTCGCGGGCTCAGGGAGTCCTGCCTCCTGCCAGCAGGGAGGCCACCTCTGCGGCCTCAGCACTGTGGCCTGTCCAGTGTCGAGGGCAGAGCCCCAGTTCCTGCCTTGGGTGAGGGCTGGGTGTGCTGTGGAGGGAGTAGCGCCATGTGAAGGAGGAGCCAGGCACTGGGACAGCGGCCACCAAAGGCCTGGGGCAGGTTTCACCTCCGAGCCCCCGGTGAGTGGAGGCGGCATGGTACCTGCTGCGGCGTGTCGGAGGAGGGGTCAGGCGTAAACAGGGCAGGAAAAGCTCCAAGAACTGCACCTGGTGTGTGGCAAGCCCTCAGTATGTTTAAGAGATCATTGTCATTAGCGACCAGATGGGACATTTCTAGGACACACTCAGATGCTACGTAGAAAGGCACGTGAGATGCTGCCCTTTACAAAGTGGGGCCCTTCAGTGCGGCTTCCTTCCGGAGAGCACAGGATGGAAGGGGAGAAAGAGTGGCTTTACGTGGGACACTGACAAGCACACCTCAGCCAGGTGAGCCAGGTCACATCAACAGTGTGAGTCACGGTGACCATATGTAGCCTTGACATGATGAGAAGGACATTCACCGCTGCGCTCTTCCTCCTCCAAACCCACAAGCCCGCGCCCATCGTGAGAAAGCATCAGACAGATCCCAGCAGAGGGACAGTCTGCAAAGTCCCTGAGCAGCGCCCCTCAAAGCTGTCGCGGTCATTGGGACCAGGAAAGTGTGAGACCATCCCAATCAAGAGGAGCCTGAGGAGAGGGGACGACTAGATGTGAGGTGGGGTCCTGGATGGGGTCCTGGAGGAGTAAAGAGACACTAGGTAAAAACTAAGGAAATGGAACAAAGTGTGGACTTTCTTTAATAATGATGTATCAGCGTTGGTTCGTCACTTGTAACAAAGGCACCACACTAACGTAAGACGTTAACAGCAGAGGAAACTGGGTGTGGGGTATCTTTGCCATAATTATATAAATCTGAAACTGTCCTAAAGGTAGAAGTTTCTTAAAAGCGGGGCACTAGCAACCTTGGCACAAGCCTCTTTTCGCCCTGCAGGTCTGAGGCGAGTGCCTGCTCCTCAGAACCTGGTCCCTGTGGGGTCAGCGGTGGAACAATGGCCCCGTTCCCATGAAGAGCACCCTGGGCTGCCGCGTGGCTTCCATGCAGGAGGCTGGCGCGTGGGGCCCCAGCCTGCAGCCGTGGCCCGCTGCCCGTGAGGGAGCCTAGAGCCGAAGGAGCAAAGGGGGTGAGGGGTGTGGGCCGGCAGATGCCCCGCTTGCCTGCCACCCCAGATGTGGCTTCTCACCCTCCTTCCCCCCCAGACTTTTACTTAGATTTGCCATTTCCCCCAAACCCTGCTCCCCCTTGATCTGAGCACCGTTCAGAGGCTGTCTTCTCTATAACCAAAGGCTCAGCCACGGTCAGGACAGATTCCAGCCCGTGCTTGCAGGGATCTGTGCTGTTACCTTCACTGCTGGCCTGAGGGAGTGATGGAGCCTGCCTGCAAAAAGGGCTGAGCGGAGCCAGGCTACCCACCGCCGGGGAAGCAGGGCTCTGATCTGGAAGGCCATGGGAGCTCTCTGAGGCTGTCCCCCACAGAGGCACGTAGGGGAGCACGGGCGCAGGCATGGCATGGGCATGGCCTCCCTCAGCCCTTCCTGGCTATTTGTTGCTGTGGTCTAGCTTCAATCCTCTCAGCAAGGCAGCCTAGAAAGTTCCCTGCTTGCTCGTGGTCAGGCTGGGAGGGGACTGAGGGGGCTTCCTCGGAGGGTGGAGGGCACGAGAGGTCAGGGCCCAGGCTGGGCGCTGGGCGGGGAGAGGTTCCGCAGCAACCGGCCCCCTTACATAATCTGGGCCCCGGCTTCGGCGTGACTCCAGGTGCCCGTGGGAGGCAGCGTGGGGGTGAGCGCAGGGGCGCGAGCGTCTCAGAGTTTCTCTCGGGCGTTCCTCCCCCTCTCATTACATTTCAGCGTCACCCTGCGTCTGCCAGCTCCGTCACCCACTTGCTTATTAGAATACACTAACTGACAAGGCAGATTTAAATAACTCGGGCAGGTGACGAGGCCTCCGGCCGAGCCCCCTCTACCTGGGCCTCCTGCATGGGCCGGGGTGAGGCCGTGAGGGCCAGGTCGGAGGGAGAATGCCAGCGCCGCCTCACGCACAGAGCTGGGCAGGGCGGGTCTGCGGCCCAAGTTGAGGGGCCAAGGCCAAGTTTGGGATGGGGTGGGAAGGGGGCCTCTGAAGGCAGGCGAAGAACCCAGGCAGCAGGGGAAATCAACCCAGTCACCCACTGCACCTCGGGCACCCTCGCCATCTTACACACAAACCCAGCCTGTGACAGGATTCTTCAGTGAGCTGGTGAGCATGAAGTCTGGAAGTGAAGGAAGCCAAGAGCCGGCAGTCGTGCAAGCTGCCTCTGTCCTGACAAGACCGTCTTTTAGGTGACGAGGCCGAGGCTGAGAGATCAGCACTGGCCCCGAGGGCGGAGGGGAACTGCCAGTGCTGTGTGCCGGCGGGCCCGCCCCCAAGACTCAGTGGTCACTCAGCTTCCCAGGAAAGATGAGGAAAGAGAACTGGCTTCACACTCAACGCCGTCACTCTTCCTCGTTTACCCCTGAAATGCCGTCTTTGTCTTCTTAGCACCCTGCCTCTTAAGTGACTTAAGCTGCCTTGAAAATGATCTGAAAGGTATTTTTGGAGTGGAGAGCAGAAAATCTGTTCTTTGGAACCCGAGCTCAGAGGACAGGGTGGAGAACAAGCCCTGGCTGTGTTCTCGCGGGTCCCTCCCACCGGGAGATGGCCGGGCCTACCTGCCCTCGCCAGCTTCTTAGTGCTGCGAGTGAGGCTGCAGACGCTCCCGCTGCTGCGAACGCAGATGGCTTCCCTGCCCAGGGTGGCTGCTTCTAATTTCAGCTGCTGGAGGCTCCGCGCGCTCTCTTTTTTTTTTTTATTCCACGTTTATTTAAAGCCAGATTTGAAAATGCTGTCTTCAGCTGTGAAATCTGACTTTTCCTTCTTGCTGCAGATCCTGAAACCCGACTTAGGACCCTGTACTTCCCAAAGGAGGAACTCAAGCCAACTGGGGCTGGGGCTGGGGGTCGGCTTGCCAGTGGGACAAAGAGCCCCCGGCTGTCCCATGTTACGCAAATGAACATTGAGATGATCGGCTGATGTTTCCCATTGGAGCAGTCCAGTGTCCTCTCAACACAGCCAGAACAGAGAGCCCCTCTGGACGGCCTCGGTTCCCAAGTGCAGGAGAAGTGGCGTGCAGGTCTCAGGTGAGGGGCGCATGTCCCCTACAGTGCCAGTTGGTGCACGTGAGAGGGGGTGTCTGGGGCCGACTTCCCAGTTGTCCCCTGTCTAGGGTGGGTCCTAACACAGCAGGGCGTCTCCCGGACCAGGTATGTCCCCCAGAGGTAGAACAGGGACAGTATCGGCAGTTCCTACCTGGGGAGGCAGCTGCGGCGAGCCTGCGGTGGGCTGGCTTCTCTCCCATCTCTGCTCTTCCTGGCACGCCGGTCTCACACGTCTTCTCGCGTATTTGTGAATCAAGGACATCCAGAGGGGCTCTGCGTGCTCTGGCTGTGTTGACAGGACACTGGACTGCTCCGACAGGAAAGCGCGAGCCAGTCATCCAAGTGTTCATTTGCACAACGTCGGTCAGCGGGGGACCCACAGACACAGCCCAAGTGGGCGGCGGGCACTCGAGAAACGTGAAGTCCTGTTCTCTTTGAGTGGCACATAACTACCCTCATCGCCTTCTGTGGCTTATGCTAGAATGTGCGAGAAAGACTGTGATGAAACTGAGTAGGGAGAAGGGAAAATCAGCTGAGGGGCCAAGCTGGGCTCCAGAGGCCCCCAGAGGGTGCTAGTTGGGCACCTGTGGGGGATGGAGTGTGTTTGTCTCACTACAAGCTCCTGGAGAAAATGGTGAGGAAACCTGAGAAGCAGAGGAGCCGGGAGTCTTGTGAAGATCTGCGATGCCCAAAGTCCAGTCTGCAGCGGAGCCAGACAAGAAGCCGCAGAGCCGCCCTCTGGCAGGGGCTGGGCTGGGGAGCCGGCTGGAGACAGCTGGGCACGTCTCAGCAGGAGGCCCACGGTGGTCCGGCCGAGAGACTGGCTGGAATTGATGCCGGAGCTGCAGGGACCCGGAGTGGGGGTTCCGTTTCTGGGGAAAGCCAGGCAGTTGTCTGAATAGAATTGAAAACTACGGCCAGGACTTTCGTTTTCTAAAGACATGTGGAGTGTTTCTGAATTGCCTTACTGGCAGCTCTGGTCAGAAGGTAATATGATTTCGAGAAAAATTACTTTAGCATCAAGCTCGAGAATATCATTTGCCCCATCAGGCTCTTTTTTTTTCCTCAAAAGTTGGAAGAAACAGACATCTTTGTAGAGGCCCATGGAAAACTTTAGCTGTTCCCTAGCTGTCCAAATGAAAAGAATATTCCATCCACGGGGGCAAACAGTTTAAACAGAGCTGGGCAGCATTTAAGCCCTAGCCCAACCAGACACGGGCTCCACTCAACCTTTGCAGAGTGTCGCTCTGCTGCCAGCAGAAACGAGGCCCCTGTGGAGTTCTGGCAGCCTGGCCCCTGGAATCTGCTGTTAATTCTCGCCCAGATTCTGAGATTTTCTCTGCAGCCGCAGGAGCTGACAGAATCTTTTGTGCAGCCACAGGCCTCGTTTTTCAGAGCCCCTAAGGCCGGCAGTGTTGGATTCAGTTGTAATTTCCCCTCATTCTTTGGTGCGTAGTATTCCCACTGGGACAACCCCAGTGACCTTGATTCTGCATCAGGAAAGTAAAAGCCTAGACTCTTCTCAGCCGGGGCACAGGCTCCTGCTGGAAAGCCACGGTGGGCCTTCAGTGCAGCTTCCCAGGGAAACTGAGTTGGTGACGAGCAAGCAGCTTCGGCCAGGTCAGGTCTGATCTGGAGTGTCAAGGGGAGGAGGATAGCCCTGCTATCGGGTTTTTTAAATTTTATTTTTTTGAGGAAGATCAGCCCTCAGCTAACATCTGCTGCCAATCCTCCTGTTTTTGCTGAGGAAGACTGGCCCTGAGCTAACATCTGTGCCCATCTTCCTCTACTATATATGTGGGACGCCTACCACAGCACGGCTTGCCAAGCGGTGCCATGACCGCACCCCGGATCGGAACCGGCAAACCCTGGGCCACTGAAGTGGAATGTGCACACTTAACCACCGCACCACCTGGCTGGCCCCTCTGCTATCCGTTTTGCTGGACAGGCACCTGCCCTCATGTTCCTTGGTATTGGGAGCTCAGCCTCATGAGGTCACAGAGGCATTTGGGTTTATAATAAGCTTTGCCCTTGGGGAGAAGTGACCCTGGCACCTCTGCCCCGTGTTCTGCAGAGAGGGCATGGAGTGCCGGCCTGGACGGGCGGGCAGGGACTCCACACTGGGGAGCCTTTGCTGCCACCTGGTGGACAGCCCAGAGAGGTAACGTGGACACGTGGCAGCCACAGAGAGTGGTGGCCTGGGCGCGGAGAGGCCTTGTAGGGACCATGCAGAGAACAGCTGGGGCGGAGTGGAGGGGGTGGTGACAGGCAGAGGGGCAGCCCCTGAACCTGGGCAGTGGGCAGGTGCCTGCAAGGGCACCGGGTCTGTGGGACTAAAACTCTCCTATGACGTGTGAGACCTGGGCAAAGCCACAGACCTCCTCTGAGCCTGTCCCCTCGTCTTCAGAAGGGGAAGAATGACACCCTCCTCCCAGGGCCCAGCGAGGAAGAAAAGCCACTTGGTGTGAGAAGGCTGCCTCTCCGCGCGGTGCAGACGGCGCCCGGAGCCTGCAGAGGGAGCGTGTGCAGGAATGTGCGATCTCCCCTGGCAACTTCAGCTCTACCAGGAAAACTGCTCGCCGTGATATGTATGCATTTCCAAAGAGCCCTATGATATCTTTTTTAGAAATGGAGATAAAATTCACGTAACATAAAATTAACCATTTTAAAGCATACAATTCAGTCCCCTTTAGTGACATTTAGTGCATTCACAATGTAGCGCAACCACCCCCTCTGTCTGGTTCTAACACATTTTCACCAACCCAAAAGGAAGCCCTGTACGCGCTAGCAGTCAGTCCCCACCTCTCCCTCCCCCAGCCCCTGCCAAGCACCAGTTGCTCTCTGTCTCTGTGGATTTGCCTGTTGTGGACATTTCACGTAAATGGAAGCAGGCATATGTGGCCTTGTATGTCTGGCTCCTTTCGCTGAGCGTGATGTTTTCAGGGTTCATCCATGCTGTAGCGTGTCAGTGCTGCATTCCTTTTCGTGGCTGAGCAATCCCCCGTTGCACGGATGGACCGCCTTGTGTCTGTCCACCGTCAGTGATGCTGGGTGGTTCCCGCCTCTCGGTGATTGTGAATTGTGCTGCTGTGAACATTCGTGTACAAGTTTTTGTTTGAACACCTGTCTTCAGTTCCTTTGGGTGTGTATATCTCAAGGAGTGGAACTGCTGGGTCATATAGTAATTTTATGTGTAGCTTGTTGAGGAAGCACCAAGCTGTTTTTCCTAGCGAGTGCATTATTTTGCATTCCCCCCAACAATGCACAAGGGTTCCGATTTCTCCACAGCCTCAAAAACGCTTGTTCTGTTCTTTTCAATTCTAGCCATCCTAGTGGGTGTGAAGTGGTACGTCATTGTGGTTTTGACTTACAGTTCCCTAATGCCTAATGACATGGAGCATCGTTTCATGATTATGGCATCTTTTTTAAAGGAACGAGACCTCTAGAATTTCAGTACCTTCATTTCAGAACTCCATCAGGGAAGTGAGCCTGGGAGATGCCGTGGAGGCCAACCAGCCCGTGCTTGGCCTCCTCTCAGAGGCTTTTGACCAAAACTCAGCTCCTCTAGCTAAACAAGGGGCTCCCTGGACCCAGTTCACCTGCATCTTCCAGCCCAGGCAGGGTTCCAGAAGCAGCAAGGACCACCACAAGTGTATCTCTGAGTTGCGTAATTCTTGGTCGTCCTTAAGATGAGGCCCTGTGGTCTAAGGGGGTGGTGTGTGTGAACTGAGGGTCCCTCAGCTGACCAGCCATCTAACTGTCAGTCAGGAGGCGCTCTGGCCAGTAATCTCGGTGAAGAAATAGGGCCTCAGACACATGGAGTGAATGGAAGGCCTGACCTGCTGCCTGCAGACGCTTTGGGTGGGAGCCCAGACCATCCGTGGCCCTGGCAGGAGGACTGTGCTGCCAGGTGGTGGCCAGGAGCCAGGGAGCCGGGCTCAGCAACCTGCCTGAGGCATCTGACCACCAGCCCAAAGGACAGGTGGGGCAGGACCCAGAGCTGGGAGGGGCTTTCCCGAGGCCACGAGTCTTGGCAGGGCCTCACTCCCTCTCAAGGCCTCGCCCCTTCCCGGGGCACTGGGCAGCGGCCCCTGCTAGTCCTGGCTGTCGAGAGTCTCAGAGACTTCAGCAGAAGTGGGCTTTGTTGAAAGGAGATTGGGTAAATTATTGGGTTTCCAGGAAGCCTGGAGAGCCAACTGAGAATGCCAGCAGGGGCCACCTGGCTCAGCAAACAGTGACCCAGTGCTGGGATTGCGTCCCTGACCTGGAGTTCCTGCTGTCGCGGCCAGCTCTGCCCATCGCACCCCCTGTTCTCACTGCCTCCCCGGCCCCTCCCATCCAAGGCCCAGCCCGCCCCGCCCACTCCTATGAGCTGTCTCACTAAAGCCCCTGTGCTGAGGAACCCCATGACTGTGAGGGCGGCTCTGATACCTGGACCCCCTCTCCCTCGTCCGCCTTCCGACCCTGCATGGCGCAGTCTCCAAGATCACACTTGGGAACGCACGTGTGCGCCTGTAGGAACGCACACATGGTGTCTGGACAGATGTCTTTAAACTCTGGAAACCCCTAGAGGCCTTTTCTCCTCTCCATAAGCCCCCATCCTCCTAAGGCTGTTTATCAGAGGGAGCCTGTGCCTGAAGGTTTCTGACCTCCCACACCCAGGAAGGGGTGCCAATATCGAGTCAAATTCATTTCTCAAAACAAGACAAGAAACCTGTTTCCAGACGGAGGCACCTGAGAGCCCAGAGCAGCAGGAACTGATACTGTTTATCATCTCCTGGTGCTGTACTGGGCGCCTCTCCACAGCCTCCGAAGGTGACTCAGTTGTGACCTTCCTCTGCAGGTGAAGAAACTGATGCCTCAGGAAGGAATCTACCCACGGGGGCAGGCGGGGCCGACGGAGATGCCAGGCCGTGGTCCAGAGGCCTGCTCCATCAGGACCAGAGTGTGAGCCTGGGCGCTGGGCCTGTCCTGCAGGTCCGCGCCTCGCTCACCCCTGGCTTACAGTGCAGACCACTTCCCTCATTTAGACTCAGATGGCTCCCACATTTGTATCTCCTGCCCAGACCTGCTCCCTAAGCTCAGCTCCACCTGCCTACGTGGTCCTCCCCCAGCGAGGTCCCTTCTGGGACCGTCTCAGCCCAGCCCCGGGCAGTGGTCCCTCACTTGACACCCCAGTACCCCCAGCCCACCCAAACCAGTGCCCGCTGCAGCCCAGGGAGGCTCTCAAGTGCGGCTCTGACCCCACTGCCCCGTGCAGCGCTGCGCCGGCGTCCCACTGCTCCACGGATGGAGACTGGCTCCTTGCATGGTGGCCCCGTGATCCCTGCAGCGTCACTGTGCACGAACCCCTCGCTGACCCCCAGCCGCTCTGGCCTTCAGCTGGGCAGAAGGGACTGTGTGGCACTGAGCTTCTGCCTTGCTGTGCCCTCCCCCAGGGGCAGAGGTCAGAAGTCCCTTCCTTAGGGCTGTGCAAGAGACTTTGGACACCCGTGTGGTCCCACGTCCTTGATCTCCACACACTGGGCTGCTCACAAACCACTGCCCCGCAGAAGGCACACAGGAGAGGGGGCAGGAAAGGGGCCTTGTGACCGTGTGAGACAGGCTCAGCTCCAGTGAGGCCTCCACTCCCGCCCCTACAGGTTCCAGGGCCTCCGTCCCTCTTGGGTAGTAAATGTCCACTGGTCACTTATGGTCACAAGAGCAGCTTCCTTTAGCACGTGAAATACCCGGTTCTTGCCCGGGATAAAATGACGTGCTCAGACCTGTCTGGGCGGGGAAGCTTAGGGTATGCAGAGATCCTCAAATGTTTGTTTATACAGATTCCAATTCTCCTTGAAATTCTCCATCTGTTAATCTACTTTCTTCATTGTTTCCTCTATTAAAAAAAACGACGACATTCTGGTCACAGATCTTTCAGATTCTTTTCTACTACCCCCAGTACCTGGAGTGCCTGTGGCTCGTTGCCACGGATGGGTTTTTCCTCTTGGTTTTCAGTCTTCTGGTCCTCTGGTTGAATGCTGGTGTCACATGTTCAGGAAGGTGGAAGTGTCTGATCAAGGGTCAGCAAACTACAGCCCGAGGGCGAAGTGCCCGTTTTTGTAGACCAAGTGTATTGTAACACAGCCGCGCCCATTTGTTTACACAGCATCTCCATGGAGACGGCGCCCTACAACAGACCCCATCTCCTGAAACAGTTACTATCCGGCACCTTAGGAAAAAGTTCGGCAACTCCTCCCCCAGAGGATGCGTTCCAGCAGGTAAGGTCCGACCTCTCCTCTGTAAGGAAGACTGTGTCCCAGCCAAGACTGAGCTGAGTGGAGGAGCGGTGCGGTTTTGGCAAGTCCATCTCTGGTCGGCTCTCTTTCCAGGGGCTGGTCCTCCAGGACATTAACCAGAGAGCCTAGTGTCATCACTGGAGCCTCCCTTGGTGGGTCTTTGTCTCCTCAGCCCTGAAGATGGGCAGACAAGCCTGCTTTCCAGAGGTTTTCACGTTGGCTCCAACTAGCATCCTCACACATCTCCCAAACTTGTCAGCCTTGAAGGGGAGAGCAGCCCTCAACCTCCATCCTTGTCACGATTAGACGCCCCTTAAATCTCCAGTTTGGTCATTAAACCCAGCACGAACAAACACTTGGCAAGTGCTGCCTACAGATGGTCAGCTCATCTTTCTGTGGCTCCGCGTGCTGTGGAATCTCACCCCCCTTCGTTTTCATTGCTTCTGCAGCTCTCCCATGCCTTTGAAGAGATGACGTTTGTATTTTGTGTAGCTTTTCTAGTTCTTAGTGGGAGCACTGATCTGCCACACGCTACTCCATCCCCGCTTGGGAGTGGATTCTGTTTCCCATGTTTAAAATTTTAACTTCAGTTGCCACTTGTTCGCTGTCAGTAAGCAGAACTGTGTGGAATTTTGTGTGTTGGCCTAGCAGCCTGTGACCCCCTAAACTTACTGATTAGTTCTAGTGGATTTTCGACAGATTCGTTTGGGATATGCACAGAGGCACACTGTCCACAAATAGAAACAGTTTTATTTCTTCATCCCATCATGCGTGCATTTTCTTTCTTTTGTTGCTTACTACACCGATAAGGCCCTCCTGTGAGGCTGACTGGAGGCGGTGAGCGGGCCCCTCCTACCTTGCTGCCGGCCTGGGCCAAGCTTTCCGCCTTGGCATCATCCAGTGTCCTGAGCTGTCGGGTTTCTGTAGATGCCTTTTATAAAGTTGAAGAAGTTCTCTTTTATTCCTGGTTTCCTGGGAGTTGTTTTAAATCATACATAGATGTTGAATTTTGTCAGATGCTTTTCCTGCATCACTGAGACATCTGTCATAAGGTTGTTCTTCTTTAGTCTGTTGATATGGTGAATTCTTTCGATTGCTCTCTGAAGGCTGAGCCAACCGTGCATTTCCAGGACAAACCCCATTTGACTTATCCCAGAATAAACAGGTTATTCCAGGCTAAAGACCCCTTTTTACATGTTGCTGGATTCCGTTTGCTAATACTTTGAGGATTTTGCGTCTATATTTATGAGGGATATTGGTCTTCAGGTTTCTTTTCTTGTGAGGACCTGTGGTTTTCGTATCATGGTAATGTTGGCCTCATAAAACAAGTGGAGAAGTAGTCCCTCCTTGTCTACTTTCTCTGAGTTTATGGAGAATTTGCATTGTCTTCCTTTAATGTTTGGTAGAACTTAATTTCTTTAATAGATGAGTGACTATTCAGTTTATCTATGTATTCCTTTTTTTTTTTTTTTTGAGGAAGATTAGCCCTGAGCTTACATCTGCTGCCAATCCTCCTCTTTTTGTTTGCTGAGGAAGACTGGCCCTGAGCTAACATCCATGCCCATCTTCCTCTACTTTATATGTGGGACGCCTGCCATGGCGTGGCTTGGCAAGCCGTGCCATGTCCACACCCAGGATCCAAACTGGCAAACCCTAGGCCGCCAAAGTGGAACTTAACTGCTGCACCACTGGGCCGGCCCTATCTATGTATTCTTTTTTTGTTGTTGTTAATAAAGATTTTATTTTTTTCCTTTTTCTCCCCAAAGCCCCCCGGTACATAGTTGTGTATTCTTCGTTGTGGGTCCTTCTAGTTGTGGCATGTGGGACGCTGCCTCAGCGTGGTTTGATGAGCAGTGCCATGTCCACACCCAGGATTCGAACCAACGAAACCCTGGGCTGCTGAAGCGGAGCATGCGAACCCAACCACTTGGCCACCAGGCCGGCCCCTCTGTCTTCATTTTCATTCAATTCAAAATATTTTCTAATTTCCCTTTTGATTTCCCCTTTAACTCAGGAATTATTTAATACCTGTGGGTTTTCCAGATATCTCTTTGTTACTGATTTCTAAAGTAATTTCATTATGGTCAGAGAACATACTTTGTATGATTTCAATTCTTTTAAATTTGTTAAGGTCTATTTGATGGCATATCTTGGTAAACATCCCCTGTGCCCTTGAATAGGATGTGTGCTCTGCTGTCGTTGAGTGGGATAGCCTATAAATGTGAGTTAGGTCAGGCTCATTGATGATGTTGTCTGGTCTTCTCTATCCTTAATGACTTTTGTCTGCCTGTCTGTCACTTACTGTCGGAGGAGCGTCTAATCTCTAAGAGACTATTTGTCCTTTAGTTCTGCCAGTTTTTGCTTCCTGTATGTTGAAGTTTTATTCTTAGGTGAATACACATTTAGGAGGTTAAGCTGTCTTTTATTTATGTAATGTCCCTCTTTATCCCTGATGATACTTTGTTTTGAAATATACATTGTCTGATATTAATATAGCCACTCCAGCTTTCTTTTGATTAATGTTCCCCGTCTTTTTACCTACCTCTGTCTTTATATTTAAAATGAGTTTCTTATAAACAGCCTATAGTGAGGTGTTTTTTTAAAATTCTAATTTGACAATGTCTGAATTTACTTGGTATTTTTAGACCATTTCCATTTAATGTAACTATTAATATAGTTGAATTTAGGTCTACTGTTTTATTGTTTTCTGTTTTTCTCTCCTTTCTTTACCCTTTCCTGACTTCTTTTGGATTATTTGAAAATCTTTTTAGCATTCCACTTAATCTATTGGCTTTTCTGGTTGTATCTCTGTATTTTTTTAATGGCCACACTACGGATTTTCAATACATACACCTAACCTTTCACACTTTGTTTAGAGGTAAGTTGTACCATTTCAATTAAAATGTAGAAGTCTTACACCCAGATAAGTTCCTCTGCCGCCCCCTTCATGTTAGAGTTGTCGTACATATACGTTTACCTACCTTAAAAATCCCACCAGGTAATTTTATAATTTTTGTTTTCAACAGTCATGCATATTTTTAAAAACTGAAATGGAACAATTATCTTTTGTATTTACCGTTTCTGTTGTTTTCCTTCATTCCCGAAGATACAGATTTCCATCTGATAAATTCCCCTCCAGCCTACCTACTATCTTGTAGTGTTTCTTTTAGAGCAGGTCTGCACAACGAATTCTCTTAGTTTCCCTTCATCTAAGAATGTCTTGAAATCTGGGTTGATAGTTCTTTTCTTTCCGTAATTTAAAGATACTGTTTCACTATCTTCTAGCCTCTGGTTTCTGATTAGAAATCTGTTGTCATTCAAACTGTTCTTCTCTGTATGTAATGTTTCATTGTTATCCAGCAGCTTTCAAGATCTTTTCTTCGCCTTTAATGTTTAGTAGTTTAATTGTGATGTGTCCAGGCACAGTTTTTAAAAAATTGCTCCTGTTTGGGGATTGCTGAGCTTCTGGAATCTGTAAATTGATGTCTTTCACCAAATGTGAGACATTTTCAGCCATTATTTCTTCAGATGTTTTTTCATGCTTTTAACATTGATGATTTCAATAACACGTTAGACCTTTTGATACTGTCCCACAGGTCCCTGAGGCTCGGGGTTTCCCCCCTAATCTTTTCTTTCTCTGTTCTCCAGATTGGATCATTTCTCTTATCTATCTTCAAGTGCACTGAGTCTTTCCTTGGTCATCTCCTTCCTGTTATTGGGCCTGTTTGGTATTTTTTAGATTTCTGGTATTGTATTTTTCAGTTCTAAAATTCCCATTTGTTCTTTATATAGTTTTTACTCCTCAGCTGAGAAATTCTACTTTTCCATTTGTCTCAAGTGTGCTTAGCTTCACCTTCTGTGACATAGTTATAATAATTGCTTTAAAGTTTTTGTCTGATCATTTCAGCACTTGGATCATCTCAGAGTTGGCATCTGTTGTCTTCTCCTTGGAAAACGGTCATATTTTTACAACTCTTTGTATGTCAAGCGATTTTGGATTGTAAATTTGACATTTTGACTGTTACGTTGTGTAGACTCTGGGTCTGTTATAATCCTCTGGAGAATGTTATTTTTCTGTTTCAGCAGCCCATCAACCTGGTTAGTTCAGACCACAAGCTCTGCTTGCCTTCGGTGGCCAGTAGCTCTAGTCTAAGTTCAGTTTTCAAGGCCTCTTTGTGCTGCTTTGGGTCTGCCCTGTGTCTGTCTAACCCAGAGGTGGGCCCAGGACTTGTTCATACACAGAGTGCGGGGGCCCTTTCTCCAGCTGTCTCCTCTCTGGAATGTCCTGAGCTTTCCGGACCTCGGTTCCTCTTCAGAGCTCCTCTGCCAGAGAGAGGTGCTGTCAGAGTTTTACCTCTGTGTTGCTCTGCACCCCTGCAACTGAGGCCTGCCCAGGGCAAAGCCATGAGAGGAAAGAGAAGATAAAACCAGGAACTCCCTCTGCACATGGGTCCCGTCAGCCTTTGCCTCGCTCCACGGTCTGCTGCTGTGTTCACTTTGCAGAGTCCTTAGGGAGCTTTTGTGTTCACTTGAGTTTTTAGTTGTAATGGTGACAGAGATGGGCTCAAGTGGGCTTATGCCACCATAACAGAGCTGGACCCTTCCGTATATTACTTTAAAACAAGAAAAATAACCTGGAGATGATGTAGTTTCTCCGAAACAATTAATTTGTAAACGTTCCTATTTTGCCTGAGGATTCATTGTTACTCCTCAGGGCAGGGAAGGTGACAGACAAACAGGATCAGCCACGCATCGCCTCGCTGGTGGACAGGCATGTGAGGTGTGCCCAGCGGTCAGACAGATGGTCCCGGGAGACTTCCTGTGGCAGAGCAGGGATTTCTGCTGGGACATCGCCGTTGAGATAGGCAAGTGACCACTTCCCCTTGCATAGACGGACGTGTTCTCATGGCTTCTTTAAATCCACAGCTAAACTTACGTAAATGCTACTGATGTGGAACTAATGTAGAGAAACTCGGATGGCTATATTTTTATATTATTTATGAAAAATGTTTCCTAAGAAATAAGTGGCGTAAGTAAGACCACAAGGGGGATACTACAATACTAAGACCATATTGCACTTAAGAACAAATTGTTTTTAAATACCTCAGGAGGACCAATATACAAAGGAAGATGTGGACCAACTCTCCGGCCGGCAGCCGGCAGCAGGGAATCACGTGTTCTGCATAAGGAAGGCTCCAGTTCGCCTGTTTAGCCAGTGGACACTTGAGAGATGTAGATCGTTTGTTCCTTTAGCAGAGTTTTGGGGATACCTGTTGTATGAGCGAATCAGTCCTCTGGAAGCGGAGATACCACAGTAGGTAAGTCTGTCCTTCTCCACAGCACTTTCTGACCTTAAGCAGAATATTCTGAATCTAATTTAGGCCTTTGCTGTGGACTCAGGGACAGCACTGTAGGTATGAGCTGGTGAGAAGGCTGCTGCGTCCGGTCAGGAAGATGCTCTGTGCACGAAGCCTAAGGTTGCACGGCAGACTTAGCCGCTGCCTCCCACAGCTAACCTGCAGAGACTCTGCAGGCAGGCAAAGTCCGCAGATCTTTTTCAGATCGCTGCTGCAAACAAGGTTTTCTTTGAAGCCGTCTACTGAGCTTACCGGACTTTACATGTGCTTTGCTAACACATCGTCTGGTTGGCTCTGGCATGACTGTGGCCACCATTCTGCGTGGTGTTCTTTGAGTGTTCTGCTGTTTATTCACTCTGCTGCCTCTCCTCCCAGCTTCGGATCATTTAATGAGAGATCTAGCTCCCCTCTGACACTGAGCTGTTAGTCAGTTCTCTTTGGGAACAATTACTTGCCTGACAGCAAATCCACCTTCAATTGTGCCATCATGGAGCTCATGTTTCATGATCAAATCCACAAGGGTATCTGGCAGACTGACAAGTGCCGCTCTGAAGACACAGCAGGTCAGGCATGATCTGGTCTATCAAGACTGCCCCTGTCCTGCCCCAAAAGAAAAAGGAGGCAAGAAAGAAGAAAGGAAGGAAGGGACAATGGGAAAGGAAAAAGAAATGGGCTGAATTTTGCATAAAATGCTTTTTGTATGGACTTTGTTCTTCCTGTTGTTAATATTTTGGGGGTGGCAGTGGAATGGAAACATGTAAAGTGAAGATATCCACTTCTAGTCAATACTATACTGGAGATTCTAACTGGAGGGCAATTAGGCAAGAAAATGATATAAAAGGCATCCAGGTTGGACAGGAAGAAGTAAAACTATATTTGTACATGACATGAGTTTGCGTATAAAAAACCCTAAGGATTCCACTGAAAACCTACTAAAACTAATACACGAGTTAAGCAAGGTTGCAAGATATAAGACCAATATACAAAAATAAATTCTATTTCCATATACTAGCAATGAATAATTCAAAATTAAGAAAAAATTCCAGTTACAATAGCATCAAAAAGAATAAAATACTTAGTAATAAGTTTAACAAAAGAAGTACAAAACATACTCTGAAGACTATAAAACTTTTTGAAAGAAATTAAAGATGACTTGAATAAGTCAGAAGACGCCTGTGCTCACAGATCATAAGACTTAATCTTGCTCAGATAGCAGCCTTCCCCAAACTGACCCACTGATTTGATGCAGTCCCAATCAAAATCTCATCAGGCTTCTTTTCAGAAATTAACAAGCCAATCCTAAAACTCATATGGAAATTCAAGGGACCCGGAACAGACAATGATCTTGAAAAAGAACAAAGAGGATTAACACTTCCTGATTTCAAAACTTACAACAAAGCTACAATAAGGATATAAGGATAGGCATATAGATAAATGGGATAGAATTGAAAGTCTGGAAATACACTGTCACATTTATAGTCAATTGATTTTCTTTCTTTTTTTTCTGCTTTTTCTCCCTCAATCCCCCCAATACATAGTTGTATATTTTAGTTGTGGGTCCTTCTAGTGGTGGCATGTGGGCTGCTGCCTCAACATGGCCTGATGAGCAGTGCCATGTCCGCGTCCAGGATCCGAACTGGTGAAACCCTGGGCCGCTGAAGTGGAGCACATGAACTTAACCACTCGGCCACAGGGCCGGCCCCAGTAGAGTCAACTGATTTTCAATAAAAGTGCCAAGGATTCAATGGAGGAAATAATTGTCTTTTCAGTAATGGTGCTGGCACAACTGGATATCCACGTGCAAAAGAATGAAGTTGGACCCCCGACCTCACACCATATACAAAAATTAACTTGAAATGGAACAAAGACCTAAATGAAAGAGCTAAAACTATAAAACTCTTAAAGGAAAAGACAGAAATAAATCTTCATGACCTTGGATTAGGTGATGGTTTCTTAGATATGACACCAAAAGTACAAGCAACAGAAGAAAAAACAGGTAAACTGGATTTCATCAAAATAAAAAATGCTTGTTCTTCAAAGAACACTATCAAAAAAGTGAAAAGACAACCCATAGAATGGGAGAACATTTCTGCAAAACTTATATCTGATTAAAAGTCTAGTATCCAGAACATATAAAGAACTCTTACAATTCAATAATAAAATGACAACCCAAATAAAAAATGGGCAAAGCTGGTTGCATAGTGGTTAGGTTTGTGAGCTCCATTTCAGTGGCCTGGGGTTTGCAGGTTCAGATCCCGGGCGCAGACCTACACACCACTCAGCAAGCCATGCTGTGGCAGTGTCTCACATGTGAAATAGAGGAAGACTGGCACGGATGTTGGCTCAGGGCCCATCTTCCTCATCGAAAAAAAGGGCAAAAGATCTAAGTAGATTTTTCTGGAAAGAAGATACACAAGGCCATAAAGCACATGAAAAGATCTTCAACATCATTAATCGTTAGAGAAATGCAAATCAAAGCCACAATGAGACACCACTTCCCTCCTACTAGGATGATTATAATGAAAAAGTCAGAAAAGAGCTAGTGTTGGCCAGGATGTGGAGAAAGTAGAGCCCTCTCACACGGCTGGCAGGAATGTGAAATGGGGCAGCCACTGTAGGAAACGGTCTAGCAGTTCCTCAAAAAACTAAACACAGAGTTACCATATGACCCAGTAATTCCACTCGTACATAGGTTTATACCCAAGAGAAATTAAAACATGTCCGCACGGAAACTAGTACAGAAATATTCACAGGAGCACTGTTCACAATAGCCAAAAAGTGGGCACTCCAATGTCCATCAGGTGATTAGCAGATAAAGAAAATGTGGTCTAGCCACACAATGGAATATTATCCAGCCATAAAACGCGACGAAGTTCTGACACATGCTACAACATGGATGAACGTCACAACGTCACACTAAGTGAAAGAGGCCAGATGCAAAAGGTCATTGTGTGACTCCATTGATATGAAATGTCCAGAATAGGCAAATTCAGAGACAGAAAGTAGATTAGTGGTTGCCAGAGCTAGGGGAGAGGAGATGGCAACTAACGAGTGCAAGGTCTCCTTTGGGATGATGGAATTGTTCTGAAATTGATTGTGATGATGGTTGCACAACTCTGTGAGTGTGCTAAAAATGACTTAACTGTACCCTTTCCGTGGGTGAACTGTATGGTATGTGAATGATCGCTCAATGAAGCTTTTACATACAAAACACAAAGTGAAGCCATCACTGTTGGGGACATCCAGAGCACCGTCTGAGGACACTTTGTGTCCCGGGCGCAGCTTCCACGGTTCTCATTTCTTGTGCTAATTTGTTTGAGCTCATTTCAGAACTTCTGCTTCTTGAGCAAGCTTCACTCACCCCGAAAGCCAGATCAGAGGCCGGCGCTGCTGAAATGCCTCCCCTAGACTAGCCTGCGCCTCCTCAGGTGCAGGTGGGGGAGAACATCCCTTCCTTCCCTCCAACCAGTTGCCAGACTCCTCAGGGACAAGGTCACAGGTAGTGAGGGCAGCCCTGGAGGACACCAGGGTCCTCAGCATGAGATCTGGTCCTTGGTGAGGGCTGGACACGAGAGACGGGATGGGGTTGACTGCAGGGTCATTTAGGAAAGATGTGGGGAGCACATTACCAAAGAAGAGCCATCTGGAGTACTCCCATCCCCACACTGAGACCCCCAAATCCTGGGAAGGTGCTGGGGCTCACTGAAAGGGCAAGGGACATGCCAAGGTTCAAGGTGTCCCTGGCCAAGGCTGCAGGTGTCCACTAGGGAGGTCCCAGGCAGAGGGTCTTAGTCACGCAGTCCAGGCCCAGCCCGACCTGTTGACCCACTGCCCCTACCCCTAAGGCCACATGGGAGATGCACAAGGTGGCAGGCTCTCCCTCCTGTGTTTGGGGTGTGGCCAGTGACCCAGCTCTGGGCCTCTTCTGGGAAGAGGAGCCATCACTGCTGGGAGCCCTGTGTTGTTATGACAACATCCCACACACCGCCAAGTTCTCCCTGTGGGTGGGCAGAGCGGGGACACTGGGAGACCCCACAGGCAGCAGTGGGTGGGGAGGCAGCAAACATTTCCCCAGGGCAGGGCATATTGCGGCCCGCCCCCCCTGCCTCCTCCACCCTGAGGCCAGATGCAGGTCACACAGCAGCAGGGCCAGGGCACCCACTACCCTGTCCTGGGGTGCCCCTCCCAATTCCATGCCCAGTTTTCTACTTTCCTGCAGGTACTGACAAATGTGCATCCAGTGAAGGGTCCTGGCGCCTGGGTCATTTCCTCACCGTGCCCAGCTTGTCTTTTCTGGGTCCGGGGCCTGTGCTGGCTCCCCAGGAAGTCCTCTGTGGTCAGATGGGCCACCCACCTGGCATGGGCACTGCTCTCAGGCCCTCGTGCAGGCCGGCTCATTGCTGCCCTCTCCTCCTCCAAGTCGCCCCTCCAGGCCCCCAGTGACCTAGGGCAGGATGCCAGCTCTGCCACTAGGTTTTGCACTTAATTGTGACTGTGATGGTCATGAGTCCTATGCACCCCCAGATTAGAAGGAAGTCGGGTCAGGCTCATGAAACTGGTGTTTTAGGACCAGGGCTCAGTACTGATGAGAGTCTTGTCCTGGCAGGAGGGGCTGCCATCCTCCCCCAACACATACATGCACACACGCGTGCACACAGCCTGAGAGTCAGCTCAAGATCATGCTGGGTGTCAGGAGAAGGCCTCCCTAGGTCTGTGGGATGAACTTGTACAAAGAAAAGGCAGGCTGCTTGGTACTGGAAGTTAGACCTAACTTCCTGGACAGTGAGAGAGAACACGGCGCCCCCCTCCTACCCCGCCTCTCGTCGTTCCAGGAGATGAGGGCGCCCCCTCGCCCAGGGCAGGAGGGAGCTGGTGCTGCTGCAGGGATGTCTGCTATGTCCCCAGGCGTAGGGAGTGCCCCACCTAGGAAGTGGGCGGTCCCCAGGGAGCACACTCCAGGAGGGTGGTGGGGCCCCATGGCCCACCGCACAGCCCCCAGTGGTGAAACCGTCAAGGGGACGAGTCAGTGTGCAGTGAATGGCAGGCTGAATGGACAGCCCTGCGCTCCGGGGTCCTTGGGAGGCAGAGGGAAAGGAGAGGGGTCCACCCTGCTGGGGGCATCTAGAGAGGCTATGGCCATGCTCTGCACCTCCCCTGACCCCTTCAGGTCCTCTGTTGCCTCCACGCCCACCCTTGGCCTGGGACCTGCCGCTGGACAGAGACAGGGTCAGGGCCCAGAAAGGCAGCCCGCTCAGGTGAAGGCGTGTCACCAAGAGCAAGCAGGCAGGGCCCAGCAGCCAGGCTGGTGCTGGTGGTACCAGTTTCCTGCAAAACCCCTGAAGTCGGCTGGTGGGGAGCGTCCTCCTGACTGAGGTGTGCCCTGAGCCTAGCGACGTGCTTTCACACTGACACCCAGGCTGCCAGCTCCTCTCCAAGAACCCCGAGCCGGCAACACAGCAGCACCCCACCCTGCCTCTTGGCAGTGTCTGTGGAGACCCCCTCAGGTGGGAGCCTCTGTCTCTCTCCTTGCCATTCCTGCTCGCTCCCGGGGGCATCTTCCCACCTGGGCATCAAAAGAGTCCAAACCAGCCTCCCAAACCCCGACCCTGGAAGCACCAAACCCCCCGGCTCCCTCACCGTGAGGGGTCTGAGCACAGCTGCCAGCCCTGGGAGTCACACAAAACCACAGGAATAAGGAGCGGCCGCCAGCACCCACTAAGGGAGGTGGGGCCAGAGCACCGCCCCGCACCTTGCTGCAGGCAGCGGCCCAGAGGAGCCTGCCAGATCCCAGGGTGTGCTCAGCGCTGGAGCCCGGGCTGCCTTCTGCCCCAGCCAGCCAGAGCTGGCTCCACCTGCTCCTGGGCCCCAGCCTCCTTGTGGCACTGCCTGGGCAGGTGCCCTCAAGTGAGTGCCCCGTGAGGGCCAAGGGACACCAGAGTGGGGAGCCACCTGTAACCCACCCTGGCATTCCCACGCACCCTAGACCACAAGGTGGCAGGCCGTGCAAGCATCGACTTTAATATGGGCTGACCTGTCTGTGGGGCGAGGAGGGTCCCCTTTTTGTTCTTGTTGGGCCCTGAAAGATCATGAGGCCTCTGAGGGACTCTGCTTCTGCTTGCTTCTCACAGACAGAAGTGAAATCCCACTGAGATTGTCTAATTCCAAAATGAGCCGTGAATCAGGGAAGTCATTTCCATCGTCTGGAGCCTCACCAGGCTGCTGACAGCTTGGAGCCGGCAGATCAGGAGAGTCCTGGGTCTCCCACAGGTACCCGAGCCCCAGATGCAGCGACTCCCCTGGACAAATGGGGGGTGCACCTGCTGGAGCTGGCTTCATCAGCACCTCTGGAAGACCCAGCAGGACCTGCTGGCTGTCCTGGAATGTCCCTTCTCAGCAGGCTGAGCCTCTGTACAGACCCACGAGTGACGAGGGGTAGTTAGGGCTTCTGAAGTCATTGATCCAGCAGGGACACACCCCTGCCAGCCTGCCAGCCCACCACCCTCGAGACTGACACAGAAGCACAGAGAGGTTTCCATCCCTGAAGCTACGTGCAAACTGGGCATGTCTGGAAGCCCTGCCAAGGTAGGGACCCTTTAACTGAAGCCCCCTGCCAGCTAGTGGGAGCAGCCGGCTAGTGGGAAGAAGTGAAGAGGAAGTGCGGGGCCCTGGGTGTGCTGCACCTTCCCAGAGAAGAGAGTGCGCTGCGGGGCCACGGCCTGCAGAGCTGCACAGGGCTGGGCCAGGAAGTGTGACCCGGGCCAGGAGTGTCAGGCTGGGCCGTGGTCCCGTGGGAGCCACAGCCTCAGAAGCCGCGTTTGGCTGGAGGGTTTGAATGTTGCCATTTAATCCAGAAATGAGAGCAAGACAGCGGCGCCACAGCAACGCTCCACGGTCATCCTGATGGTGAGCCCCGCGTGCGCCGCACTGCTCCATCAGCACCGGCCGGCCTGGCCTGTGCCGGCCTCCTGGGAGCCCAGTCAGGGCTGGCCGCGTACCCACTCTCTGGGGGCCCAGTCCTTGGGGAACCCCCACGAGTCCCATGTGAGGAGGCTGAGTTACGAGGCTGCCACTGGGTCTGCCTGCCTGGGCCTGGCCTTGACAGCGACTTTCTCTGTGGAGAAAACAAAGAGATGTTTGTCGAGTACAGAGGACTCCATAGGTGGAAGCTTCCAGAGAAGGACAAGAGGAGACAGGGAGCCAGGTCCCAGGGCTTCACGCTCTGGGAAGAGCCTCCACACTCCGGGGGAAGGGAAGTTACAGACAGAAGCCAGGGAGGGCCAACAAACGGAGCCGGCACACAGTGCGAGCACTCAGGATGGGCCAGCAGGTACGGCCCCGCCTCCAGGGCCCAGAGGAGAGGAGCGCCAAGGAGCAGCACGGGGCAGGAAGAAACGTGGAGGAATTACGAAGACAAGTCAGGCCCTGTGGAGAATTTCTGCAGGTGTGTGTTAAGTGATGCCACAGGGAAAGTCATCCCAGGGCTGTGACATTTAGAGGACGGCTGGACCCAGGATAGCCTGCATAGCTAAACTGGCCTTTCCTGGCTCTAATTTTGGGACACACCTCTCCAAACGGGGTTTGGCTCTTACGAGGTTACCGAAAGCCCTTGGAAACCTGAGCCCAACCCCAGGGCGAGGCCCCGAGCCCTGCCTGAGTGGGCGCCAGCAAGCTTGCCCACCAAGCTGAGGAGTGGGAAGCGACAACTGCCAAGCAGGGAGGGCAGGTCCCGCAGAATTCACTGTTCTCCAAAGACAGAACAAGGAGGGTACCTGGGATCTTTTCAGGAAGGGGCTCTGAGGGAACTTCTGGCAGCTCTATTTGTTCCTGCAAGAAACAGAGGAAAGGTCGTGAGACACAATCCCTTAGACGGCCTCTGTCTTTCTCTAGGAAAGGATCCTGTTCACTTACCTGCTCTCAGTTGCCTATAAAACGAACAAGAATCTTCCCGCCCAAAAGCCCCTGAGTGCATCCTTCTTAGCTTCCAGCATCTCTGAGACTCGCTCCAATCACCCCAGGGGCAAAGTGGCCACTAAAGGGTGGCTCCTCCCTGCAGTCTGGACCTGAGGGGCATCCCCGGAGTCCCGGCTCAGTCAGCCAGTGCTAAGACCACGGGCTTTGAGACGGGCGCCCGGGTCGCTCTGGCCTCCACACGGGTCCAGGAGCCGCAGCGGCACCTCTGCTATGGCTTCCCTGAGGTGGCAGCACTCGGGGCTGGGTCTGTGGGGAGCTGGCTGTCCCAGTGAGTGCCGGGCTGCCTCTTGGGCAACATGTGGTGGTTTTACCTCTCAGCTGGCTGCTCTGGCAGCTCACGAGGCACTTGGGCCTTGGGAGGAAGTAAACCAGAGGGCACACAGGGACAACCAAGGGCAGCGAGCAGCAGCGCTCAGATCTGCTCCTCCTGGCTCAGTCTGCAGGACAGGGGCGGCGGGCTGGGGGCACAGCGGGCTGGTGGGCACAGTGGGATCTGGCATGCTGAGCCAGTGGTCCAGAGATGAAGACGCCCTCTGTCAGGGAGCAAATACAGACCTCAAGGCCTGGACGTGACGGTCCAGCCTGCTAGGGGCCTCCAGGGCTGACCTGTGCAGGCCAGGTGCGCAACAGGGAGCAACCCGGACACAAGCGCAGAAAGAAGGCCCACAGGATCGGAAACCACATTAGGGCCCACCAGGGAAGGCCCACCAGGGGGGCCAGGAGTCGGCACGTCCACTCTGTCCAGGTTCACTTGGCCACAGGTCAGTCCAACTGCCTGGAACACTCGGTGGACCGCCCCCGACTGTTCTGTCCAGACCAGTCTCTCGCTACTGTCAGCCAGGTGGATGTGGAGAACCGGCCTCAGTTTGGCCCGTTTCAGGAAGGAAAACCAGCTGCAATACCAGGACTGTGTGCTCAAGTGAAACCCTGTGCAGGTGGTTGCCCAAAGCCAACAACTGCAACAGGCAGGGGCCTCCTGGGGGTCCCGTCACCCGAGTGCCTGCGCTCCGTCCTGGGCGTCCCGTCACCCGAGTGCCTGCGCTCTGTCCTGGGCGTCCCATCACCCGAGTGCCTGCGCTCCGTCCTGGGGGTCCCGTCACCCGAGTGCCTGCGCTCCGTCCTGGGGGTCCCATTACCTGAGTGATTGCATTCAGCTCCTCCAGGATGGCGTCTTCGTCCTCCTGAGTGAAGCTTCCTGCCAACAGCTCATCTATTTGCTGCAAAAGGAGGAGCCAAGGTGAGGAGCATGGCCAGCTGGGGCCGAGGGAAAAGGTGGCCCCTTGTGGAGGAAGGAGAGAGCCCATGGCTGAAGGTCCCTCTCACTTGAGAGAAGACAGCCGCCACGTGCCATGGGATGACACGGCTCTCGTGGGCGGCCGGGGGACATTCACTAAGTTGTAGCTGTACTTGCTGGCTGGCAGGAGCGAGCCCCGGGACGCAGCCACACCTACCCGCTGGTACTCCACCGCCTCCTGCGTCTCGTCCAGGATCCGCTCCACTTCTTCTATGGACATCACCTATTGGTTCAAAGTTTGTGAGTCTTGTCAGTGAGGCAAATGGTAACACCACCTGCATTAAGGCCACCTAGATTGTCAGGGCACAAGGCCCCACCCCTCTGCTCCTGCTTAAATGAAGCCTGACCAAGTGGGACATGACACACCTCTGGTCACTTCTGTCCCAGGCAGGGCTCCACCCAGAGCGGCTACGGCGCCGTCGGACCAGTCTTTCAGAAGCCTCAAGTACACGCCTCAGATTCCTGCTGGCCCTCTCACCCACCTTCGGGCACCCAAACCAACCCTGGCAGTTTCAGGTAAAAGCAAGCAAAAAGTGTAAAAAACTTTCTCTGGGCAGGTGCCTTGATTTATTTTGGGTGGCAAGTTCAAAGCAGCGTCTTTGCTTGACAGGCAGGCACAATGCCACATTCAACACTCAGAAAAGCAGCGTAACCTCAGCTCTCTGTCCAGCCCCACTTACCAAACTCGCCAGGAGGGGTGGGGGTGGGGGTGGGGGCTGTGGCATGGCTCCCCTGGGCCTCGCCTCTCCTTTGACCATCCACCTCCATGCTGCTTCCTGAGACCAGGCTGAGCTCGCCTCCTCCGGGAAGCTCTCCCGATTAGTTCACCACCCCGCTCCCCCACCATAACCCGGCTTTCCCTCTAGTTATCTTAGCATCTGTGGACCCAATTTACAGTTTGTGCCTGTCACCCCATTCAGCTCAACATCCTTGAGTTTGTCTGTCCCACTAGACTGTCACCCTCTCCCAGTAGTGACTGGCTTTCCCATGTTCCTGTCTAGCACAAACACCTCCCAGCTGATGGCCTGGGCACACGTGTGGCCTCAGGGACAAGCCCCCTCTTGTTGCACTGGACTGCCCCTCCTCTCGGCCCCTAGCCCCGTGGGGACCTACCTGGTGCATCTTATTCAGACACTCATTTCCAAACTGCAGCCCTTCCATCACCTTCATTTCAATCTGGGTAAACTCAATACTCTGGACCTGAGGAGGAAACCAGACCAGACCCGCGTGCTCAGGGCCCGCCTCCCACTCCATCCAGATCCACCTACGGGTTACCGACAAAGTGCTTCTGGCCTTGGACAGACTGTCCCGCGCCTCCCTCCTCCCTCTTGCCCTCTCCCGCTGCCCTCACCACTCCTGGGGCCTCAGCAGGACTGACAGGAAGCTGGGAGGGAGCTCAAAGTCCCGCCAACTGCTTACCAGCAGCTCTGGACAACAAGAGTGGAAGCGGAGCTTGGGGCCCTGCTGCCACGGAGCCTCCACGAGCCAGGCACCTCCTCAGTCACCAGAGCAGACCCGCCCACCCTCCCCACCCAGGAGCGGCCCAGCCCCTCAACCACAATCCTGCAAGAGCCAACCTGCCCCAGCCCCTTAGGACTGTCAGGTCCCGTCAAAGATCCTCCTCCACTGCCAGGCCTGACCCTTCCTGAGCCTCCCGTGAGAGGTCCAAGAAAGGACAAGGATCCGTTCCAGTCCTGAGGGGCCCCGTACCGCCCACACAGCCCTGCGGCCCTGGCTGAGTGCTGTCCCCCTTGGCCTACCATTGTCTCCAGGCTGGTGATCTGGTTTTCCGTCTTGTCCAGGAGCTGCTCCCGGTATCGCTTCTTCTTGAGCAGCAGCTTGGCCCGTCTGCAGGGGGAACCCGAGCAGTGACCTGGCAGCCGTGCAGACCGGCTGGCCCGCGCTACCCAGCCTCCCGGGGCGCCCTCACCCCCTGCTGCAGGCCCCCTCGCACACAGCCTGGCCCCGGTGGGCACTCACTCCTTACGGCCATCCCGCAGGAGCTGCCGGGCAATCTCCCGCTCCCGTTCCAGCTGCTGGGTGATCCTCTTCTGGTACTGTTTCAGCTTGTCCCGCTGCTGCTTCAGTTGCTGCCGAGAAAGTAGGCCTCATGTCAACACTGAGCAGACGCTGCACTGGACCCTCCCCAGGCCACCGAGTGCCCATCTGGCCAGCCTGGAGGCTGCAGGGGTCACTGAAGGGACCCTTACAGGCGAGGCAGCCCTAACCGCCACCACTGGAGGTGCACCCTCTGAAGCAGCCCTCTCCATGGGGACAAGACTGCCCCACAGGGGACAGAGGGCAGTAGCTGGACGCAGTCCTGGCTGTCACAGCTGCGGGGTGCTACGGGCATCCAGTGGGTGGAGGCAGGGATGCCACTCGACATCCTGCAAGGAAACAGGGCCGCCCCCCGCACAGAGTCCGCCGGGCCCAATGTCCACAGTGCCGAGCGGAGATCCTGCCCGCAAGTCCACCGCCGCCATCAGCCCGCCCAAACGCCCTCTGCAAGGAGTGAGCGACCACGGGCGGGTCAGGGAGTGCTGCCAGCGCCTCGACAATTCAGAGACAACACAGAAGACGCGGCTGACAGTCTCAAGTGCCACCATCCCACCAGCCACGGGAGGGTTTGGGGCCTCCCCTCCCGGCTTTCCTCCGCTGTGGGCTTCAGCCATTTCCCTCAAGTGTGTTCAGCGTCCCTTCTTGTCACTATCACCGTATCTGAGTGGACAGCATGGCGCACTTGGGTGACATGTTCGCATGATCTCGCCAAGTGCCTTGGACCCGTGTTCTGACCCAGAAAGGAAGCAAGACCATTTACACATGGCAGTCAGTCCTTCCTACTTTAGGCCGTTTACGTTTCTTCCAAATTCCATCATTTCAGGCGATGTGTGAGCAGCCGCGGCACAGGGCATGTCTCACACGTGGGACTCTATCTTTAGGGTCCATTACTGGGAGTTATTTAACCCTGGTCTCCAACACGGTGAGAAATTATGCCCAGCACAGACTCGGTCGGCGCTGTCTGAGGAGTGCTTCACAGCTCCCCCCACACCACGTTCTCTTGAGCGTCTCCCCAGTGCCCCTCACAGCCTGCGGCTCAGGCTCGGTGACGACTGCGTGTCCTCTCCCTGCTGCAGTGTCAGGCGCCCAGTGTTCCGGTCCCACAGCCCGCATGCCCCACGGGCAACCTACATGCCTGGTCCTCCCACCTGTGGCTGCCTTTCCTCCCCGGGACACTGGGCACCCGCCCCCGCAGGGCCCAGCCATGCTGGCTGTGTACAAAGTATCAGAGAGGAGCCAAAGGGAGGCAGGTGTGGCCAGACTGTGTAAAACATAAGGTCTCAGCAGAGGGTCACAGGACAGCACACCCGACCCTGAAGTTTCCCAGCTCAGCTTTTCATCCCAGGACGACATCAGGCACTTGAACTCCAACAGGGAGAACGAGCAAGCCCTGCATTGCCTGCAGAGCCCCACATGAGCGAATCCTGGGCAAGTGGAAAAGCCTCCTGGAAGAGAAACCCTAAGGGGAGTCTTTAGAGAAGACTCGCCTAGGAGGCTTCCTGCTCAGCCAGAGGAGGTGCTGTCAGCCAGGAAGTGGAGGGGGGAGCTGGCACCCTGTGGGGCAGGCCAGGCGGGACCTTGCTGTTCCCTGGGACCCGACCACTAGCTCCGGAGCGCTTCCTGACCCTCTTCCCATCAAGCACCCAGACCTGTGCAGATTTTCTCTAGCGAGAAACACGCCTGTTATCTCTTCCTCATCTGGGGAACCTCGGCTAAGAACCGTTCCTAACTTACGGTTTCACAAATCAACGTAAAAAACATGTCATTTGAATTCATTTGTCTCAGTATGAAAATAGCGTATTTTTGCTGCAGAAAATTTAGAAAAGAGAGCATGAGCAAACGTGACCTCTGCTCCCCTCTGGGACCATCTCCTTCCCGACAGGTTTTTCTCCTTACAAAAATGGGTTCATCGGGACACACCGTTTCACTTAACACACCATCCGACTCTTTCCACGGAAACTAACTTTTACACGGAGCTCTCCCGGAAGAGACTCTCGAATCTACAAGTAGGAACATCGCCACCATCACCAGAGACCCGCGAGGGCGCGGTCGGCACAGGCTCCGCCTCGGGGACAGAGCAGGACGCCGAGATTAGAGCGCGGACGGCGGCAGACGCCGAGCCCACCCCGACCCGTAGCCGCAGGCCGCGGCCGCCCCTCGCCCTCTTTAAAGCCCCGTCGCGGGAGCCCGGCCCCGGTCCCCAGGCCTCCCGCCGAGCCGGCAGCGCAGGCGTGGACGCCGACCCGGGGCCCGACCGACGGCCCGGGGGGGCAGGACCGCAGGACCGCGCGACGCGCCCCCGCCCCGGAGTCGCAGTCAGGGCGGAGCCGCCGCCCGGGTCGCGCGGTCCACGAGCGGTCGAGTTCGACCAGGTCCGCGGGAGCGCGGCCCGCGGAGGGGTCCTGGGCGGCCGGACGCGCACCCGCGAGACCCCGGCAGCCCGGCCCCCGCGGGCCCCGAGGCCGGGAGCAGCCGCCCGTCGGCCCTCCCCCGGGGCTGGGCAGCGGAGGCGCCGGCGCCCGCGGCCGGGCGGGAGGACAGCCCTGCGCCGCCCTGCCTCAGTTTCCCCGCCCCGCCCCCACCCTGCCCGCGGGGCTCCGCCCCTCACCAGGATGGCCTTGTCCTGCTCCGTCACCCGGCTCTGCTTCTTGCGGCCGAACAGGTTGCCCATGGCGCCCCCGGCCCGCGCCCCCGGCCCGGCCGAGCCCCAGCAGCGCCCTCGCCCTCGCGGCCGCCGTAGTCCCGATCCGCCCCGCTACGGCGGCCGCGCGGGGCCAGGCGCCGCAGAACGCGAACCGCGCGGAGGGCGGAGCCGCGCGTCGGAGCCCGGGTTCGAGTCCACCCCTCACCGTCTCGGCGCCGGCCGCCAACACAGAGGCGCCCTTGGACCTGCACAGAGAAGTGGCAGATATAAAATGACAGTAGGGCCCGGACTGCTCTCGATGGTGTATTTCATGTGCATTGCCAGAATGGCCCCACCTGTGCAGATGGAGACTAAAAGTTCCAATCTCCTGTTTAGGTGGGATCTTTTCAAGTTAACCGGGTGGACAGTCTCCCGAGGTGGCCAGAAATATTGTGCATGAGGCAGTGCCCCCTGGCAGGTGCTGGCCACAAAATGCTGCATTTAGTTACGTACAACTGTTTGGGCTTAAAAGTCCGCTGAAATGCTTCCTGGGCAGCACATGTCCACCCGGCCATCCTGCCCAGATAACTTCTTTCTCTCACCACCACTCTGTGTCCTCCTGGCCTGTTGGTCAGTGCCCGGCTTTGTCCAGCATGGCCCCATCTAAACTTCTGGCTCCATGTCCTCTGGCAGAATCCCCCTGCTCTTTGGGGTAAGAAACATTCATGGGGCTTTGGGGGTTATAGGGCGGGAGCCACTCACACCTGCAGCCCTGGTTCCCACCTGTGTGTCCCAGCACACAGGGTCTCTGGTTCAGAGTGTACACTGCACCTCACAGGACAGCACCCAGCTCTGTCTGGTCAGCCCGTCCAGCCTCCTTGGCAGAGGATGCTCTTTAGTGAGGCTTCGCCCAGGACGCAAATGTCTGTGCCCACTCTGAGAGGTCCATGCACATACCTCTTCCTCAGATTTCCTTGTGACCAACCTTCCAGTCCTGTTTCTTCCAAGTCCCTCACCATCCAGTCAAACTGTTAGCAGCTGTCTATGATTCAACACAGATTCATACTCCTCACCATCTCTCACTCCACGTATAGTGGACAAACAAATGTACCATTCAAAGTTCTATCCCCTGGGAGGATTTTCCTTCATCGCTGCCCTTCAGGGTCGCTCCTGAATGGGCTCGTAATGCTGCAGCCCTGCACACCAGCGTAGTGTGCAGACCATCTGTATACAGGCTGGAGTTTTTTCTTTGTCAGTCGAGCGGACATAAGGAGTACCCAGGAGGCCACAGGCGTGGCTTGCGGGAGAGGAGTTGATGTTGAAGAAATCTGAGCCACCCGCTCAAGCAGCTTCCTTGTCCCTTCCAGACCTGTCCAAGCCCAGTCTCCTATTCTGCTTCCACGTGATGGCAGAGCGCTGCTGTGCATGCCTGACTTCGTGGCTGCAAGGGTCAGACAACACCCAGATCACAGTGTGACGCTCAAGCTGCATGATACCCCTTATTAGGTGTTCGGACTCTACTAAGGCCAGCAGCAAGCCAGAAACTGCTGCTCAAGAGAGTAATTGTGACATGCTCCTGACTTTGGACCCCAGAACCTTCACCGAGATGAGGGGCCCCTGCATTTTCATGGGGCTTACCTCCCATCCTCTGGTTTGCGTCTGTCTTACTAAGTCATATCAAGTCCCGCCTCCTCCCTGCTCCTCAGGTCCAATAAGCGTGCCGTCAGTGGATCAGCGAGACGTTTGTGGAATTGCCGCTGTCTCATGGAAGACAGCAGCCCAGTGACATGACTCTGAGTCAAGACTGTGAGGGTGTACGGTTGGCCAGCCCAGGTCAAAGCAAACCACTTCTCTTGGTCTTTGCAAATTGGCGTGGAGGGAAGAAGCACTCGCCAGGCCGACAGGTGCCGGGGGTGTGTTGGTTTGCTCCAGAAAAAACACTCCTTGTGGGACAGCAGCTGCAATTGGACTCACCACCTGATTAAATTTACAGTGACCCATCTCCTGAGCCCTGCATGGACCAAACAGGCGAGTTAACTAGGGGTGTGCTGGGTGTCGCCACACCCGTGCCTTTCGCAGCCGTGGCGGCGTCACCAATCCCGGCGCTCCCCCAGGGCCGCAGCATTGCTTTGAGTTTATGGTCTTGGCAGGGACGGAAGTGGCTCCTCTGAACCCTTCTTACCATAATCGCCCTGATGAGAGGCAAAACGTGGATTCTGCCAGTTGCCAAGTGTTTCTGGTCCAATTATACGTTCGAGAACTGCAGGGTGGGTCTGCGGGCTAACTGGACCCAGTGTGAGTCAGCCTGGGGCTGAGACTCCACATGCCCTCTGACCACTGTGACCCCCCTGGGCTGGCGGCTCTCAGTGGTGTCTTGGGTCCCCAGGATTTAGCATCTGTTTAAAGCCAGTGTCTCGGAATTGCTGACGTGCTTGGGTATTTCCTTGCCCCCATGCACAGTGACTTCAGTGAGCAGGTGCAGGGCCCTCTGGGGATGGTGTGGAAGTGGATTTATGGTATTACTTGCGGCAATGCTTCAGGGTCCTTCCTCAGGAGACCCCCACCACCACCACAGGGTGCTGGGGAGTGGGACCGACTGGAGGAGGTCTGCAGGAAGCAGCCCACGGGTGGTGGGGAAACTCACTGAAGAGCCTCGGGCATGCCCAGCGCCGGCAGCTGCAGCACAGGAGGAGGAAAGCATGCTGGAGCCAGGGAGGGAAGCCCCCTCCTCTGCTGGGCCTGGTGGTGTCGCCCCAACGCTCTACTGATGAAGCCACCATTGGGCTGGCAAAGAGAGATGTGTGCAGGGTCTGGCTCCATCATCACAAGCCAGCTGAAGAAGGTGAGTCCCCGGAGGGCCTTTACTTAGTGATGTTCCGTGACTTCTGAGACCAGGTCATCAAAGGTGACACTTGGGATGTCTTTTGGGATGCTCGCTCTTGGAACTCAGCCATCAAGTCAGAGGAGCCAGGCAGCCCCTGGGGAGGCCTGCATGGAGAGGAGCTGCCAGCCAGCACCACCTGCCCCCATGTGAGTGCCTTGTCTTGGAGGGGGGATCCTGGTCCCCATCGGCTGGGCCCCCCAGCTGACATCGCACGGGGCAGGGGTGAGCCGCCCCTGCTGACTCCGCCTGAACTGCAGGTCTGTGAGCTGCATGAATGGTGCTGGTGGTTTTAAGCTGTGAAGTCTGGGGTGGTTTGTTTCACAGCAGCAGATACAGACGATGGTCAGGCACCTCGGGAAGGCGGGGGCAGGTGTGCGGTGCAATCTTCTCCGACTCCTTCCCAGGGGAACCTGTTCTCCGCTCTGGTCCGGGCCCGCAGTCCTGGAACTGTGAGTCCTGGGTGCTAGGTCACGACTCTCTGAGGTGTTTCATGTCAGATCTCCATTTGCCAGATCTGGACTTCTTCCTTAATAATCAGTTTCAGCTTCCCTAGGCTCTCCTTATTTTTCAGTTCTGGGGGCGCTTGACCAGCTGGCCAGTGGCCGGGGGCCCTGAGTGCCATGCATCGTGAATCCTGCTCTGACTTTGCTGCCCTTTTCGGTGGCCCTGCCCACCCTCTCTGGGCCGTGCCCCTCCCAGTCGGGGGACCAGTCTTGATGGCAGCACCTCTGCCGTCGGTCCTGGTCTGCTGACCTCGCAGAGCTGTCCGAGAACCTGCATCCCCACAAGGAGTTCTCAGGGCCTCTGTCAAGCGAGTGTGCTTCGTGCCCACGATGGGAACTCAGCAAGTGAGTGGCACCTGATAAATTCATGCCCCGTCCTTCTCTCCCTTGGGGTCTCTCTTCTGCATTATACCAGGAACCTCGGCAGCTCGGCTAGGCCATGTGAAGTCCAAGTTTCCAGTAACAAAGGAGCAAACTGTTAAGGCTTCTCACAGATGGAAGCAGACAGTCGGTCCCAGAGTCTCTGGAGAGCATGTTGTGTCGCCATGCAGCTCGGTTGGTGCTGGTTGCCCTGCTCTCCTGTGAGGTCGCTGCACAACTCTCCAGTCTGAGTCAGCAAATCTTCGTTTTTGTGGGTGCGACAGAGGGCCGCTTAGCTCCCTGGGCTCACCTGGGATCTCACCACAGCTGTGGGCCTGGAGGCAACGAGGGGCCGCGGGGTGGGGTGTTGAGGAGAATCCGCCTCCCCTTCGCACAGAGCTGCTTCAGGTGTGGTCTCCCCGAGAGGGGGCCGCTTTGGACAGGGAGGAGGGCCCCTTCTGCTGGCAGGCAAGCCTTAGCGGATTATTGGGGGGGGCGTCAAGGTCAGTCCACTCAACTCTCTGCGTTCCAACTCTTCATACTCAATGTTCTGACTTGGTGAGGCTGAGAATTCAATCTGCGTTGTAATCCTACAACCCGCAGGGTGAAACCTAGGTAATGATTTCCAGATACGATGGTCCTGCCACAGGAAACGAGATTTTCTTTTACAGCAGTCCCACACGGCTCCTGAGTTTCTGACTCTAGCTTGAGCTGAGAATTTAAAGCCCCTTGCTTGTCATTTTGAAAAATGTAATCTTCCCAGTACAGTCAGAAACCACCAGCCCTCCCACGGCTCCCCCAGAATGTTGCTTTGCAGCTGTTTCTTGGGCTCCAGAAACTGGCTTCAGGAGACACTTCGTTCTAGGCGATCACAGAAAAGGGTTTTGCCGCAGCTCGCCTCGACTACCTGACCCTGTTTCTCACAGACTGCGTTAGTCTGCTCGGGCTGCCAGGACAAAGTCCCACAGGCTGAGTGGCTTAAACATCAGAAATCTATTCTCTCACAGTCCTGGAGGCTAGAAGTCTGAGATCAAGATGTTGGCCGGCTGGCTCCCGCTGAGGCCATGAGGGAGAATCTGTTCCAGGCCTCTCTCTCAGCTTCTGGGGGTTTGCCAGCAATCTTCGGTGCTCCTTGGCATGTGGAAGCATCACCCTGATCTCTTCCTCCGTCCTCACGTGGCGCTCTCCTCGTGTGCAGCTCTGTGTCCAAATTTGCCCTTTCACAAGGACACCAGTCATATTGGATCAGGGCCCACCCTAGTGATCTCAGGTAACTTGATTACCTTTGTAAAGACCCTATTTACTGGGGGTTAGGACTGCAACATATGAATTTGGGGGTGGGGCATAATTCAACTCCTAATGCAATAACGAGATCATCACTTCATATAACCAGCTCTGGATTTCTGTCTTCGCAGATTGTCTCCTGGAATGACTTCTGGCACTAACTTCCGCCTCACTCAGGGTTTGCACAGGAAAGCAGGCACCTGTCTGGGCATTTCAAGCTGCAGGTGTTGTAGTAATACAGAGGTTCAGCGCTTCAAAACAGTCGACAGGCTGCAGGAATGAAGCTTAGGGGTCCCATCCCTGCTCTTGGGGGCACAGTGAGCTTTCAGACTCAGGAGCGTGCAGGAAACACTCAGTGACGGTGCTCACTGCCTTCAGCCCTGGGCATGCTGTGCAATCGTACCTGCCAACGCCCCCGGTCGGCCTGCTAACCCGGAGGAATGAGGATGTGGATTTTGCTCCCTTTCCACGGCTTCCTATTGGTGGAAATTGGCCTGAAACCCCCATGCGAGGGCTTCCAGAGAAGGTTTCCTCGAGGAGGTGCCATTTGGGGTGTCCATCACGTGACTCACAGATCCAGGGGAAGGCAAACCGTGTGAAAATGTGGTCCTTGTGGGGGGCCAGTAATGTAAACAGGACGTCGTCATCAATAGGGCCACTGGAGGCCTGGGGAGGGGGTGCTGGCAGCCGCTCGGAGGTGACCCCAGGCCTTTTGGGTGCAGATGACATAAGCTGAACCTTAATCAACTTGGGCAAACTGCAGCTGGCTGCCGCAGTGACCAGCGTGGGAAGCCATCCTGGACTCTCTGTTCCTCATCCCTCCTTCCCTGGCCACCTTGTCTTCCATCTCTGGGGCCTCATCCTCCACAGGCGCCCACCTCCCCGGGCCTCCATTCATCACTCCCACACAAGGGCTCTGATTGGCTTCCCTCCCTGGGCCAATCCGCTGTTGCCGTGGCGGATAAGGAACGATGATTGGCCCAACCTGAGCGTCGTGCCCGCGCCTGAGCCAATCCGCAGAGGAGAGGGCGGGGCGGGGTCCGCAGGAGGCGGGCGCTCCCGTTCACACTGCTGGCCGAGTGGAGGGAATTTCCTCCCAAACAGGCGCTTTCCAGGGTCACGAAATACCGGTTGTCCCTGGGACAGGCCGTGTGTGAGTGCGTGGGTCATGCTGATACCTGGCTCAGGCCAGGACACCCCAGGGGAGGCTGAGTTGGGGGGCTGGCTGGTGGGGTGCAGGCGGGATGTAAGGGGAACGTACGCAAGAAGGCTGAGTTGAGGGGTTAGTGGGGTACAGATGCAGCTTTAACACGTGGCAAGACGGCGTGTGAAGAGTTTTCAGTGGTTCTGGTCAGGGGTCCTGAGCGTCAGACCAAGGAGGTGGTGACAGAAGAAGCAGAGAATGCGGGATAAGCCAAAGAACATTCTGAAAGAAGTCAAAAGACTATAGGCAAATTCCCAGGGGAAGTGTGAGTGCCCAGGAAACGGTGCTGAAGACACGGATGAGAGTGTTATCGGGACCTGCTGCGTGGACACCACCATGGGAACCAACAGACTGGGGGAGCCCCGGGGCCTTGGGAGGGTTGGGGAGGGGTCAGTTCTGAGAGGCCCGGGCTATAACGAGGAGACCCAGGAAGGAGACCCAGGAGGGGCTGCAGTGGGGAGGCCCAGGAGGGGCTGCAGTGGGGAGGCCCAGGAGGGGCTGCAGCGGGGGAGGCCCGGGAGGGGCCCCAGGGAGGCCTGCCCTGCTGGTGACCCTTGAGGAACCTGGGTGAGTGGAGACGCTGGGCTTCAGAGTCAAGGGCTGAGACATATCTTTTGGGGGCTTGAGAGCAGAAGAGACGGGGCTGCGGGGGCATCCACCTCCTTGCTGGAGGCCTTGCGCTGATTGCTCCACCGGCCTGCTGTTGGGCAGCAGCGAGCCCCGCGGTGGACACATGGTGGCGCTGCAGGACAGCCTGGCGGCCACGCGGCAACACCAGGACCAGGGACCTGGGGCGGCTCCCTGCAGGGTCAGCACTGCCAAAGAGCTAGCACTCCAGCACCGTGCACCCCTATAGCCTGCACTTGGGCATCCAGCACCCCGCATCCTGCACTCTGCAGCCAGCAACCCAGCATCCCGGTACCCCAACATCCTGCGCCCGGCACCAGCAGGCAGTGGCCCCTGGGAGTCCTTGCAGGAAGGCGGGTCCAAGAACCCTGGGTCGGGTAGGGAGAGGACCTGGATGGGGGCAGGAGGAACTGCCAGGGATCTTCCCCGGCTGGGAGAAGTCATCCTTCTGCCCATCCATCCACTCGTTTGTTCCTTCATCCACTCACTCGTTCACTCATTCATCCACTCACTCACTCATCCATTCGTTCATGTATCCACCCGCTGATTCACTCATTCGTCCACTCACGCATCTGTTCATCCATCCATCCCTCCATTCATTCCTTCGCTCATTCAGCACTTACCAGGTGCCGGCTCTGCTCGGGGTGCTGGGGTCCCTGCTGCCCTGGGTGTGCATATGGCAGGGGTCACAGAGTGATGAGGGTGGAGGGACATCAGGTCAGTGATCAGGAAAGGCTTCCTTGAGGAAGCAGCATCTGATCTCAAGAGCACTGCAGACAGAGGGACAGTGAGGAGACCATGTAGGGACAGACCAGCGTGCAGGATGGGGGTACAGGGCCCCGGGCTTGTCTGTTTCTGATTCTCTGTGAGCTGGAGGCTGCTGGCCCTAACTGGGGAGGCGCTGATCTAACCTGGATTTTGAAAAGTGGCTCTGGCCGCTCCCTCGTGGAGAGAAGGGGTCGTCATGGGAAACAACTCGGAGACTGAGGGTCGTCTGGGAAGAGTAGGTGGGCAGGGAGGGTGGCAGGGGCCGTGAGGGGAGGGGTGTCAAGAACGAGCAGCTGGGTGGATGGGGTGGTTTTGGGGATAATCGCAGCAGACACACACCTGTCTACACCACTCAGTCCTCATAACAGCCCATGAGGGGAACACGGGAGAAACCGAGGCACAGAGGAGTTTGTCACTTGCCCGAGGTGGAGGTGGGGTTTGAACCCCCGGCCGTGGGGGTGGGTGGGAGGGGAATGGACTGAAGGGCTGCTGCAGCTGCAGTGGTCCCCAGAGGAGTGATGGTGGCCTGAACCAGGCAGGGGAGCAGACAGGGCGACATGAACCTGGAAGGCCAAGGGCAGGGCTTGCTTCCTGTGGATGTGAACAGGCGAGGCTGGTCCTGAGCTGAGGATTTTGATCTCCTTTGCGTTGTGCTGTGGCTGTGCGGTGGTCTGAGGCCTGAGAAGGGTGCCGGGGGATGGGAGAGTGGAGAAGGGGGACTTCCTGGCAGGGAGAACCCTGGGTGTGGGGCACAGAAGCCGGGACAGGGGGTCGAGTGCTGGGAGAGGCGGTGTCAGCTGCTGCTGCAGGAGGCTCGAGTGTGGCCAGGGTCCAGAAGGGCCCTTGGGTCGTCCCCTCCCACCCTGTGCCTGAGCTGGTCTGCCTGACCGGAGGACCAGGGCGGAAGTGATGCACAGCACTTCCCACACTGGGTCATGAAAGACACGGGGCCTCCAGCCTGACAGCAAGCCCACAGGAGGCCCCCAGCCAGAACCACCCCACTCGGTGGCTCCGGATTCCTGACCCTGGGCTGCTGTGAGATGATGAACGTCTGTCCTGTAAGCTGCTGGGTGTGGGGCACTCTGTCATGTGGTGGTGGGTGATGCTAAGTGCACTGTGACAACCCACCCCCAAGCTCAGTGCCCAGAGTGGCTTAGCTGCCTCAGGGTCAATCATCACGCGGCTTGAGTGGCCGGGGACCCTGTCCCCAGCTGGTCTCGTGGCTGTTGGTGGGAGGGCTCCCACGGGGCTGCCCACTCACCATGTGGCTCCTCCAGAGCCAGTGATCGGGGCCTGGTGGCCGGGGCTCCTGGCTTCGTGCCCCCTGGAGCGCAGGGCCCTGGGGCTGCGCAGGCTGGCCCGGCCCGTCGGAAATCCTCCTGGCCGTCGTTATCCCGAGAGTCCTGGCCTTGTCTCTGCCGAGCTCCTGCATCCCTGTCCTTCCTCTTGACTTATGCGGAGTAAAGAGACCTGTTTCCCACGAGCAAAACCCCCAACTCAAACCAGACCAACCCGAGGACACGCTCCAGAGCCACGTTCCCTGGCATCGTTTTGTCTTTTCTTTAACCGAGGTGAAATTCGCGTAACATACGATTAACAAAGTGCACAGTTCAGTGGCCTGTGGTGCATTCACCACGCTGGGCAACCACTGCATTTCTCTAGTGCCAGGACATTTTCATCTCAAAAGGAAACCCCGTATCCATTAGCAAGCACTCCGCATTCCCCCTCCCCAGCCGCTGGTGGCCACTGATCTCCTTTCTGCCTCTGCGCTGATAGGTGTATGTCCGTACGTGTTCTGGACAGTTCACATGAAAGGAATCGTGCATCCTGGGGCCTTTTGTGTCTGCTTCTTTCACTCAGCAGCACATTTTCCACGTCCACCCATGTTGTTGCGTGTGTCAGGACGCGGTTCCTTTTGTGGTTGAATAATATGCCACTTTGTGGATTTACCACGTTTTGTCCACTCGCTGCAGGATGCTTGGGTTGTTTCTACCGTTTGGCTATTGTGAATAGTGCTTCTGTGAACATTTGTGTACAAGTTTCCGTGTGGACGTGTTTTCATTTCTCTTGGGTATAAACCTAGGAGTGGAATTGCTGGGTCAGATGGTAATTCTATGTTTAACTTTTTAAGGAACCCTCAAACTGTTCCACAGCAGACGCACCATTTTACCCTCCGCCCAGCCGTGTACGAGGGTTCCAGTGTCTCCACGTCCTCGCCAACACTTGCTATTTTCCGTTTTCTTGAATAAAGTCGTCCTGGTGGGTGCGAAGTGCTATCTCACTGTGGTTTTGATTTGCGTTTCCCTAGTGACTAATGAGCCAGCCCCGGTGGGCTAGTGGTTAAGATCTGGCGCTCTCGCTGCCATGGCCCAGGTTCATCTCCTGGTCCGGGAACCACACCACCCGTCTGTTGGTTGTCACACTACAGGGGTTGCACGTTGCTGTGATGCTGAAAGCTATGCCACCAGGATTTCAAACACCAGCAGTGTCACCCATGGTGGACAGGTTTCAGCGGAGCTTCCAGACTAAGACAGACTAGGAAGAAGGAACTGGCCACCCATTTTCGAAAAAACTGGCCATGAAAACCCTGTGAACAGCAGTGGAGCGCTGTCTGATCGAGCGGCTGGAAGGCGAGAGGATGGCGCAGAAAGCCCAAGCGGGTTCCGCTCTGCTGTGCACCAGGCGCTAGGTGTTGGAATCCACTCGACAGCACTAACAACAAATGACTAATGACGCTGAGCATCTTTTCATGGGCTTGTTGGCCATTTGAACCTCTTCTTTGGAGAAACGTCTAGTCAAATCCTTTGTCCATTTTTTAACTGGGCTGCTTGTCCTCTGGTTGTCGAGTTGTAAGAGTCCTTTATATGTTCTGGATGTTAAACTCTTATCAGACACATGATTTGCAAATATTGTCTCCAGTTTTTCTAGAGGTTGGCTTTTTCGCATTCTTGATAAGCTCTTTTGGTGCATAACAGTTTTTCATTTTTATGAAGTCCAATTTATCTATCTTTTCTTTTCTTGCATGTGCTTCTGGTGTCAAATCTAGGAATCCATTGCCGTACTCGAGGTCATGAGGATTTACCCTGATGTTCTTTTCTCAGGAGCTTTATAGTTTCAGCTCTATTTGTATTTAGGCTGTTGATGCATTTTGAGATAGTTTCCGTATGTGGTGTGAGGTGGGGTCCACCTTTTTTCTTTTGCATGTGGGTGTCCCGCTGTCCCAGAACCATCTGTTAACAGACTATTCCTCCCCCGCTGAATGGTCTTGTCATCGTTGTTGAACATAATTGCCACAGATGTTCGGCTGTGCTGGGGGCTCTGTGCTGTAGTCCGCTGGTCTGTGAGTCTGTCCTTATGCCAGGACCGCACTGTCTTGATTCCTGTAGCTTTGTAGTAAGTTTTGAAACAGGGAAGTACAAATTCTTCAACTTTTTCTTTCTCAGTATTGTTCTGGCTAAATAGGGGCCCCTCGCAATTCCACATGAACTTGAGGGTTGGTCTTCCATGTTGATGGGATTCACTGAACCTGCGGATTGCGTTCGGGATGTTGCCGTTTAGCAACATTAGGTCTTCTCATCCATGAACGAGATGCCTTACCGTGTGTTTAGGTTCCCTTTGATGGTTTGAGCAGTGTTTTGCAGTTTTCAGTGTAAGGGTCTTTCGTCTCCTTGGTTAAATCTGTTCCTGTGTATTTTATTCTTGTTGATACTACTGTAAAGGGAACTGGTTCCTTAATTTCCGTTTCAGATTGTTCACTGCTGGCGTGCCGTCTGTTTTCTTCTCCAGTCCAGTAAGTTCCGGTAAATAGCAAAAAAGAAGGAGAACTCCACATGATCCCAGCTTTGTCTTTGTTGTGGTTGTCGCTGGCCTCTGCCTCCTTCCTTGAGGGGCTGGGGCCGCTCAGCTCACAGGCCGCAGGGGTGGGTGTCCTGTGTGTGGCTGGGGCTCTCTGGTGGCCAGCTGGGTGCTGGAAGTGCCTGGCTGGCCCCTCCAGTTGAGGGGAAGCTGGGCTCACCGTGCAGGATGGGGTGGGCTGTCCTAGTCCCCAGGCCCTTCCTCCTGGAGGATGGGGCCACAGCATGGCGGGCGACATGCTCTGGACCTGGCCCCTACCTGCCTCACGCCCTGCCCCTTCTGCCCACGGTCTGGGAGGCCTCTCTGGGAGCCCTTCAGTCTCGTCTCCTCTTTCAGATTCCTCCTCCCACACACAGTGGGCAGTGCCTGGGTTGGTGAATGGGGTGCCTCACCTGGATTCCAGATCCTTCGCTGCTTGTCCCAACTGCACACTTTCAGGCCCCACGTGGACCTGCTGCTGCCCCTTCCTGAGGCCGACCAGCTGGCCAGGGCTCCCTGGAGGCCCTTTGGGCTGAAACTCTGGCAAAGCCTCCCCGGCCCTGCATCTCACCCCCAGCTGGGGGATGACAAGAAGAATCATCAGGGAAGGCCTAGGAGAAATTCCTGCAAAGCCACAGAGGTGCCCCTCTGCCCCCAGAGCCCTGCTCCCCGCCCTGTGGATGTGGCTGCATCAGGATGTGGGAGCCTTGGGGGCGCTCCTGGCTGTCTGGGTGGCATCCGACCCCCAATGCTGCTGAGCCCCAGGTGACACCAGCCCCTGGCCCAGGTGATGGAGATGGCCCCAGAGGCCTAGCCGTCGCCTTGGGGGCTCCTGCTGGCAGGACAGTCCCTCTGGCCCCAGAGAGCCAATTCAGAACTTGCCAGTGGGGCCTCAGGGGTGTCTGGAGGAAGCTGCAGCGATGACTGCCCCCAGGGAGTGAAGAAGCAGGTCCCCTCCCCCAGCTCCCAGGGGGAGCTGAAACCATCTCGTCCCTCCACCCTCTGGGTGGCGACTACCTGGAGCCTGGGAGGGAGGGACCCACGGCCTCCGGGGCTGGGCTGCGGCAGCCCCCTCTCCCCACCCCAGGGAGGAGCTGTTTGGACCATGAGGAGGGGCTGGTGGGAGTGTGGACACCTTGATGGGAGGAGGAAATTCCCCTTCTTCATGAAGATGTGGCACCTGCTGGGGTTCTGGATGGTTCTACTGGACCAGAGGGGATGCTGCCCCCCAGGTGCCAGGCTTGTTGCCACGTGACCGAGCAGAGCCTGCTTCCTTCCAGAGATGGGCGGCTGTGCTGCACCCTGGCTCCCGAGGTGGCTTCATGTCAGCCCCCAGGGCCTGGGGACTGGTGGTGGTGGTGGTGGTGGGGTCCTGGGGACAGCCCTTTCCAGGACATGCACGCTGGCCCTGGAGGTGGTGGGGAGCAAAGGGCGTGCCCTTGGGCCCGTGTTGGGAACATGAAGCCCACCCCCTCACAAGTGGGCAGGGTCCCACCACCAGGTGGAGGCCAAGAGACCTTCACTCCAAGCAACAGATCCAGGGGCTGCAATCGATTTCCAAGGGTTTGTCTCTTCTAGCTGATGCTGTCGAGAAGGAGAAACTGACAGCATGCCACAAGTGTCGCCTGGAAATCAGTTAGCTCAGGAGCTGACAACAGGCTGTACTTTAACCATTCTCTCTGCGGCCCCACTCTGACCGCAAGGCTGGGCCACCTCCCGGGATGGCTGGGCTCACGAGGAGCCTCCTCCCCCTTGCTGGGCTGGGTGTCCCACCCGCTCCAGGGAGAAGGCAGCTGGTGGCTCCAATTCCTGGCAAAGCTCTGGCGTCAAGCTCGCAGGCCGCTCCCCAGGAAGGAATGAATGTGATTAAAAAGGCGAGAAGAAATAGGACTGCTGGGGCTGTCCCCTGCTCACACCTGGTTCTGTGACTCTCGGGGCTTTCCCCAGAGTCCTTGTCCTCCACCCACCCAGTGCTGCTGTCCCCCTCTGGCCTCGCCGTCTGCCCAGCATGTGGCAGGGGCTGTGCTGACTTGGCTCCGCCAGATGGGGCCACTGAGGCAGGGGTGGGGGTTAGGACATCAGCATACGCGTTTAGGGGAACACAGTTGGGCCTATCACAGTGGCCAGCCTCCCGTGTCTCTCCTCTCCCTTGTCTGTCCTCCTGGTCTTACCCCATCCTCACCTGCCTGAATCTGTGAGGCACGGGTGACTTTTTGGGCCACGTGGGCCCCTGTCCAGCCTATAACTGATGCTGAGAATGGGACGGGACTTCCCACCCCAGTGTCCACCCACCCCCTGAGAAGCAGAAGGACCTTGAGAGGCCAACCCCTCTGACCCCCCCAGAGGGCTACCTGCCGAAGTCCCAGGAAGGAGATGGTGGACAGACGTACATGTGATGGCTACCCCCAGCCCTTGTCTGAAATGAATCCCCAAAACCACCTTTTCCCAAACTCGCTCTGCAGAGCTTCCTGTCCCGAGACTGGACTCGCCATTGCACACAGGCCCGCACACACGTGCACTCCGTGTCCCACATGGACAAGTGGCGGCTGGGCCGTGACCCCCAGGTGAACACGTCTTTGCTGCAGAATTTGGGGAGCTTCCCACGTGCTGGAGCGCGTCGTCAGCACTGAGCTGGGGACTGGATGCTTCTCACATGGTCCAGTGCCAGAAACTCCTGCCCCGGGAGAGACCTTCAAGCCTCGGCAGCCCTATGTGGTGGTTCCAGGTGACCCGCTGAGCAGAGCCCCGCTGAGCCGAGCCCCACCGAGCAGGACGACCCCACGAGACGCCACCTCCCCAAGGAAGCTCCCATCCCTTCTCTCCTTGGCTGGACAGCTGTCCCCACACACTTGTCCCCACCTGGTGGTCCCTGCACAGCCGTCCCTTGCCTGTGGGCTGACACAGCCATGTGGTGCAGCTGGTCTCTCTCTTCCAGCCCTGCACCGGGGCCATGCTGGGCAGCAAGTGTCGGGTGTGGCGCTGGGCCTGGGATAGCGAGTTGGCCAGGCTCGCCCCTGGGGGCCAGCTCCTGCCACGTGTCCATCTTTCATTTTTATGAGCACTTGATTTGTGCTCTAGTCCCAGTGACAGAAAAGCTGATGCTAATAGGAAAAATATTACTCTCTCTACTGAAGCATGCCAGGCACAGCCGTGTAAATGCTGGGCATCCTTCTTGTTTAAAACAAACTGTAATTTAATTCGGGAGTTCCAGCTGCTTAGACCCTGGGTTTCCATGGCGACGGCTCCCCTCCCTACCTTGGAGCAGGCTGGAGGTGGGAGCAGGTGCTGTGCTGGGGAATCCACCCGCTGACCCACAGCCCGGCTCAGGCAAGCCGCTCCTGGGGACCCTGGGGCCTCCCGGGGATGTGGGGGGCAGCTGGCCACTCCATAAACGGCTCTGGAGGGAGGGACCATGCCCTGATGCCCCTCCCCATCTTCTCCCTGCACTCCTTCCCCTCCCAGCATCCACCCTCCTTCTCTTGGCTGAGCAACCCCCGGGCACGTGGGGGCTTTGCTTTGTGCAGGGGGAGATCTTTGCTCTGTGGCTTGTAGACAGAGGGAGTGGTCAGCAGAATAAAGGCCTCCAAGACGTCCGTGTCCCGATCCTGGGAGCTGTGGTGAGCAGGGTCACGTGGCAAAGGGAACTGAAGTTGCAGATGGGCCGACTTAGATGTGGGGAGACTGTCCTGGGTTCTCCAGGGGGCCCACTGTCATCACGGGTCCTTGAAAGTGGACGGGGGTGCAGACACAGTGTCAGAGAGAAGTGACGTGAGGAAGACTCGCGCCACTGCTGGCTTTGAGGGAGGAGCGAGGGGCCACATCCAAGGATTCTAGGAGCTGGAAAAGGCAAGGAAACGGATCCTCCCGGGAACCCCCAGCAGGAGCCTTGCCGACACCTTGGTTTTAGCCGGTGAGGCACATGGACTCTCCGGAGCTGGAGACGGGACGTGTGTGGTTTGGCCACGTGGGTGGTGATGTGTGGCAGTTGCCACAGGAAGCCACACAGGGGCTGCATTAATTTGGGGGCCAGGGCCGGGAGCGACGTCCTTCCCAGGTCCTGGCTCCTTTCTTCCCCTGGTGCCCCCGACCCTCGAGCCCCTTGCCACAGCCCGCTGGCCTCTCTCTGGCCCCTGGTGCCCATCCGTGGGCTGCTGCCCCTTGTCCCTTGGCCAGGACGGCTCCCGTCCACCCCAGTGACCCTGTCCGGAGCCTCCCGGGTTCTTTCCTGCCCTGGCTGGTGCCTGAGCCCCTGCGCGGCCATGGTGCTTGCATCTCTTCTGGAAAAGGAACCAGAACCACGTAAAGCGCCCCAGAACCCCTCACCTCAGCAGTGCTGACCGGAGCTCAGTGGGCGGTGATTTCTCCAGGAAGCCGACAGCCCCTCACGGGGAGGGCCGTGGTGGGCGGTGATGGGGGACCTCGTGTCCCAGGGTCACGTGGCCCCTCCTCCACGGTGGCTGCAGCAAGGCCGGTGGCTCAGCCAACCTCAGGGGCACGTGTGTGCACGGGCACCTCCCTTCACCGCACGCCAGTGCGTCCAAATCCCTCTGGGGGTGCTGGGCGCCACCAGTACCTGGGGCGCTGCCTGCCCGTCCTGAGTGACCCCTTCCGTGCCCGGCCCCCACCGCCCTTGGTGGAGTGAAGGTCTTTGCGCAGGACCTTGGGGTCAGGATGCCCGAGCTGGGACCCCAGTTCCTGCCACCACCCAGAGTGTGGCTTGGGGCAAGTTACTTAACACCAGGGCCCCCATTTCCTGTCCTGGGGGGTGACAAGACTGTCCCTAAGCCATCTCCAGGAAGCTACAGCCCTGAGGTGTGAGACCCGGCTGAAATGAGCTGGCCCCTCAGCTGCCCCTCGCCCTGCAAGCCTGCTGACTGTGTCTTTGGACATTCCCTCTCCCACCCCAGCCTCAGGGAGGCATCGAGGGGCGCGGGGCCTGCAGGGCTGTGCGGAGTCCCACGGCAAATAGGAGCCTTTTCAGAAATGGCAAGAGGGACCTCGCAGCTGTGAGGAGGTAAAGGGCCTGGTGGGGCAGGCGATCCTGGGTCGCCAGCTGAGCCCATGGAATCTCGGGGTCAATGGCGAGGACGTTTCCAGGCCAGGGTCAGACAGATGTGAGCTCAGGCTTTCAGGATGGAGTTGGGGGCCCTGAGCTGCGGGAAGGGGTGGCCTCTGGAAGCTGGAGAGGGCGGGGAAACGGACCTTCCCTCTCAGGCTTCCAGAACCGAAGGAGCACAGCAGCCTGGACACCTTGACTGTGGCCCAGCGAGGGGACAGATTTGTGTCACTTACAAGAAACAGGTGGTGGCAGTGGGGGTCCCTATGGAGCCTGGGCTCACAGACACGGAGTAGGACGGCCCCTTCACCGTGCACGTCTGATCCCAAATTTAGGTCCTTCTCTTGGACAAATTGTCCAATCCACAGGCCTGGGGACAGTGCCTGAGGAGGACGGAGGGGCCTTTCTCGTGTCGAGTGAGGCTGCAGGCATGAGAACCACCAGCTGCGGGCCACGCGAGCCTCCCTGGTCTGGAGCTTCCCACAGAGCCTGGAGAGCCACCACGACACACGGCTGTGACAGTGCCAGGTGGGCCTGGTGGCTCCAAGGGGGCCCTGGCAATGTCCCCTGGGGCCCTGCGCTACCGGCTGGAGTGGAGGTGGGCGGCCTCAGCACGGAGCCCCCACTGCCCATGCTGCGCTCTTAAAGGATGAAGCCGCCGCCGCCATCCCTACACGGGTTTATTTTTACGAACAGTTTATTGTTGTCATTGCTCTTACTTTCACATTACAATTCCATGTTTCGTCAAAGTCTTTTTCAATTCTCATTTTGGTAAAATAAATAGAGATAAATGAACCTTTAGGTGATGCTCTCTCGAGCCTCGGTTACTCCATGATTGAGTTTCGCATCGGGCCTGTGGGGACACAGCCCCGTGTGCACAGGGGACGGCGCCGGGTGAGGCGGGAGGGCCGTGCTCCTCCGCTGGAGCCTCGCACGTGGCAGGTGATGGTTTTGTCTCAAAACAAACAGAACCACATGTCAGCTCAGAATCTGGAGTGGAACCACTCCATGAGTCAGCTAGCGGTGGGGCACATGCTCTCTCAGTGTCTGGGTGGTGCTCAGCTTCCAGAAGGTTCCGGTGTCACCACCTGGCGGGCCGTGCAGAGCTGACAGGCGGCTGTGTGGGAGGGTCAGGACTTTCTGCTGCCCTCCTGACCCCACGCTGCTCATGCACCCAGAACACAGTGGAAGCAGTCACTGGGCCGGGGTGGGAATTCCATCCCAGAACCTTCCTGGTGGGAGCACGACATCCTACGCGCAGCAGAAGGCTGCTTCCATCGCCATGCCCCGTCCAGCCCTGTGAAGCCCCAGCACAGACCCTGGCCCAGCCCACCCAGGCCACCTGGAAAACGCCCTCTGCTGAGGCAGAACCTTTGTCTGCAGCACAAGGGGACCTCAACTTCTGTCACAGCTCTTACATTCCCATTATTAGTGGCCTCTTATTGGCAGAATTAGTTAAGCCAGCTCTCCTCTATCGCTGAATAATCCTGATTCCCAAGGAAAAATGGAAAAAATGCCTTTTAAAATATCATCATTGTGGTTGTGTTTTGTTTCCCAAGAGCTGTGTGTCTGCAATTGCTCAGCACGCTCTCTGTGCCCTTCCCGGGGCCACAGTGCCCCCACGGTTCGCCTGCCATGCACTTGCACATGCACAGACACGCAGAGGCGCCCTGACCCGTGCTAAGGCAATCACCAAAGAACTCTTCTGCGTTCCTCGCTGCGAGGCGCAAACTCCAGTTGCACCAGGGTGTGGGGACAGGGGCTGGAGCTGGGCCGCTGGTTCCCCACAGATACTCGGGGCTCCCACTGCCCCTCACATATGCACGTGTGTGACGCGTGTGTGCACCCGTGTGCGGGCACAGGCGGGGAGATACGAGGCTGCCCAGGGAAGAGCAGCACTTCAGAGAGAAACAAGCCCCGTGGCCCAAGGCGGCGGCCGAATCGTGGCGGCCCCGCCTGCTAACTGATTTGCAGTGAGGGGGCCCAAGCTCGAGTCCAGGGCTGCGCTGTGTTGGGGAAGGCGGGCCGTGTGGGGAGGCTGAGCCGTGGTCCTCCCACCATTTGGCCGTGATGGCCCCCAGTGGGCGAGGACAGGCATCGGGGAGGGAGGACGTGCCCAGGCAGAGGCCACACCTTCTCGCTCGCTCTCGGCCAAGCCATGGCCAGAGCCGCGTGTGCCCCACGCTGCCTGTCCACCAGGGCGGCCGAGGCCTGGAGAAGCTGGCTTCCGTCTGGGAGCCTTTGTGGAGCTAATGCTTGGGTCACTGGGAAGATAAAATGAGTGTGTTTCCCCTGTTAAAAATCTCAGAAGAAAATCAGCATGGGAAGGGCGAACTGCAACTGTGTCCCCAGTCTGGGAGCTGTGTCTCAGCAGAGAAGCAGCTGTCACACCACAGGACTCCGCCAGGGCCCCCTTCCCCGGGCTCCTGGGCACGACAGTGAAGACAGACAGACGGCCTTCCTTGAGCCCTCAGCAGCCAGGTCAGGACCAGTGTTCACGGGGAGTGCGGCGGGTCCACTATGTACAGGGTGGCCTGGTGGGGAGCAGGGCGCCCGCTATCTGACGCGCTTCTCCACCGAGTACACGGAGATGTAGTAGTCGTTGCTCCCCACGGCCAGGTGAGGCTGGAGAGGAGAGCAGACGGGGTGAGCGGGGGTGAGCAGCCAGCTGCTGGGGGGAGGGGACGGGGGAGGGGAAGCTACGAGGGGGAGGGGGTGCTGCGGCGCAGAGTTTCCCCCCCTCCACCCGGCTCCAGAGGCGGGCTCAGAAATGACGGGACCCCTAGCTGCTGCCTTTCAGCAGGGATGCATCCCCCCACGGCAACACAGGGAATTTGCATACTACCCACAGTTCCCTGCGTTCTGTGCTCAGGATTGCCCCACAGGGACAGTTCTGGGAATCTCGTGTCGCATGTTTCAGCAGAGAGCCACACGCCAGTTCCCCTGGAGCCCCATGCTGCACGGGGGCACATTGGCAGCATCCTCATTTAAAATCCAACAGCCCACAACCACGTGGACTGCCCATAACTGAGGACAGGCACGGTGGCACAGGGATCTGGGCTGCTCTCCCGCAGGGAGCACGGGGGGTGGTTCCCCAGCAGACTTTCCCTGGAAGGTTTCTCCAGGGGCGCCAGTGGTGCAGGGGCCGAAGGGGACAGAACTGGCGGGGCGATCACACGCCTTGTCTGCACAGCCCACTTTCCCTGGAGTGACAGGGAATTTGTGCTGCTTCTGGAGTGCACGCAGTGTGGGGGCCATGACCCCTGGAGACTCTGGGGCCCTGAGAAAATGGTGTTTCAGGATGTCCCTGGGACGACATGGGGTGGACCTGGCTTCAGCACCACAGTTCCCTGCTGCCAGCCCCCCATGTCCCCCGTTTCCTCCCACATCCCCCAGCCCTGGTGCGGGACACAGACCCAGTGTGGGTGGAAGGCCAAGCAGCTGATGGCTCCGACGCGCTGGCCCATGAAGCCGTCGTAGTACTTGATGTTGTTGATCAGCTCCCCGTTCCCATTGTAGATGGCGGTGAACTGGTTCATGGAGCCACTGCAGACAAGATCTGGCTGTCAGCTCCTTTCTCTGTTTGGGGCGGGAGAAGGATGGGCCCAGGGGCCAACAACCACAGGATGGGGCTGGCTCAGTGCCGGTGGTGCCACTGGTCTGCACTGGGTCAGAAAAGTGGGCGCGTCCGCAGGAAGCGGTGGCTTCTCTCTAGTCACCTCACGTGAGGACTCGGGCCACGGCTCCGTCCCAGAGATGGGGCTGCCCCCGTGGTCCTGTCAGCCAGCCTTGAGGGCCGGGAGGCCAGGCCAGCGACGAGCAGCAAAGGGGCCCCACAATTATGCTGCTCCAACCTGCTCTCCTTCACAGGCATGGGACGAACTGCGCCCGCTGTTTACCCGCAGGCCCAGGGCTGACTTTGGGGCCTCTGAGACGGTCAGCGAGGAAAGGCCTCTCCTTTTCTCTCTGGGGGCAGGGAAGAAGGTTGGCACCTACCACGCGATCAGGTTTGCCTGGGGGTGGATGTCGAGGGCCGTGAGCCCCTTCACGATCTGAAGGACATTCACAGACTCCGGCATCCGTGGATCGAAGAAGCGCACGTCTCCATTGACGCTGCCGAGAGAGGGTCACAGTGATGCCAGACTGGGCCATGCCAGCCCAGGTCTGGCTGCATGGAGTCGGGGCCTGGCTGCACACACGCTGCTCAAGGGCAAGGTGCCTGGACCCTTGGAGTGCCCAGTGAGGCCCCCTAGGCAGCCCATGAGCCCACCCACTGACCCCGGCAGTTGGACCCCTCCCCAGAGCCAGAAAAGGCCCTTCCAAAAGGCATGAAGCCTGCAGTCAGAGGCCGTGGGAGGCGAAGATGTGGGGGGAGGACGTGAGTTATCTGTTCGTTTCCAGGCCCGGGGATTAGATTTTGTGCAGCTGGGGATGCAGGGACGGGACGGGAGGGGAGGCCCGGGAGGCTGGCACGCCACCCTGGAGGCCACCTCCTTCCTGCCCTCAGCCTCTAGCAGGCCTCGGTCCAAGAGCTATGCTCTGTTTTTATACGACAAACAAGGAAAAGAGCATCTCTTTGAAGAAATGGTACTTTGTGACAATAAATTACATTTTCCTGTCCCTTTAACGGGCAAATAAATATTCGCTGCTCTCAGCACAGGATTTATTTGGCAGCAGGAACGGATGCATGGGCAGACGACCCCACAGACAGAGACCCAGAGCAACGCAGCCGGCAGATGTCGCCGGCCCCGCCTCCTCCATACCAGCTGTGCCCCACTGAGCACCTCACCCACCCCAGGAAGACTACTGTGTACCCTGCCCTCATGCCGGCCCTGACCTTTCTGGTCAGTCCTGGAGCAGAAGTTAATTACTGCCCAAAATGCCATCATTTCCCAGCTGTTTAAATACCAAGAACATATTTTAAATGGAGGAGAAAATAATGTTTTTGCAGCAAATGTCTCATGAATATCCCGCGCTCATTACCTCACGCTCATGATGTGGCCCTCGGGGTGCTTCTGGAGGTAAGCCTTCACCACCCAGGCCGTGTGCTCCCGGTACGTCATGACGCGGCTGCAGGGTGAGATGGATTCAGAGCCCAGGGTGGCGAGGGCTGGGGGGGGGGGGGGGGGGGGGGGGGTCGGGGTGGGGGGGGGGGGCTGCTGGGCTCAGGGACAACTGTGAGGTTTCACTGACGGGCTCTGAGGCATGAGGACTGGGAGACAGGGTCTAAGCAGCCACGGTGTGAGTTCATTTGGAGCAGAGGGGAACGGAGCATCTGTTACACCTGTCCTGGGTCTGCCTGTGCCTGCCGGGTGAGCTGCCTCCACCCGCATGTTGACCATGAGTGACTGCCTGATGCTGGGGCACAGCGGGGAGCCCTGCCAACATGCCCCCTCCTCTGGGATGCTGCCCTGGGAGCACAGCAGTGCCACACTGGAGCCCCCCAGAGGCAGCCTATTGCAACCCTCTCAAGACCCTGGTCATCCACCAGCCCCTCCACCAGGACTTGACACTGAGCATCTCCCATCCTGCGGACTTTTGACTGTCAGGAACGTCAGGACTGTGTCCCAACTCTAAAGCTGTTGAGACAGGGACACAGAGACCTTCCAGGAGCCCCAGGGCAGGGTCCTTGACCAGGAGCCTAGAACTGCCGAGTGTGCCTGCCAGGCTCGCCCAGGTGGGGTCTGCAGTGTGATGTCTGAGGAAGGTGATGGAGGACACACGCCACACACAGCAAGCCACAGGTCAAGGCCCGGTGATAGGTGGGCACACCTACATCATTGCTCTCATGTGCCAGCAGGGGGAGTGGGAGACCCCACCGGGAGACCCCAGCCCCATCCTCAGGGCTGCTCTATGACTCTAAGCTCTTTTTGGGATAATTTCAGAGTTTACTGCCTGCTCAGGGTAGCTTTTTAAAACAGCAGTTTGATTGAGATATAATTCACATACCATAAAACTCACCCTTTAAAAGCATACAACTCAGTATGTTCAGTCTGCGGCTATCACTACTATCTAGTTTTAGAGTATTTCATCCCCCAAACAGAAACCCCGCTCCCCCATGCCCACGATGGCTGCTCTGGGTGGGTGGGTCTGTCTTCTCTGGGGGACCCTTCCACAGAGACCCTGCAGGGAACACACGAGCCAGGGGCGGCCTTGCTGCGGGGGCCGGGGGGCCTGGGGCCCACTCCTCGCCTGCAAGCCTCAGGTCCCAACTGCTCCCACGCCAGGAGCTGGCGCCCCCACTGCCTGCCTGTTGCACTGGTCCCAGCACTCGCCACCCCTCTGGCCAGACGGCGCCTGGCTGCCCGCAGTGCATTCTGCCCTCTCCTCTCGACCGAGCCGCCTTCGCCTGCCTCCCAGGCCCAGCTCAGTTCTGTTCCCCGTCCTCCGTGCCCCAAGGGCTGCCCTCAGCTCTCAGCGGCCGACACACATGCCCACTTGCTGCTCCCTCACCCTCCGCAGGCAGGGCCTGATTTTCTGGACGAGGTGGGTGTTTGACAAACACGTTGTCCCAGGAGCCCAGGACTGCTGGCCCTGGGTTCTAAGGGCGCTCTGTCATTTATCAGCCGTGGGGCCTCGGGCAAAGGACTAAGGTCTGGACCTCAGCTCCTCACCTGCTCACACCCAGCCCTTGGCCTAGGGCAGCCATGACAACGCGTGTGGCTCAGTTGCATGGCGCCCACCTGTGCGTTCTGACGCCAGCTCCTTAGCTGTTCACATGCAGGACCTGGGAGGCGGCAGGCGGCAGCCTTCCCAGTGCTCACGTAGGAAACTGAGCTCGAGAGGCGGTGCCTCACCAGGACCCCCACCCCGCTGGCTTCCCACATCACAGTCTGTGGGCATGTTCCAACCGGCCTGTTCTCAGCTAAGGGACGCTGTACTCCTCCACGTGCCAAGGGAATGCGGCCTCTGGGGGGTGTGCCCAGCTAGTTTGGGGGCTGTCTGTCTGGCCCAGCAACCTGGTAGCAACATGACCACTGGCATGTGGATGGTGCCTGCACCCGCAGAGGGGAGGGAAGGCTGAATTACCACTCGCTGAGTGCCATCCTTCTGTCGTAGACACGGACGGAGCCGTCGCCGAGGCCGGCCACGACGAGGGAACGGTGGGAGTCGCAAGACAGGCTTGTCACGCAGCTGTCAGCACCTGTGGGGATGTCCTAGGGCCGAACACAGAGACCCCGGTGAGGCCTCACAGTGTGGAGCCCACCCCACAACTGCGAAGACCCCTTCTACAGCCACTGTGGGTGGGTCTGTCACCCTAGTGTGGGACTGCTGCCTTTTTCTCCTCCAGGGAAGCCATCAAAGGCCCGAGGAGCTCGAGGGACCAGCAGGGTCCCAGGAAACTAAGTCAGACCCACATCTGCCTGAACCACAGCCTGGCTGCACCTGAGCCCCCAGCTTGGAGGGCAGGGCCCAAGAGCCAGGTCCCCAGGGCCACAGCCAGCAAACACCTCTGGTGACACCTGGCTTTCGGGGCCAAGTAAACTTCCCAGTGTCTCCCTCTTTCCTACAAAGAAAGACGAAGCACATTTCAGCAGGAGGCATCCTTGTTAGCGTCCTCTGAAAACTCCTAACTAGTTTGGGAAGGATCAGGGAGGAGTTCTGCCGCCCATAAACCATCCCCTCGCACTCCTCCTGGCGGCTGTGAAGCTGGAGAAGGGCAAGAAGAGCGAGGAACGTGCGCCAGCAAAGAGCGGGAGAGATAGGTGGGCCCCAGAGGGCAGGAAGTGCTTCTCCAGTCACAGGAGGTTCTGCTGCTGTCGGCATGTGAGGAGGAGATCCAGCACGCACGAGATGGAGTGAGTCAGATCCACTTAGAAGGCGGAGGTGGCCTACGAACCAGCCCCTCCCTCTGCCCCGGGCAGCCAGACACCTGACAGGGGGCTTCAGCCCGCCCCTCTGGGCAACACTGCCTGTCAGAGGCCTTGCAGGTGGCGGGGCCACGGGACAAGACCTCAGCTGGTTAGATACTGGCAGTTGCTGACTCCCAGGTGACTCGAGCATCAGGGTCTCTGCTGTGCCAGTGAGAGCTGTACTGGCCAGCTGGCCAGCTGTATTCCCCAGAAAGAAGTGTGATGGAAGCCGACTGTGTGGTCAGGACACGAGAACAGGGCAGAGCAGGGGTCACTTCTCCCAGGGCCACAGCCTCCTGCCTATCTGCTCTCTCGTCCCTTTTCCAGCGTAGATCTGGGAGCTGGTCCTGCACCTCCCCCTGGCCCCTCAGCTCTTGTCTAACTGGAGGCCTGGAAGTTCTGCCCTGGGACTCCGGGAGGAGAGAACTTCTGGGCCAAAGCCACAGGCAGCATTGCATCCCAGACCATCTGTGGTCTCCCCTCGCTGCTCTGAGCAAAGTCCGCACGAGCTCGGCTCCAGTCTATTGTCCCCTTGGCCCTCTGTCACTTTTCCAGGATGTCTTAACAAACAAAAAAAATGTACTCCCTTCCCTTTTTATTAAAATTGAAAATAAAAGATGCTTTAAGAAGCACACAGTCAAATAATTAGTCATTCTAATTTAGAATATTTTCACCCTACTGCTTTCTGATATTCCCTAATTTGAACAGATAAAATAACATTTGAAAATAATTAGGATCGGCACAGGCTTAATTACACCACAGTGCAGGTCAGAGTGTCATGACTGATACGTGTCCAGAGAGCAGTGTTTCTAGCAGCTTCGGAGACAGCCTGTGCTGCCCCCGGCACTGAGGCACAGCCCCTCCAGAGCTGCCCCTCCTTGAGCCGTGGCGTTCAGGCACAACGGCACTTGCTCAGTGACCTTCATTCTTGGTTCTCTGCCACTCGGGCTGGGCCTCTTTTGTGGGGTACGGCGCTGGGGACGACGGGAGGACGGGCAGGGTGTGCACTCACTGGCCTGACACCACCCCCTCCAGGCCCTGCGCGGGACCGCGTGGTTACCTGCACCTTCATCTCCCGGTCCGTGTCCCAGATCCGGATGATCCGCACGTCCCCCGAGCTCATGAGAAGGCCAGTCTCCTGCTCCCAGTCCACCACCATCCCGGCTCCTGGAGGGACACAGACAGATAGCAGCGTCACAGAGAAACCTCTTCCAGCCTACCAATGCCAAGGAGTGCCACACCACCCAAACCCACAGGTGGATCCCAAACCCCATGCAAGCTTGGGCTGGGGCTCCCAGCGCACCCCAAGTCCCAGTCAGGGTGACAACTGGGGCCTTCCCCAGATCCCTGCTGTCCCGGCACCTGCTGGAGGGACAGCACAGTCCTAAGACTGAGGGCACAACCAGCAGGCCTGGCCACTTCAGAATGGGCCTCAGAGGCACAGAGAGGCAGTCCTTCCTCGGGCCACGGGAAAGCTCAAGGACAGCAGGTGCCTGGGGATGGACAGGAGCTCTGCAGCTGCCACCTCGAGGGGGCAGGGGACTGGCCACGGATGGCTCAGTGTGAACGAACGAGGGCTGCCCTTGCTCACTGGGGCTGAACGGGGAAGCAAGAGCCCTCAGATTCCTAAAGGTAGCACTGAAAACTCACGGGGGGCCTCTACTTAAAATAAGACAATTTAAAAATGTTTAAACACACAGAGAAGATCACAACAGACAGCACTGTACCTACCACCCAGATCTAACAGTTGCTAACATTTCATCATTTTTGCTTTTTGAAAAAGTAGTAAAATTTCAGACACAGTGACAGCCTCACTTGCCCTGAGTCCCCGCAGGCCAAGGGCATCTTCCTGAGCCGGCCTGCGTGCACCCCCGCAGGTGCCTGCGTCCACAAACTGGCAAACACGTCACCAGTTTCCAATGGAGCATATTTTCAAGCAACTTCCTTTTTTCCTTTAATATTATGTCTTGAGGATTTATCCAACCCCATAGATACAGGTCTGACTAGTTCATTTAGACATCTGAGTAACATTTGTCGTGGAAGGAAACCCGTCATTTTAGCTCCTCTACCTGGTAAACCACGCCACAACTGATGACATTGTCATGGGTCCTTGTGCGTGAGAGGGAGGCACCCAGACGGGGACAAGTGAGTCGTGTTGCGCATTTTCACCTTTCCCACGTGGCCACACCGCTCCCTGTGGGGGGGGCTGATCTGCCGTCTCGCGGCCCTGCCCCTGGACATGTGCTGTGGGCCGTCTCCCCACTGCACCAGCCTATGCACGTTTTACCGTATGTTCTGATACTAATCCTTCAGCTCACGTATGCCACAAATATCCTAGCCGTCCTGTCACTTACATTCTGACTTGTTTTCCTTCTGGCCACACAGAAGTCTGAAGTCCAACTTCTCACTGACTCTGCTCTTCCTCACGGCAGCTCCTGCGCCCACCTCTGTGGTCTCTCTCTCCTGCTTTCTCGGGTGTTCTGTTCTCCCAGCCTCTGTAGTTGGGTGACCTAACTTTCAATTGTTCTTTTTTCCTAACATATCCTCTTAAGGCTGTGGAGTTCGCTCAAGTCCCAGACCTCTTTTGAACCCCAGACTCTCATATGTACTTGCCACTTGTACTCTCTGCTCAGACGTCTGCCTGGCCACAGAAGGTCCAAATGGACCCGGTCCTCTCCCACCTCGATCCACTGACAGCCTCTCTGTTAGCAGCAACTCTGTCTTCTTGGTGGTTCGGGTGTAAACCTCAGAGCCACCGACCCCTTCTGATCCCTCATGCCCTACTGGGAAATATACCCAAGCTCCAGCAGTGTCTCGCCACCCTGATCTCAGCCCACCCACTCTCACTCCTATGACCCTGACGGCCACCCAAGGGTCTCCCTGCTCTGCCCTTCCTCTGCATGGCCTGGGCTCAACACACGACCAGGGTGGTCCCTCAGGACGCAGCCAGTTCACGTTGTTCCTCGTCACTGGCAGCGGGTCCCCATGGCACCCTGAGTCTTGACCGCAGTGGGCATGCTCCCAAGAGGCCTTTAGGCCAGTTGTTCCGGACGTCTGCGCTCAGTCTCCCTCCCAGCCGTTGATGCTGCAGCCTCACCTGCTCTGTCCTGTCTTCATTCCAGAACATCACCTGGTGTGCGCCCTGTGCTTACTGCTTTGTTTCGCTTATTGCTGCTGTGTCCGCCCTGCCAGGAAGTAAGCTCCACATGACAAACAGACGACAGCCTTCACTTCACCTTTCAGGACGCAGTCTCCCTGTGGCGACGCATCCGACCCCAGGCAGAAAGAAACTCCCCCATGTGCCAGGAAGGCATCTGCTAAGTTGACCAGGCTGCCGGTAGTGCCCTTTCAGCCCTGCCCCTTGGTGGGAGACGCTGCCATGTCACGATGAGGAATGTCAGATGCCTCCCCATTTCCGTCCAGAAGAGCCCAAGTGCCCCTGTGACCAGTCAGCCCACAAGGAGAGCCTGGGACTCCGAATCTGCCTTCCCTCCCTCATGACGTTCCCAGTGCGTGTGTACATAAACGAATCCCAGCAGACGCGCTGCCCACTCAGGACGCTGGACTTGGAGACGGCAGCAGGTCACCGAGGAAGGCACCGCCTGAGGTTCCTGTGCACCTGTTTTAGTGGCTCATTTCCACCAGCACGTCCTGCCTAGAGCTGCACAGGGCTGCCCGCCTGTTCTCCTGCCGAGCAGGGCCAGGAGGCCAGGGCCCGCGCTGAGAAGTTGGGAAAGATTTATGAGCACCAACAGCTCGCCGTGGCTGTTGGTGTAGGAGAAATCTTCCAAGTTCCATTCCGTTTATAAAAGAATCTGTGGGGAAAAACTGAATTAATGGGCACAGGGTTTCCTTCTGGGGTGATGAGAATGTTCTGGAAGTAGAGGTGGCATGTGCACAACATTGTGACTGTACTAAATGCCACTGAATTGGACACTTTAAAATGGTTAATTTCATGTTATGTAAATTTTACCTCAATAACAAAAAAAAAAAAAAAGAAAAAGACAGAAAAAAGAGAAAAGAGAGAAGCAGCTCCCTGCTCCAGTTTTGTCTCCTTGACCAAACGGTCACCTTGGAAGCAGGACCCCCGGGCCTGGATGGAGCCAATTCCAGGACACATTCCCACTGGCTACTCTGTGCCAGACACGATGCTCCAGCTCAGCCAGGACTCAGAGAGGGGCCCTGGGACCAGAGGCATAGAGCCGACAGGGAGGTGAGAGGCGGCCTGGGTCCGAGGGCAATATTCACGATGGAGAGACAGATGCTGTGCTGGGAGCGGCCCAGACCAGGCCAGGCATGGCAGGGGTGACGCCAGGAGAACCGGGCCTGCGTGTCCCGCCCAACAGAAGTTCTTCTGATTGAGAAATGATTCAGGAGAAGAGCAAGCACAGAGGGGTGATGCCAGGGAGGGCATGCTTTCTGACTGCTTCCGAAACAGGCCCACTTGCCAAGCCCCCATTTCTAGGAGGAGGATGACATCTCGGAAGTTCCTCTGCTGTCCGATCCCCATTTTTAGATTTTTAGTTTTGATGTCTTTGGTAAAGTCCTTGTTAAGCAGGAGCTAAAGTTAAAAATGGAGAGCACAATTTCTGTGTTTGGCCCCTTTGCCATTAATTTTAGTCACCTCTTCCTCTGAATTTAACCTTTTGCAGTGAAAAACCCAAAGCAACCCACTAACGTATTAACAGATCAAACACCCACCCGGTGCCCGTATCTCGGCAGGGGCCCCCGTCCTTTGTCAGCACTTGCTTGTATTCACCTGACTACCCCAAGTCGGTCACAGTCAGTCATTCAGGAGCCAGTTCAGAAACCCCTGAGTGACCCTGCTGGGGCTCCCAGGTGCCCTGGGACGGAGGCAGAAGCCCTGACAAGGCGACCTGCTGAGGTGATCTGCCGAAGCCAGTGTCCCAGGAACCACTCCCCCTGCTGGCTGGGTTAGGGAGGGAAACAGACCCCTGCCCGTCTGTGAGCCTTCTCTCTGGGGGCCCTTGCATAACAGGGGACAGACGACCTCCTATGGTGAAGAACGGACAATCTCACATAATGGAGAGTGGACGACCTCGAATAACAAGGAATGGATGACTGCAAAGAGGGGGGCATGGGCAATCCTGTACAACAGGGAATAGACAGGGCTCCAATGGAACCTCACTCAAGGCCCCTGAGCCCCAAGTTTAAATGCAGCTGGAGGTCAGTGTGCAATGTGAGAGAAAGATGAAGTTGGACAGACAGAGGCTGAACAGGTCACACAGGATGATATTTATGTCTGTCTATTTATCCAACAGAGGAAAACAGGCCTTGACAAAGCAACCCCTCTAGATCCTCAGGGTAAACAGGTTGGCAGATACAGCAGAGCACACGATGTGGATGCAGCCTATTAATGCAATAAATGGAGATGGGGTCAAGAGGGTGAAGGCTGGGAGCGTCCACATGTGTGAGAACTCACTGAACCAGAGAGCAGGCGAGGGGTTTTTCCAGCAGTGACTCCTGTGGTTGACTCAGCTCAATCTGACGTCCGCTCCCTTTATGCAGTTGCTGAGCTTACTGGGGTAGGAGGCCTCTGGCCAGAGCAGTGATGCTGCCACAGTCCCCACAGAAGAGGGACAGGGCCTTGCTGATGGAGGACAGCCACTTCACACTAAGTAACATGCTCTCTCAGAGTGTGACTGATGGGGCAGCCCGGCGATGAGTCCACGTGACTATCCTCAGAAGGCACCACTGGGCTCCACGGCTAAGCTGATGGTTCGCGTCTGCATCCTGAGACACACAGACTGTCTGGGATTGCCTGGTGAGCCAAAGCTGCTCTAGGACTGGGACCTCCAAGTGTTTGCACCTGTCATCCCATTTGCAGGCTATGTGACAAGACCCCTTGGCAGGGCTGGGATGGATTCTGCCTTCACCCCACTTGTCAGGGGTGGGCAAGGCCCCAAGGCATGGTGTGAGAGCTCCCACTTCTGCTTGTTCCATGTCTTAGCTCAGGCTGCCATAACAGAACATCATAGACTGGGCAGCTCAAACAAGAGGCTGGAAGTCTGAGATGACAGTGTCAGCACGGTCAGGTTTTGGTCAGGGCTCTTTTCCCGGCGTGCAGATGGCTGCCTTCTTGCTGTGTCCTCACACAGCTGGGGGGGGAGGTGCTCTGATGTTTCTCCTTATGAAGGCACTGATCCCGTCATAGGGGCCCCACCCTCATGACCTAATCTTACCCTAATCACCTCCAAAGGCCCCACCTCCTAGTACCATCACAGTGGGGGGTTAGGGCTTCAACATGAATTTTGGGGGCCACAAACATTCAGTCCATAACATTCCTCTATTTGAGGACAATGATTTTCTCTGTTTGATCAGCTAAAACAATTACACACATGTACCTGTGCACCACCCCCCGACCCTGGGCCTGCAGAATTCTCTCTGCTAAAAGGCTGAAGGAGGAACATTTCTGGGATGTACTTTAGTTTTGGAGAGAGGCAAGGCCTACAGAGGGCTGTGTGAGCCAGCAGGGTGGGGCTGAGACAGGGCCCTCCCGGGGAATGCAGTCTGCAGGCGGCTGGGCTGGGAGCAGCTAGGATCTGGCCCTGGGCAAACCTACACTCTCTCAGAGCCCCTGGGTCAGTTGAGTCCTGGGTTTTCTGCAATGGCTCCAACTTTAAGAAACATTCTTTGTAAAACTAGAAGCAATTTGCTTTGTATGGACTCTATAAAGGTTTTAAAAAAATAAGCAAATTCACAAATCAGAAAGCATCATGGTCAGACCGCATGCCCTGGACTGTGGTGTGTGCGCAGGAGACGGCTAGTGGGCCGTGGCCTTCACGGGAGGAGAGGAGTGGAGTGCGAGCCGGGTTGGTGCCTGGCTGCCTCTGATCCACCTGAGAGCAATGTTCCCAACCTCTCCTGGTGACAGAGCTCTGAGAATCTGAGACTGGAAGTTCTCTCCTGGAAGCGGACACGTGCGGAGTCCCACCCGGCTGCGGAAGCTGTGGACCACTGCTGGGGTGGCGCTGGAGCAGAGAGCACACGGCCTGCATTTTCAGATGTCCTTCACAGCCCCCTTCACACTCCGTGTCAGCCCCACGGGGCATTCAGGAGCAGTGTAATTAACCAGCGAGCCTCTGATGAAATCGAGGCCCAGGCGACATCTGGAACATGGCACTCACACTGCGGTGCCACACTCTAGGGTCACGGGGACAAGCTAGAGAGGGTACGGGGTGGGGCACACAAAGATTCGAGGGGTCTGAGACCCATGATGATAGTGAGTGCAGAGCTGCAGCTGCTCCAAACTGGGGGTGAGAGAACAGACTTGTTTCGGATTGTTCTAGAAGGCCAACCCTGGCCTCCGAGTGAGGGGCAGGGCAGCTTCCTTGCTGCACTTTCTTCATGGTGGATTCAACAAAGTGCTTCAGAGCCAGTAGGAGCCCACCCAGGATCAGGGCCCACTCTAACGACCTCATTTTAACTTAATCACCTCTTTTAAAGCCTCTCCCTCAAACAGTCACCTTTAGTGCTGCGGGTTAGGACTCCAACTGTGAATTTGCAGGGGACACCACTCAGCTTCACCGGGCCTTAGCATCTCCGCCTGCACCAGTGGCTCTGGCAGGTGTGTCCACTTGACCATCGAGTATTCTCATGGTGGAGGGGACATGAGCACATGAGCTATAAGTCTTTTGTTTAAACTCTAGACTCTCTGATGCTGACCGAGTCCTGGCTTAGCCTGAAGCTTAGTTCCGAGCACGTGGTGAAGCCAGCATGCCTAGAAAGGTGTCTGGGTGCTGCAGACATCTGGGTTTTCCCAAGTCTGCGTACCACGGCAGGGACTGGGGCAGAACACATAAGCACCCTGCTGGCCTACTTTTCTGTGACAAGGGCCCCAGGCCACAGCTTTAATGACCTTCAGGACCCACAGCTCTCAGGTCTGGTGAGACCCCGACAGTGAGAGGTGTGTTCTCTGACCCCATCACCCCAGGAAGCACAGCACAGAGGGACGGCTCTGGACACAGAGCTCCCACTGCCAAGAAAGCCACTTCCCCTCCTTAATGCCGGTAGCCCGATCTGAAAAACAGGCACCTGCAGTCCTGTCCTGGGGAGAATGTGAGGGCCAGAGCAGGTAATGATGGGACAGCCAGGAGCCCCAGAGTCAGCTGCACATGACGCTTCTCTGCAGGGCTCACTGACTCTCAGCCAGCCTGCAGGGCATGGCCCCTTGTGGCTCAGGGACCCTGGCCAGCCTGGAGGGTGCATCCCCTCAGGACTCAGGGACCTCAGCCAGACCGCAGGGCTTGTCCTTCCACCACCCTATCTTCAGCTGAGGACCTGAGGCTCAGATTGGTTTGGTAACTTTCACAAAAGCAAACAAGAAGAAAGGGTGAGGTAGAGCCAGGACCCCAAACCAGGCCCACCCTGCATTACAGGCTAGTTCTTTCCATGGTGCCACCCTGTCTCTGATGGCCACCTGTGAAAACACAGTTATTTGACAACTCAATTGTTTTCTCTCTTCAATGAACAATGTCGTCACAACTGTCCTCTAAGACGAACATAGCGGCTGGCGAATGTCCTGGCCCTCTGGCCGCCTGTCCAGCTCTCTCCTAGGGCCCTTCCTGAGTGCGGGCAGGTAGGGTCAGGACCCCAGGCCGTGGTGCAGCCCTGTCCCAGGGAAGCCACCTCATTCCGAGAGGAAGGCACTCTGCCCCTCGAGAAGGCAGCTGCCCAGGATCATCGGACGCCTCGCCTGGGGTGGGGGGCACAGCCCAAGACGGAGCCACCAAGTGAGTGCCACGGGGCCTTCATGCTGCCGGGAAAGGAGGGGTGTCAACACGCACTGTCAGAGCAGCTCTTCAGGAGGTCTGGGTTGAACACGAAACCCCAAAGAGTAACGTGGTTTCAGACCCTTCAAGTCTCCTTCCTGAACTGTATTTGACTGTCGGCAGGAGCCGCTTCATCTAAGGCAGCGAGGCTCCGGTCCGTGGAAGACAATCTCTCAGATTGACGCGAAGATTGTTGGGATGAAAACAGGGGTCTGCTCTACACCCCCCCACACTTCGGAAGTGCCTCCTGCTCCTGCCCAGCCTCCCTCCCATCTCCACAGCCTGAGGCCCCGGCCAGAGAGGAGCACGGCCACTGGCCTTCTCCCCGGACACCTTGCTGACCAAGCCCTGTGTCTCGACTTCCAGACGCGGTTGGAGGAGAGATGATCGGATTCATCACGAGTTGGTAAAAGGTGACAGAAAAGGTGACATTCTCTTCCCAGACGTGATGAACAGAAGGAACAAGATGGATGGCTATGACTTAAGCAAACTCGTAAGACAGAGGCATCGTAAACCCTGAACGAGAGCGAAGATTCCCAAGCTCTGCACTCCCGCATGCACGGTGCTGCCCTCTGCAGAGCGCTCTCTCCCAGAGTGCCCGCGCTATGCAGGCAGCCCTGCGGCCTCGCCCGGACTGCTTTCTGGGCCTTGCCCAGCGGGGCCCTCCTGAGGACAGCCTGGTTCTCTGGTTTGTCAGGGGTAGGCAAGCTGCTCTGGGCTCCCCGTGAAAGACCCCTGCCGTCCTCCCTGCCCAAGCTGACACCTCCAGGACACTGTGAACACGTTCTCTGTCTTCCCTGCGTCTGTCTGATGGAGGCCGGCGGGTGTGGCTGATGAGCACTGGCTGGGTCCGGGTTTGTGAAAGCCAGGGCCTCACCCCAGCCAGGCAGACTATAACAGCCGGCACATGAGATCACAGTCCATCTATGTGTGACGGCCGGCTTCACTGCCGGGGTGTGGGGGCAGTGGGCACTCCCCTAGGACGCAGAGATTCCTAATCTCTGCCCAACTTTATCCTGGACAGAGGCGCTGGACACGTGTCCTGATCTGAAACCTGGCCAAAGAGGGAGTTTCTTCCTTAAAAGATAGATACATGGACAGGGATGCTTATAAGATAAGAAACTGGAATGTGTGAGGCAAAGACCGAACAGCATCCCAGGCCCCGCAGGAGACAGTAGAAATGGAGAAACACACTGTTTTAGAGTCTTGGGTCTCTGATGTCCACAATCAGCCCTCCAGGCTCAGTAGCCAGTCCAGACTGACCTCTGAGGACCTGCCATGTGCAACTGACCCCTAAGGACTGGCCATCTGGAGCTGACCTCTGAGGACCCATCACCCCAACCTGAAACAGCCCCTTGGGCGCTACGGTTCTGGAACTCTGAGGAGGAGGGGCCGGGCCGGCCCCCCCCCCCCCCCCCCCCCCCCCCGGCACATGTGAGAACCACAGCCCTGTGGAATGGCATTCCCCACTCTCTCCTCCTTGGGTGCAGACGCAGAGCCTCCCTCTGGGGCCCCTGAACACCTCTTGGACATCTGGCAGGCTCGGAGACTTGGGGCTGGCAACAGAAAACCGGGTTCAAGAAACCTTGCTCCTCAGGAGCAAATGATTTCACCTAAATTTCTGTTTCTTACCTGGAAAATGGGCCAAGAACATGCAGCAGCTACTCTCAGGACAGAAGAGATGGGGTGGGGGAAAGCGTTCCCTATCATGCCAGGGTGGTGCTGGGCGTGTGCCTCCTGGAAGCCACCCTGCCAGAGGAGGGAGCAGGTTGTTTCCAGCAGCCAAGGCACATGTCCTGGGCGGGCCCTGCACCAGTCGGAGGGGAGCTGCCTCCTCCTGCACTGAAAGGGCTTCCCTTCCGCCAGGTCCTGCCATTTCAGATTCTAGACCTGCCCGTGATCTCTAGAGGAAGAGAAGCACCTGGGAAGGGTCAGAGCACCCCATCAGCAACCTCCCCCACCCCGCCCCGCTCATGGGAGCACAGGCAGGCCTGGGCAGCTCAGGAGATGCCCACGCACACCTGCAGATGCCACCGCTCCTGTGGGCACTGCCCCGCTTGCTTCCCAGCTGCTCCCAGTTAATGACTGCTAATATCTAACCAAAGGCCAGAGGTCTGCATCAGGTTCACACACACCAATGCTGGACGATCGCTTCATCGCTCTCTGGGGCTGCCGAGTTGTGGGAGAACCCTGGCTCTGTCCCGTCCTGGGCTCTGTCACCAGGGTAGGAAGCAGCTTGCTGGGGGCCCCACCGTGGTCCCACAGCACTGACTCCTGTGACCAACCAACTGGCGGAAAATGACGGAACAGTCCCCGTCCGGCCTCCTGCCTCCCCCAGGCCCAACCACGAGAGGTGTCCCTGGCTCTTCTTTAGATTTTCTGAGAAAGTGACCCTGCCATTTCTCTGAGAAGCCCGAGTGGCTCTTTCTGAAAGAAATCCTCCTGGTAGCTGCCACTACCGCCACCTGCTGGGTGGAAGCCCACTTGCTGCTCTGTTTGGTTTTCCTCTCTGGAGCTTGAGGGTGAAGATAAAGTCAATCTCGAGGTTTTTTTTCTAACCGTTTTTCCTTAATTTTGAACTTTTTACTAGAAGAGTTCTTCACAAAATTCTAAAATATGAGTCCACAGGTCTGCGGGAACCTCTGTGTCCAGCCTGCTGGGACCCTGTCGGCTGCCCGGCTCTGTGTGCCTCCTGCAGAGAACGCCGTCAGCTCCAGCGAAGAGCTGCCAAAGGCAGACAGGCCGGCAGGTTCACCAAGAGGCCGGTCACACTTTATTCACGGATTCTGCAAATCCAAGGTCAAGAACGATATTTGCTGCCTGGATTCGTAAGGCTCCAGCTCTTCGCAATTCACCTCACTTGTGAGAGTAGAGAAAAGGGACTCATTTGTTAATTACGTACTTGATGTTTGCTGACCCAACGTCACGGCTGTAGACCCGAGGGCAGCGCGTGTCGGTGTTTTGGTAACGGTCAAATTTATATACGGGTTTTTCAGATGGAAATAGATGCTGCAAGAGACTTTGCATTAAATTCTGAAATAGATTCTTTTTCGAAAGTTTAGGGGGGAAAACAAATCTGGATCTGGAGCGACTTCTCTGTTCTATGGAAACTGAAACGCCCTCCTGGTGAGTCCCGCCTGCAGAGCCGGGCTGTCCTATCGGAATAGGAATCTGTGAGGTGGCGGCAGCGAAGCTTCATCTCAATAGATTTCAGGCTGGATTACTTTCCCTCCTAGGCTAAGGGAAGGTGGCTGGGAGAGGGAAGAGGACATTGGGATCTTCGTGAATGCAGGAAGAGCCCAAGATGGGGCAACGCAGAAGAGGAGGCAAGAGGCAGGTGGCCAGGCTTGAGCCCCTGCCTTCAGAACCAGGAGGCCCAGGAGGTGCAACCACAAGGCCCTGGACCGGAGGGAGGTTCCTCTCTCTGGCTTTCTAAGGATTTCTTCCCAGAGCCTCACATAGCTACCTAATTCATCCAATAAAATTTGAGTGCTTGCTGGCTGAGGTTCTTTCAAATCGAGGGGACTGCGTGGGTGGAGCAAGTAAGCAAAACCGGAGCTCCAACCCCTGCCAGCCCAAAGAACACACAGGTGAGAGTGAGAGCCACTGAGCTGGGGGGCAAGGGGAGGCGCCCTGGCCTGGGTGGTCACAGACAAGGGAGAAGGCACTCACCTCCCTGCTTACTGTGGTCAAGATAGATCGAGACCCTTCGGGCCAGACCTGCGAGGAAACAGGGTTGTGGGTTTGATGCAAGGTAAGCAGGCCAGCCAGAGCAAAAGTAACCCACTCAAACAAACCAAAAAGGGTTAGAAAAGCGCCCAAGGAGCAATGGGGAAGGGTGCAGACAGAGCGGCCCAGGCTGCAGCACGCTTCAGTCAGAGAAGGGCCAACCTCACGAGGTGGCCTGCTGAGCTCGGCAAGATGCACCCGACAAATGTGGAAACTCCATTATCAGGGTTTTTTGACTAAAACACGTCTCTAGATGGGAAACCAGAAGGTGCTGTGGTTCACTGTGAAACCTGACCACGACGGCGTCAGGGCTTCCAAGCACCTGGGCGCTCGCGGACACGGGTGCGAAGGCCACTGGCCGGGCGAGGGAGGCCTCTGAGCGGGAGGAGGCGTGGCAGCTCTGGGAGGTCAGTGGGCAGAAAGGCACATGGTTAGTGAGGTCAAACTGGCAGGCGCTGGGCTGGCGGTGACACCGGGAGGAAGAGCAGAGGGGCAGTGGGGAGCAGAGGGAGATGGCGCCTGTATCAAGGGTGCTCAGAAATGAGGCTCAGCTCTGCACTCACAAGCGGCCCCAGTGGTTAGCGAGGAGGCTCTGCAAGGGGCACTAGAGTCCAGGCGTCTCTGTCCACGCCTGTGGCTGGAGGACGGGTGGTCCCACCACTGACTCTACTTTAGAACACGATATACTCAGCTCTAGAGTGTCCCCAGGCCAACTGTGCACATGTGTGCACATGCGTGTGCATGTACATATGTGGGCCAGAGGTCCTTTAAAACGTTGACGCAGAGACCCTGCATATATTCTACAAGACTTCCAAAGAGTGGGCTGGAGCTCCTGCAAGGAACAGTGTCTTCCCTTTAGTCACAAGCCACACAATCCAGTCTCTTCAAACGAGCTGCCAAGAGAGGGACTTGGCGAGCACATTCCGAGCTGAGAGAGCTTAGAACGAAAGACGTGACAGGCAGCAGCTTTCAGCCACTTCGGTAAGGGCTCTCTTCCATCACCCAGTTCAGCTAAGTCCTCTGGGTCTGCTGACAAGGCACCCTCCCCGCCACCCGCCCTACACGCCGGCATTCACAGAAGACAAGTCTTCCCCACGCACATCATAGCTGAAGGACACGGGGGGCCAGGCTTCACGGGGTGCACGGCTGTGCAGGATCCCTTCCAGTCACAGATTCTTGGAGGAGCTGATGACAGCCGGGGCCCTTGCCAGAAAAATGCACCTCTTCCCACACACAGACAGCTGGCAGCTGCCTGAGGGCCTCGTGGGCTAGGCGGAGAACCGCGTGTGCACAGCAGAAAGCCTCAAGAGCCGGGAGGTAATTTGGAGCAGGGAGTAGGGGCGACTGCCTCTGCCTGAGAAGGTCCCCGGAGACCATGGCCGGAACTCCATAGGGTACTGCCTTGTGCTGCAGGGGGTGCCCCAGATGCCAAGAAGCAATGAGTATGGAAGCTTCTCTTGGTGTTTTCCACTCCTTTTCTCCCTCGGGTCACAGCCCAGACTCTGTGATTATCACATCAGAGGCCAGAACCGTTCCTGGGATGGGCGAAGAGAGAGAAATCGGGTGCTGAGAGGCAGAAGGCAGCTAGAAGTTGGCACAGGGGCTGAGAGTCTACAGACCTGCCCCTTGTTACTGAGATCCTGAAATGGAAGTTACAATCGGGGGGCATCTCCGGCCCTGCTGGGGCCTGTGGTCCCCGCACGGCAGAGGGAAGCTGTGGAGGCTGGGGGTGTGGGCCGGTGAGGCAGTCAGAGTGCAGGGCTCCTTCCGGGGGAACGCCGGTACTCGGGGCTGCGCCTCCGGGGCCCTGCGGCACACAAGCCCATCCTGTCCTGAGCCTTTAGACCCGCTGGTCTCCTGGGCTCCCCATCCCTTCTATCCTTCCATCCTCCCAGAAAGAACAAGGAAATCACATCTTCCTTTTTGCTAAGCCCACTGAGGCCTGGCTGAACGGCAGAGGCCATGGCCACACACACTCTGGCCGAGCACCTGGGAGAGTGCAGAGTTCCCACCCAAAGCCCCTCGCCCAGACCCGCAGATTAAGACCCAGACGGGTGACCCTCACTGGCTGTTCCCAGCCCCTCACCAACAATGCCTCTCCCGCAAGGTTTCTGAAAACCTGGGTCCAGCAGGAAGGGGGCGGGGCAAACGCAGGTCTACCCTGGTGGGACCTGCTCTCCAGTCAGGGCTGCAGTGGACACCTGGGCCAGGAGTGGCTCTCCACACACCAGGTGACATCCGCGGACCTCTAAGGGCTGGAGACGAGTGCAAGGAGCCCGGAGACCCAAAGTGTGGTTCCGCGGTGCTGGCGGTCCGGTTGTGCAGCTTCCCTTCTCCCAGCTGGTGCCTGCGCTCAGTCTCCTCGACAGCCTCTCTCACCATAACTGAGGCAAGGGGAGAGGCGTTTCGGGTAAGACGCACACGCACGCGTCATTTGTGGGAGAACGTGAGGCAGGCGGTCGTGGGATGAATAACCAAAACAACCGGTGCATCTCTGGGGCCGTCAGTGGCTCTCGACGCTCCCACCCAGGCCTGGCCATGGCCCGACTGCTCTCCAGCAGCCCCTGCTTCCCCGCACAGGCATCTCCGAGGGCCGCCTTGCATGCAGGGCCTGGAGGAACGCCCGGGGCGGCGCGTCCTCTGCTGAGACAGCAGCAGGAGGCTCAGGACTGAGAACCTCGTTGTCTGCGTCCTGAGGAGACGGTCAAGTCAGACAGCATGTGTCCTGCAGTGACACCCAAGAGCATGGGTGCCCCGAGTGCCATGGGGAGGCCACCACGACCACCTGCTCCCAGCATGGATGCTGGCCCCCAGCAGAGCCACCAGTGAGGGACTGAGGGAGTGGGGGCCGGGGGGTGGGGGCTGAGTGTAGGGGGCTAAAGAGGTGGGGCTTGGGTGTATGGGGCTGAGAGGGCGGAGCTGAGTGTGGGGGGCTGAGTGTGGGGGGCTAAAGAGGTGGGAGCTGAGGGTATCGGGCTGAGAGGGTGGGGCTGAGTGTGGAGGGCTAAAGAGGTGGGAGCTGGGTGTGTGGGGCTGAAAGGGTAGGGCTGAGTGTGGGGGGGTGAGGGGGTGAGGGGACTGAGGGTGGGGGGGCTAAAGGGGGGGGAGGGGGGGGGGGGGGGCTGAGGGGGTGGGGGGCTGCGGGACTGGGGGCCGAGGAGCTGGGGGTTGGGGCAGGGCGGAGGTGTCTCTGCGGGGCAGAGAACAGGCTTTTCCTCCAACATGGGAAAAGCAGGACACTGACTGCAGCCATGTCACCCACGTCAGCACAAGGCCTGCCGAGAGGGGCCTGGGCCACCTGAAAGTGGCTGCGTTGGGGTTAGGAGGGGTGGATATAGATGACTATTCTATCCTGAAAAAAATTCTAAAACATGGCTTCCTTTTTTAAAACAACATAGAAGGAGCTGTCCACCCCGGGGCAGTCCACGCTAGCAGCTGAGCTATCCGTCCCACGTGAAGTCGCTGGGGAATCTGAGTCTCCCCAGGACAGGTGCCTGGATGGAGGGGGAAGGAAGGAGCCACACAGACACCTGGTTGTGAGGATAAGGCTATGCAATGACAGGGCACAGATGAGGCCCCGTGGGAAGCAGACAAAATGCAGAAATCCCAGGCTGGTGGAGGAGGAGCAGAGAGGGGAAGTGCTTTTACTGTCAACGTAGCAGCAAGTAGCTTTGGGATCACGCTACAGGAAGACAAGGACTGTAGCTGCGGGTGGCTCTGGAAGTGCAGACCCTATGGCCTGTGCAAATGCTGCTGGAACATGGCACGCCCCTGAGCTGAAAGTGCGGCCCCGCAGGGACTGGCAGGTGGTGCTGGAGATTTCTCCCTGCTGTGGAGCAGCGGCTAAGCCCCCTGACAGGCGGCATGCACAGCTGTGCCCTGCCAGCGCTGCAGCCACACCAACACAGCCCGAGAGCGCCTTCCATCAGCCCAGGGCAGGCCAGAGCAGGCGGGCCCATGTGGCCTCCAGTGCCCAGATGCAGAGACACAATTGAACACACCATGCACTCATCACCGAAAGGGAGTTAATTTGGGCATAAGGAGCACAGAATATAGGTCCCCCAGGCCCCACCGGAGGCAACGCTTCTCCCAGCCACACCCATCTCAAGTGAGGCTGAAGGCTGGGGCCGGGGCACCCATGGTGACCGGCTCAGGCAGTTTGGCGCTCTGCTACACTGCCGCCCAGAAGAGCTGTGTCTCCTGAGGTGGAATCTGTGGTGACTGGGGAAGCCAGCTGGTTTAGAGTTCGGGGAATCTGAAGTGAACACGGCAGCTCTGGAACCTCCTTTTGTCTCTGGGGAGGACCCACCTCGGGTTGTTGGCAGCATGTCCGAGAGCCCCTGCCAAGCGGTCACCATTTCTGGATTCTTCTCCAAATCAGCGAAGTTCTTCCAGACTCTGATGGCACCATCATCTTGGGAAGAGAAGAGAAGGAGGGTAAAACCTGGGCCTGGTTGTTCTGGGCATGTGGTGGGAAGCCCCTCCTGGTGCAGGTGCAGCAAAGATGACACCACTTGGCCCCATGCTTGGCAGCCCAACTCATGAGGGACGGAGTTCTCTGGAGGCCTGTTGCCTCCACTGTGCCCTCAGAGTCACATCTGGGCCACTGGGGAGGGCTGCTGGCAAAGGCAGAATGAGGGACCAGTTCTTCCTCTGACCTTGGGCCTCAGGACCCTCCTTCAATGCCACTTCCCCGATTCTTCCCACCGTGAATCATCTCATGCCATGCCAAGAAGAAAAACCAGTCTAAACCAGTCTCACGAGGGGACAAAGGCCTCGGGGCCTTCTGTACTCTCTTCCCACTTCCTGCCTGCGCTCTGCTCCACACGCAGAGAAGCCTGTGGTCTCCAGACCAGGGAACAGTGGGCCATTCCTCCCTGACTATGGAGGCTCAGCACAGGGCAGGTGGGCAGCGAGGTGAGCCTGAGTGGTGCCCACCATGTGTCCTTCCTTCCTCCCGTGTGGCATGCACTGGGACCCCACTCTCTGGCCTCACTAGCCCCTCATACAGTCCCCTGAGGCAACCTCAAGCCGCCAGCTGCTTCCAGCCCCTCTGCCACCCGCCCTCTCGGAAGCCCACCTCACCTGACTCTGCTGCGGGAGGGGCAGGCCATTTGGGGAACACAGCCAGACGAGCTTGCTGAGCCAAGTCCCGCCCCCAACCTCCATGACTCCCCCCGCTCTGGAATTTGAGCCCCTGTGCTGCTTTCCCACTGGGACCCCACCCAGGAAGGACCTTCGCTCCCTCGCCTGTGCTGCCGTGCCCAGGGTCACCCTCTTCTCCTCCTCTTTGGTGCTCAGAGATGCTCACTCTGACCTGTCCTAAACCTCTGCTGAACCCTCCTGGCCGCCTGCATCACCTCTCCGGATCTCTGTCCTGTCCTTCAACTGACACCGACAGCAGAGGAGGACGGCTTTGACAGTGGCTTGACTTTATTTGTCCCTGAGGTGGCCCTGCTTGGGGGACCTCTCCCCATGGACACGCCCTTCACAGTGGGGCCCAGGAACACTTTGAAAGAAGAGAAAGGTCATGTGTCAATGCAATCAGCTTGACTACCTCAATGGCTCAGAAGCCTAGAACAGGACAGACCAGGACAAGGCAGGACAGGGCAGTACTGGGATAACGTGGGAAGTGAGGCCGATGTCTTCTGTCTCCCTCTCACCTCGTGCCCCCTTCCCCCTGCCCATCTCCCTCATCACGTCTGTTGTCTCTGAAGGGAGCACAGTTAGACAGACAGCAACGTCTCATCACGAAGAAACCGTGGAATCATATTTTTAAAACGCTAAAGGAAAATGACTGTTACCCGAGGGTGGCTTACTTGGAAAGCTACCGTTCAAGAGTGAGGGTGAAATGACATTTCAGACCAAAAAAGAAGCGTGAGCTCCACTCCTCCTACTGAGCCATCGCTGAGAGATCTAAGGCCGTCCTCCAGGAAGAGGGAGCCTGACCTGAAGAGGAAGGGGCGCAGCCACCACTGACGGCCTCCAACCCCTGCACGTGTCACTCTGGGGCCTGCCTCCCTCATCCTCTGGTGTCCCCTGAGACAGAGAAGGAGACATGGTCCCCAGGACACTGACTGACGATGGTCCTCTGCCCTCCCCCGTGCTTTGTGGGTGAAGCCCTTTCCCTCAGAAGCCTCCTAGCTCCTTGATGCTGGTGGCCTTCACTTATGAGCAGGCCCCTTTGCCAGAAGACATGGTCAGAGTGAAAGGAAGCTTTGTACAAACATGCGCTGGGCTCTCGCATCTGTCCCCTGCCACCACTGCCTCTGGCTTCAGGCCCCCGGCCATGCCGACCCCACTCACCTGTAGCTGTGAGCAGAAGCGAGCAGTCCTGGCCGTTCAGATACTCCATGGCGGTGACCCTTGTGTACCGAGGGTTTCCGTTGTGGAAATAATCCAGCTTCTCCCCTTTCTCCCAGTCCCAAAAACTTAAGGGAATAAGAGGAATAAAGCTCACAACCATGTGAATGTTCCTAATGTCACTGAACTGCACACTTAAAAATGGTTAAGATGGTAAGTTTCATGTTCTGTATACTTTAGCACAATAAAAGAGAGAAATAAGAAAACGAGGTAAGAACTACATCGACTTTATAAGCTAGAAAAAGAACCACCCCGTCCTCCCCCATTAAGCGAGTACTTTCTCCATGACGTGGGGCGTACTAGCTAAACATTAACTCGTCTTAATGCTTTCCCGTCACACACTTGCTTCTGCAGAGGCAGCAAGAGCAAGCCTGTCACATGTGTCTCTGTCACAATGTGGTCTCAATGAGCCCACGCATGCTCTGCCTTTCACGCTACGCGGGAACGGCGTAGTCTTAATATCAGAAGCTCCTGTCATGCCCCATGTGTCACCGCCCTGTCCTCAGCCCATGGCCAGGGCTCTGGACTGCCTTCAGCAACAGGCAAGAGTGCAGTACCAGGGGAGGGGTGCGGCCACATGAGGCGAGGGCGGAGGGACGTTCCTGGAGCCCCTTCCACCTGCAACAGCCCAAAGGGCCTCTGGGGTGAGTACTGTGCCCGAAGGTGAAGAAGCTGTCCTGTCTACACTGTGGGGAGGAAGGCTGACTGTTAACTGGCTGAGATGCAAATCCTGACAAGCGCCACGCGTACCAGATGCTGTCTTTGTCAGCTACGGCCACACATGGTGTAAAGGGGTGAAACTTGACCACGGAGGGGACGCCAGGGTTCCTGTTCAGAAATATCTGGTCATCCAGTCTCGTGATACCTGCCAAAGGAACACACAACGATGGGTCTTAAGTTACAATAAATATTGATGATGACATGTTCTACCAAGGCGGACACCTATACCTCGTGTTCGAGAGCCTGGAGAGGAAATGGAAAGAAAGCAGAGATCATAGGGGGGGCCCTGGCTCCCTGGCCGCAAGGCCCTGCCTTTGCGTGGACTCCCCACAGCTCCCGGCGCCAGCTGGGCGCTCTGCAAGTTTTCAGTCAATGAGTGTGAACTCGTACATTGTGACAGCACATCAGCACTATTCAGATTAGTGCAATCTGGTTATGATTTTACGAGGAAAGCACTGAATATTTCAGAAGAAAGCTCCGTAAGGCTGTGACTTGTAACTCAGACCCCAAGTTGAAACATGGGTACAGCCATCACTGTCTGCAATCCAGTCGCAGTTCGGGCGGGTCCTTCGGTCTAGAAAGGTGATAACGACACAGTCACAGATAATGACACTGAAGGGCAGATAATCACAGACTGCACAGGGGAGGTCAGGGGGAGTGCAGGGTTATTCACCAGGCCCCCAAGTACCAGCACCAGGAAATAAACCCCTCAGGGCTCCGAAAGAATCTGGTTTAGGAGAAGAGAGGCTGAGGACGCAAAGACGTCATGATGGGTTCAGACACTGCTGGTGACTAATACAGGGCTGATTCACAGCAGCCAGGTGTATGAGTCCCTTCCTTGCACGGCCGCGGAGGGTGAGAGTGAGCACCCTCCCCAGTGCTCTTGGCCAGGCCCCGGGGAACCCAGGAGAGCGTTCAGAGATTGCAAACTCCTCCTTGGCCACAAACGCGTGAGGCAGAGAAAAGCTTCCACTCATCACTGTGCCGGGGGCCGAGCAGGGTGGGGTGCTCATCACTGATAATTTCAGTCCTCCAGCTCCGCCCCTTGTTAAAAATAGCAAACCCTGAAAACCCCTTGATGATAAGGATGAGGTTAAACCAACAGGCCAACAGGCCCCAGAGGCTTCAACTGTGGTGGCAGCACTGTGTTCCCCTAGAGGCCCTCACTCGTGGTTACAGGTGTCTTTGGAGGAAACCAAGATAGCAGGCATCACTTCCACCATTAAGATAAAGGGAACACCCAGATTCTTAAGTCAGAGAATGTGTTCTGCATATATGCAGATATGGGTGATGCTGGTGGCTGAGGTCCTGACTCGTGGGCTGGGTGGCTGCAGGGGTCAGGGACTAAGAAAACTGACACTCACTTCCCCAGCTCCTGTCTCCTGGCCCATGCTTACTCGTCTGGTAACTGCTCAGCCTACAGGCATACTTGCCCCCTTCTCATTGTTACATCTTTCCCAGCACACAGCTGACTCTCAAAAAATAAAACTTCACACTGCATCCAGATGCTGAGCATGGCAGGTAGCTTGCAGAGGGTGTGGTTCATTAATGTTCCGTTTCTCTCATTGCTAAATCCATTTACACTGATTTTCCACTGTGCAATCTCATTTGCTAACGTTCCCAGCAGTTCAGTAGCTCTTCTAAGGGTGCTTTTGACAAGCAGATCTCGCTCTTTTTTTCCATAAGGACCAGAAAAGAGAACCCCTGACTCTGGTTTACAAAGATATTCTTTTGTTTTTGTCTACAAAATCCAGTTGTTTCTTGAATGCCCTGGGCTAATTTCGCTTCCTGCTCAATGCTGACCGGAAAGGAAAGCCCAGAGTCTGGCCTTCAGCGTCCGGTCCAGTTTCCCTTCAGAAGTCTCCCCATGGAGGGCGGACTTGGCTGCCAGGCCTCTCATGGGTACAGGGAAACCAACTTGTCCTGCTGTCCCCGTCTCTCCTCCTGCAGAGAGCTTCAGAGCGCCGCCCGCCCTGGCTGCACTTGTTTGAGTGGGAACGGCTGGGGCAGCAGACGCTGAATCCCAAACGCTGGAGGGCTTTAAATCTAGCTCCCGACAGCTCCCTCGTGGAGGCACAAAGAGTTATAAACAACCAAGATGACTTTTCAGCCGAAGTGACTATGTGCATTAATGAAACATGACCCCAGGGCACTTTACAGGGAGGGCTCTGAACGCAAGTGAGGCTGTGCGTGGAAGTGCTTCAGAAATGTCACTGGCTTCTGGAAGTAAACAGTCATCTGTGGCGCTCAGTGGGGCAAAGGAGTGTGCCGGGCCTTGGCAGGCTTACTCAGGATGAGACCCCGATGCCCCTGCTGTTTTCAGGTGGGCCCTTCTGCTTCAGTGGGAAGGACAGTCTCATGGGTCCTCACCCCCAACTTTAAAAAGTAACCTGTAATCATCTTTGGAATTTTACAGGACAGAGAGGCAAGGTCAAAACAGCAAACCAACAGAATAGTTAAGAGCCTGATTATCCACTCCGTGTGGGCACCCGGGCAGTGTCAGGTCCACTGCCCACAGCTGGCTCTGTGATTAAGGCAGCACTGGCCGCTCAGTCACAGACGTGAGACCATCCCACTTTGCACACTCAAAATGTGGGATTGGGTCAACTCCCAGGGGCGGGAGCCGGGTCTTCATGGTGGACCCACCCTCCTAGAGAGGGAGAGGAGAGACCGTTTGGTGTTGCTGAGGCGAGGCTGTCTGGTGCTCTCGTCCCTGTCCTGACCACACGACAGAGGCCCACGCTGCCCTCTCCCCTCCCTGCCTCAGCACCTGGGGGACACACCTTGTGCCCTAGACTGCTCATCGCCACTTTGCCCAGGGTGAGGCTGAGGGGCACGCAAAACGGGGAACTTTTGGCATCTATTGGCAAATTTGGTAAAAGGTTTGGTGAAAGTGTGACTGAAATACAGCTGTGGGTGACAGAGAAAGCGATTATTTCGAGGCCAGCTGGGGGCCAGCTGAACACAACCAGGGCCTTGTATTTTGTCTTCTGTCCCCAGGGGAAGGGCACAGGGCCCACTCTATCGCGGACTTCCAGGGCCTGCAGAGGGCTTGCTCCTTCCTCTCTGGAAATGTCAGAATGCTGAAGCTATGCTTGTGTGAGAGGCCACCAGGCAGCCAGCCAGCCAGACGGGAGCTTCCCCTGGGCAATAATCCCAGAGGGCTTCCGAATCTCCCCTGAGAGCAAAGACGCAGAGGCCTGGGCGACTCCTGCCCCTAGACCAGGCCTTCCCTGAGGCGGGTGGGCTCCCACAGGTCAGGCAGGCGCTCCCCAGGCCCTGGTCTCCACACCCCCCACACCGGCTCCCCCTCCTCTGATGACCCTGAGGAAAGACTGTATCCACACCAGCCTCCATCTCCTCATCTGCGCAGGGAGGGACACTGTTCAGTCCCTGGGTGTGGGCGGCGGTGGGGAGCGGCCTGGTCACAGAGGGCTTGCAGAGGTCCCCCTCGATCATGATGAGTCGCGGGGACAGCTGTGGATGCCGCTTACCCTTCTGGATGACCTGCTGCGCCTGCTTTCTGACGCGGGTGTTGCGTAGAAATCGCCATTCCCGCTCCTTGCGGATTTGACTCTCCAGGTCATGCTCTTCTGGGATCTTCAACAATAAAAAACACCAAATTAAGTTCAGCAACTAAAAAATAATTATTCTCCCGATAAAAAGGCTCCTCTTCCCCAAATGTTGAAGAATCTGGGTGCTCTGGTCTGGCCAGAGTGCCTAATGCCCCACTGACAAGTACAGAGCAGAGCACTGGTGACTGAGTTCCCACAGCACACCCCCCCCACCCCGAACCCCGGCCCGGCCAGGCTTTCCAGGGAGCACCTGGCTGCTCTCCCTCTGCTGGCCCCTGGGGGTTGGCAGCTGTGAGAACCGAGACCCAGAGGAGGGTTGGCTGGCCCTACTTGAGGCTGATGCAGAGCAGACTTAGGAAACAGCTCAGACCTCTCAGGGCCATGCGCTATCCTGCTCTTCAGAGCCCGACCGTGGAAGCTGAAGGCTGCCACTGAGTTCCGGCGAGGAGCAAGAGGGTGGCCGCTTTCAAAGCAGACGAGGTGCTTTTGAGAGGCGAGGTTCAGGGATAAGGACCCAGGCATGTTTTCTGCAGGAGAGGACAGACGGCCGGTGCTGTGCCCGACACCGGGCTGAGCCGACACTTCACAGATTTAAAACGTAAAACTAGAAAAAGATGGGGCGTGTTCAGAGACTCCTGCACTTTTTCTTTCTCTGATGCCAAAGAGCACTGGGGCATCTAGTTAGAGGACAAACGAGCTCATGAGAAGTGACAGAGGTGAACAAGCAGAGCAGGCTGCCCTGTGGCTGTGCGAGCGGCAGGCTGGGCCCGAGAGGGTGCTGGGTCCTTCTTGGGAGCTGCTGCCTGGCACTCCACGGGGCTGGAGAGTTAGGAAAGAGCTGAGCTGCAAATCTGGTTAGCTTCAAACCATCTCCTGGGAACTCTGCTGCCCTTCCTGATCAGCCACAGCCTCAGAGAGACCGAACCTATCTCCCCTGGAAATATGTGGATGCTAGAATGTCAGGTGACGTCCCCTTTCTCTATTCCTTCAGCAAGGTCTTTCTTGCTTCCTGGCTTGTGTGTGTGCACGCGGGTTGGGCTACATACGGGTGTGCAACGCCAATGTCTAGGAGAGGTCTACAGTTAGCAAATAATAACTAGGATTTAAGTCTACTTTATTCAGATGTATAAAATTCAGACGTATAATCACTTGTTTGTGTAATAAAGATGTATTTCCTTAATCATACTTGTCATCAAGTAAATTTGGCTGACTCTGATTCCTTACTTGAAACTCAGAGCTGTAAAGTCTGAAAATACAAAAGAAGTGAACTAAACTAGAAAAAACCCTACTTCTTCTTGGTTGAGAGTTGAGACAGTGCAGCTTGCCGTAAGCTGCCGTCTCTCAGCCAGAGACCACCGCTCAGGGAGAGAGGGACCCTACGCAGTCTTTTAAGCGTTGTTTTCTCCGCTAGAGAAGCACGGGGATGAAGAACATGCACGTGGTCACCGGCACGGGCCGAGAGGAGGGAATTTCCACACGGAGAGGAGTTTAGGTCACCTTTTAGGCGGTTATTATGTGAAAATGGTCACAGAACATTTCTGTGTCTCTTCCTTGAACGCTTTATGTTATCTTTGACTACAAAACAAAAACAAACAACCGCAAACGTCACTCCTGGTGCCTACTCGTGGGGGACCTGGAGGTCCCTGTTTTCCAGCTTTTTATCACTATGCAACTTTTTTTTTTATAAATCACAAAACCCACACCCGCTAAAACAACAAGGACATCCAAACAACAGCCAACAAGAAGAAATGGTGTCCAGTCCTTCCACAGAACAGTCAGTGGTTTAGAAATAACCTCACAGTGGTAGATGGGTCAGACTGTGGTTTTTAACAGTTGGTTTCATTTTATGACAATCCAGAGCTGATTAGAAGAGAAACCATACACGGCCAGGAACGCAGAGCAGTAAGAAAAGGAAACCCTGGGTAAGAGATGCAGAGCACGTGCAGGACTGATGCTGCGCTTCAGTGCGACTCTGCGTTCTGGGGGAGAAAGTGACAGGAAGAGGTCTGAAAAGCTCCGAGGGGGAGGGACAGGACTGGCACTGAGTTCTTGGACCACACTTGCCGTGGCCCGGGGCCTGAGCACCCACGCCTGCCAGTGAAGAGTCGGAAGGTGGGGGCAGACTTGCGAGGCTCCAAAGGAAACAGGCAATGACTGTGAGGACGGGGGAAGAGTGTGTGGTGGGGCAGGGCATACAGGCAGCCCTGATGGTGGAAGCAGCTTGGGCATCTCAGACGGACCACAGGACCTGTACCTCACAGCCAGGGGCTGTCACTTCTCCTGTGCCAAGTCCTAAGAAGCAGAGCATGGCACTCCCAGGGGAGCAGCACCTTGCTTACAGGCCCGCTGTGCTCACAAAAGGACTTTCAGAACTGAACTGGAGCATGGCTCTGGACCGGGACTATCCGCTAAGAACCACTGGGATGAACGCAAGCAGTAATACAGGGCAGCAGATCCAGCGTGAGAGGCGGAGCTGATGGTGGGCGGACGGAGAGAGACAAGGAGTAGGAAGAGAGAGAAGAGAGGATGCTGTGAAGCACCAGCAGGCATCGGACCACTGGGATGTGACAACTGCCACTCAGGATGGAGGGACCAAAAGGAGCCACTCGATAGGTCATTTCCCATTCAGCTGTCGTCTTCGTCATCCGTTCCGCTGTCTCCTCCTCTCCACCTATTTCTCTGAAGCTGAATAACAGCTTCTGAGTAAACAAAAGCCCAGACCCAGCTTCTGCTGTGCTTTCCTCTACACAGAGCTAGAGGGATGTGGGCATGGGGGGGAGTGTTACATGACGAGGATCATGACTTGCTGCCGCTTCCACACCTCCTAGCTCCTACTCAGACAGAAACCAATTACGATTCTGAAGCCTCCCACAGAGAGGTGGCGGCCTAAAGCCGATGAGGCGCATCTCCCTCAGCTCCTTGCCTGTCACTGGGGCAACTTGCGGCGCAGGAACAAAGGAAGATGAGAGGGTCCCCAGGAGCCTGACAGAGAGCAGCAATCTGGGGTTTTTCCACACACAGCAAATCCTCACACGATGAACTGGTGAATCACAGGGCTTAGTTTTACTTTCAACACCTCTGAATTTAAAGAGTTTCAAGGTGCCCAGGATAAAATTCAAAACAGGTACATGGGTATCAAGATTGGAAAAGACCTGAAGGGAAAAGGGGAGAGGAACCCGCAGAAAGGGCTCACTAATTGATGCTAAATTCCCAGAGCCAAGCCTTGTCAGCTTCTACCCAGAAACAAAGCATGTTCTGATGGCACAAAGGGAGAATAAACGTGCCTCTGGGCTTGCTCTTCACCTGAACACTTTTTCTTATTCTTCCCTCTGTTCAACAACACCCCACAAACACTGAAGGCCTCTCTCCACAAACAGAGAGAGGAGCATATGCTGGGAGACAAGTGCCAGCGACACGGGGCTGACCCCATGCAGCCAGGCCTCCTCTGTGCGGGACACCTAAGGGCTGCCCTTCAAGTGACAACAGTGTAGGCCACTGATGGGTAAAAAGCCCCAAAGTGAAGATCAGAGTTCACTATATATAGTGATACCCAAATATGGCTATTTTCATCATCTGACTACACTTCTTGTTAAGTATCAGGTTGACATAGAGATAACTCACATGCAGTAAATGTCACCCTTTTGGGGCACAGTTCTGAGTTCTGACAAGTGCTTATGGTCTTGTAATACCACAACTGAGACAGAGAACAGCTTCCCCCAAAACTGTTATGTGCCCCTCTATAGTCAGCCCTCCCCCCGCCCTGGGCCCAGCACCCAATCGTCTGTTTTCTGTCCCATAATTTTGTTCTGCTTTTTCCAGGATATTATATAAACGGATGGCACAGTATGTGGCCTTTTGAGTCCAGCTTCTTTCACTGAGCGTAGCGCACTTGAGATTAATTGGTGTTGTGTGTATTTCAGTTTACTTACACAAATTTTGTTTCGTGACTAGTATTTCATTATATGGTTCTATCTTAGTTTATTCACCAGAAGAAGGATATTTGGGTTGTTTCTTGTTTTTGGTGATCATGAATAAAGCCACTGTAAAGATTTATACACAGGTTTTTTTAATGAGCCTAAGGCTTCATCTCTCCTGGGAGAATATATAGGAAGAGGTTTGCTGAGTTGTACAGCAGTAAGTGTGTTTAATTTTCTAAGAAACAGCCAAATGTTTTCAGCGTCTGTAATATTTTGTCTTTGCACTAGCAAAGTATGGGAGTTTCAGCTGCTCTCCACCCTCTGTCAGCACTTGCAATTGATGAACTTAAACACTAGCCATTCTAGTTTTACCACCATACCAACGTGTGGTGGTATCTCATTGTGGAAATTCTCACTTTCCTAACGGCTGACTGCCTTAACGTTACACATCTTTCCATGTGTGTGTTTGCCATCTGTACATCTTTTTGGGGAAGTGTCTGTGCAAATCTTCTGCCCATTGTTTTTAATTGGGTTGTGTGTTTCCTTATTATGGACTTTTGAGAGCTCTTTACGTATGCTGGATACAAGATTTTTATCAGGTATGTGTTTTACAATTTTTTTTTCAGTCTGTGGCTTGCGTTTTCATGTTCTTAACAGTGTCATTTAAACAGCAGTTATCAATTTTGATGGAGTCCAATTTAACATTTTTTCTTGTATGGCTTGCGCTTTTCGTGTCTCATTAAAGAAACCACTGCCGAGCCCAAGGTCGGAAGGATTTTCCTGTAGAAGCTTCATGGCTCAGGTCACACACTTAGGGTTGTGATTCACTTTGAGTTGGTTATTGTACAAGGTGTGAAGGATGGGCTGAGGGTTTTTTTGGGGGGCAAATGGATGTCCAATTGCTGCAGCACCTCTTGTTGAGAAGACCATCTTTTCTCCACTGAACCGTCTCTGCACCTTTATTGAGAATCAATTGTACGAACAAATGGGGATCCATTTGTGGACTCTATCCTGTTCATTGATCTATGTGTCTCTCCTCTTGCCAATTCCACACATCTTGATTACTTTAACTTTATATTGAGTCTTAAAATCAGACAGTGCAAGGCCTCCAGCTTTGTTCTATTTCAAAAGTGTTTTGGTTATTTTAGTTTCTTTGCTTTTTCCTATAAACTTTAGAATGGGCTTGTCAATTAAAAAAAAAAAACCTATTGGGATTTTGATTGAGATTGCGTTGGTCCACACACATCAGCTGAGGGAGAACTGGCACTGTGGCGTTGCTGAGTTCTCACCCCAGGAAGATGGCCTTCACTGATTTAGGTCTCTGATTCCTTCCCTTGGCATGTGCATTTTTCAGCATTTGGATCTTGCACTTTTTTTTTTTTTTAAGATTTATAGCTAAGTATTTCATGTTTTTTTTGGTGCTACTGTAAATGATACTGATGTTTAATTTCAATTTCCAATTTTTCATATAAAATACAATTGATTTTTGTAATACTGACCCTGTATCCTGCAATCTCACTGAAGTCACTTATTCTAGCAGCATTTTGCAGTTATTTGGGCTTTCCTACAAACACAATAATGTTGCCTGTGAATGGAGGGTTTTATTTCGTCCTTTCCATTGGCATGCTTTTATCTCCTTCTCTTGCCACACTGCACTGTCTAGGGCCTCCGTAGGAGGGTGAACAGCAGTGGTGAAATCAGATGTCCTTGCTTCATTCCTGACTCTGGAGAAAAACGTTCAGTCTTCTACCAACGAGAAGGACGTCAACTCTAGGGTTTTGTAGGTGCCCCGTGAAAGGGTTAGGAAGTCTCCTTCTCTTCCTAGTTGCTGAGAGTTTCTATCATGAACGCCTGTTGAATTCTGTCAAATCCTTTTTCTGCAGCTATTGAGATGATCCTGGGGCTTTTCTTTGGTCTGTTGATACACTCAATTACATGATTAATTAAAAAATGTTGAATCAACTTTGCATTCTTGGGATAGAATCCACTAGGTCACCAGTGTATAATCCATTTTATATATTGCTGCGTTTGAGTTGTTGATGTTATGTTGAGGATTTCGGGTCCATGCTCATGAAGGATGGTGGTCTGTAGTTTCTTTATTCTTGTAATGTCTTTGGTTGGTTTTGGTATCAGAATAATGCTGCCTTCACACAATGACTTGGGAAGTATTCACTCCTCTTTTATTTTCCATAACATTGTGCATAACCGGTATCATTTCTTCCTTAAAGGTTTGGTAGAATTTGCCAGTGAAATGTTTGGGGTCTGGAGCTGTCTTTTCTTTGTTGGAAGGTTTCTAACTACAGACTCATTTCCTCTCACGGACACAGGACTACCCAGGTTCTCTATTTCATAGCGAGTGAGTTTTGGTAGTTTGTCTTTCAAGGAATTTATCTATTTCATCTAAGTAGCTGAGCTTATGGGTACAGGAGTGATGTCAGGGTGTATTTCTGGACTCTCATTCTAGTCCATTCACCTACAAGTCTCTCCTTATGTGAGCACTACTCTGTCTCGATTAGCGTAACTATGCAGTAAGGTTTGAAATAGGAAAGTGTTGAGTCGCTGTGTTTTGTCTTTTACAACATTTATTTTCTTTTTACTTTTTTTTTTGAGGAAGATTAGCCCTGAGCTAACTACTGCCAATCCTCCTCTTTTTGTTGAGGAAGACTGGCCCTGAGCTATGATCCATGTCCATCTTCCTCTACTTTATACGTGGGACGCCTACCACAGCATGGCTTTTGCCAAGTGGTACCATGTCTGTACCCAGGATCTGAACCGGCGAACCCCGGGCCGCCAAGAAGCAGAACGTGGGCACTTAACTGCTGTGCCACTGGGCTGGTCCCTACAACTTTTTTTTTCTTTTGTGCTATTCTGGGTCCCTCGCATTTCCATCTGAATTTTAGTCTCAGCTTGTCAATTTCTGCAAAAAACTCAGCTGGGATTTTCACAGGGATTGTGCTGAATCGTAGCTCTCTTTGGGGAGTACTGCCATGTTAATATTAAATCTGATCACGAACATGTGATTCCTTCCCATTTATCTAGGTCTTCTTTAATATCTTTCAACACTGTTTTGTTTAAAGAATGTTTGTTTTAAAGAAAGAACACAGCTGATTCACTCAACGATCTCAGTCCCTGATTGTTTACAATTCAGCAATGATTTATAAGATAAAGGAGGGCCGCCGCCACGGCCGGCACGTCAGGCAGAGTGGGAGGAAGTGGCTCCCAGGTGCCCAGCAGGTGTGCACGCAGTCCGCCTGGCGTGGCTCAGCAGGAGCAGGTTAGAGAACGCTGGGGAAATCTCCCCTTCCACCTAACCACGTACTCCAGGCAGCTTTCGTCCAAACCCAAATGCTCGTGCCATCGGGGATCCCTGGGGGCAGTCCACCTGTCTGTCTGATTTCCTCCTGACCTTTCCAGGAAAGGACTGGAAGCATCCACTTTAGAGATTGGAGATAGTATGGCACTGGCTGGATGTAGTGTATCAGCATCCAGACCAAGCAAAAATCTCAGGCTGTCTGTCTGGATGTTTAGGTGCAAGAATGTCACATACAGCATCATTTATCATCGGAAAAAGCAGAAAAAGTCATTTTTGTGGAAAAATATATGATGATATGAGAAAATGTTCAATGTTCGTAATAATATAAATGAAAAAAGCAGGATACAAAGCTATATAGGTAGAATAATCTCAAAGGTGGGGAGAAAACTGTGTGTGTGTGAGTGAGTGTGTATGCTATGGGTGATTTCAATTTTATTTTGTGTTATTTTATTTTATGAGTCTTTAAAAAATAGCTTAGTGCACTTTAAAGAATAGTTTCATAGATGTGCAGATTTCATAAAGTGCAGAGCACATTCACACACTCTTCTAAGTGTGAGTCAGGGCACAACAAGACCCATGCTCTTTGTTCAATGTAAATCGTTGCTTAGCTTTAAGGGTCGTGTGCAAAGAAACTGATATGCACTCTGCATGTGATATCTTAAGATGATCAGGTGGACTCAAAGCTCTTTTTGTAATTAAACATCATATTTTAATCTGTTCTAAATCACAAAACTAATAGTTGTTCTTTCTAAAAAATTCAAACAACCCAGAAGTACGCAGCATAAAAAGGACAGTCCCTGTCCCCAATTTCAATCCCACCTTCTAGAAGTTAACTGTAGTATTTGAATAGCTTGACGCGTAACCTCCTGGCCTTCTTCCGAGGCTTATTCAGATCTATAGAACCACAGCATTTGTGAAAGCATTTTGGAACGTTTGATGATTTGCCCTCTGTATCAAGGATATCAACCAAATCCTCACAGAGACAGAACTTGCCAGCTTTAATGGCTGTGCAGAATTCTACTGCACGGAAGCATCATTTTTAATTCAGTCTCCTCCTCATTAATATTCTTTTTTTCTGTTGTCAACTTTTTGCTACTGCAAATAACGTAATGAGCATGTTTGGCCATATATTACTACATATGCAAGTACAGTGGCGGTTTTAGGACCTACTTCTCAGAGTAGGATTGTTGGCTTCCAGGGCATACCCATTTGTAATTTTGATAGCTACCGCTGAATTGTGCTACACCAGGCTTGTATTGTACCTCCCACCAAGAGCATCTCTCCTCACACCCTGGTAAGCCAATCTCTGGATAAAATCAATCTCTGAAATCTGCCAAACTGAGAGTGGAAAAAAAAATCGTATTACTTTTGTAATCAGAATAAATTTCAATATATCTTTTTTTTTTAAAGCACATGACAGACCATTTTTAATATTCTTTCTAAAGTAGATGTGAGGTCTGCAACCAACACAGGGAAGAGAGAAGGTTGTTTCATCAATCAAAGGAGGACCACATCCAGAAGATAGTTCTTTTCAGTCATGCAGACTTGTAAGACATCCGACTGAACTGATAAAAAAGCTAGCAAACACTGCCATCATAATCCCGTTTTTAGGTACTCAATTTTACTAACCATTAGTTGCACGTGACTGTAAAACTGGGTATAATTTTGTTACCTGGTAAATATCTTAATTTTTTATACTTACCTTTGAAGCAGTTCAGGGTTTGGGGTTCTTCTGTCCTTTTTGAGGTATAATCCTACCCTTGGGCCATTTTTACTTTACACGTGAAGTAGGCTAATTAAAAAAGTTCCTAATGCACTTTATTGCACAAACAAGCCATTAGATGACTAATTAAATTAATAAAAAAAACCCTTGTGACCATCACCTGGAAAAGGTAGGAGACAATTTTAAAATAACAATGAGATAAAACATGTCCTCCTTCTCTTCTCAAGTTTAGAAAAGGTCTCTAATTCACGTAAAAGGAAAATCACTTCAAGTCCTTCAACCACCCAACATATTAGTTGCTGTCAGGAACTGCAGACAAAGAAGATCATAACAGAGCTCATTGTCAGTCGTAACCCAGAGCTCGCCATTTAAAGCTGCCACCGAAGGACAGTTTGTTTTCACAAACGTGGCGGGGTCTGAGGAAACCATTGTTCACTCATTTGATATTTCCTAACTGTTCCCGTGGGCTAAGGGGTGGGAGGACACCCTCCCTGGGCCCTTCCTTCCCTAATCTCACTGCAGTGTCCACATCTTGGACCCACACCGATGTATCAGGCCAGACCACTGGCTGACAGCCTGTCTTCTGCACATTGGCAACACACAGGACCCTCCCTGGCGGGAATTCCCAGACATAATCCGGGTATACAAACAGAAGAACACAAAGGCAGATGGATTTGCTGCTAGTGCTGAAAAGAGGGAGGTGCAGCATTAGCCACCGAGCAGATCTGCCTTTGCATCTGCACGTGAGTAAAACCGAGATAGATGGAGAGGCCCCTGACGAAACCCCGACGCTCGCCTGACACGCCGTGTGCCTTGGGAACTTCCTCCTGCAAGCAGCTGACATGTCCCCAGAGAGGCTCGCTCACTTTAACAGCGGTCTAGGCACAGCGTGCTGAGGGCCGGAAGGCCAATCCTTGGGGGGAAATCGAGTTCATTTTTAAGTTTAAGAGCAATGCCACTTCTCCCTCTCACCATATGTGGATGACTGAAAACAGGCATTTTTCAAAGACTTCAAGAAAAGCTGCTCATTACCACAGCAAGAAATTACCATAATTTAGAGCCACTGCCATTTCAGCAAGAGGGAAGGCCAGGCCATCTAGAGTTCTAAATTGCTTGCCTTCACTTGCCTTAAGCAGGAGACTGTATCAAGGTAAGCGCACTTCTGTTAATATTAAACTAAACCCCATTTAACTTTTAAGCAGCCTGTACCATAGTTCTACAGGACGGCTCACTACCCACAGCACCAGTGTCCACCTGTCTCCTGGTACAAACTCCAGGGCTCGCTCCTCTTTCCTCCCTCAGTGTGCGGGTGGACAGCGCACCGACAGCCCCCTGAAGGTAAGCAGGAGCTTGTCTGGGACAGTAAGGTTGGCTGACCATAACTTAACCCACAGGCCTCAACGATCTCGGTGGTGGTGGTGGGGTGTTTCTTCAAGACTTTTTTTCCTGACTATAAAGGTACTTCATGCTTAATGCAGCAATTGTAGGAAAGATAGAAACATATAAGAAAAAACAAATTCAGCGCCACCACCGTCATCGGAGATCCCACCACTAGAATTAGTTTCCATCCAGTCCCTTTCTGACTCCCAGACGTGCGTGTGCCCGGCACTGACATCTATGCCTGTTCTGCAGCCAGTTCGTGGCCTGCTTTTTTTCCTTTTAAAAAACCTTATCCTGAGCATTTCCTTAAGATATAAATTTCAAAGCTCAATTTTTTAATCACTCCAATACTATCATATCAAATATTTCATGATTTTTTAGCCACTCTCCCTCTGTGGACTTTTAAGTGGGTCCTAGTTTCTGCTGTTATCAGTAATACACAGATCACCCATGACACTGATTATTTCCTTGCTAATGTCTTAGCAAACAAATTACTGGGTCACAGGGAATGGCTGTTCAAGGCGTCTGACGCTGATGGCCAGACTGCTTTCTGGAAAAGTTGGGTCCAGTTAAAAAACGGAAGAGAGATCTCCTCTCCCTTTTCAGCAAAGGGGTTCAATAAATTAGAAGCTGACGACCTGCCTCAGGCACTGACAACCGTTATTTTATGTTTTTATTGACTATGGGGAAGCAGAAGAAAGCTATGATGAAGAGCCCAACACTCTTCATGAACATTCCAGGACGCCTAGCTTGATAAACAACTAAGAATAAGCTGCAATTGGCAATTTTCAATGATCTATACAAAGGGAAGAGGAAGAAGGTTTTCTGAGAATGTGCTTCAGACTAGGAAAATCTAAAAATGACCCTGGGGTGTTCCTGCAGAAAGACGGGCAGGAGAGGCTCTGCTCGACAAAGCGGCACGGTCCCAACTTGTCACCCTGAACGTGTGCACGAATCTGCCGCGACAGGACACGCTTCACGTCCTGAATTAAACCTGAAAGGCAGTCTCCTGGAATAAGCCAGAATGCTTTAGAATTAGCCCCAGAGGATGGGTCTCTGAAACAGTCATCTGGCTTAGTCCAACCGTCCCCAGGGTGCGAGGCCGCCCACGTGAGGCCCAGGGACAGGAAGGAGCTAGGAGGCCTGGAGTGACCTTGCCAAGTAAGACAAAGTGATACATTGTACACTGGCAAGCTCAGAAAAGGCAGGCTTTTTTTTTTTTTTTGAGAAGACAAGAAAGTGAATGAAGTCTGCTTCTTCTGCTGTTTTATTTGAACTGTTAACACCAGCTACCAGGACATCAATTTGGTGCCATCCTTCAACAGCCGCAAATGCAGCGGGACAGAAGCCCCGAGGGTCAGCCCAGGCTGCCAGCACAGCAGGTCCCTACAGAGCCCTGGTCTCCTGCCTCAGGCCACAGCTTCGCAAGTGGCCTGCATGGCCCCGCCTGGGTTGGTGGGAGCCACAGTGAGCAGCCAGCTGAGGCTCACAGTGCACAAACCCAGTGGGGTTCAGAGCATCAGCCTGGAGCAGAGGGGTACAGAGAGCCTGGGCCCGAGGCCGGGGTTCCAGGGGAAGTAAGCAGGGAGCCAGAGGGTGAGGCTCTGGAGGACCCTGAGTATTTGCTCAAGACAGGAGGAGCAGGCACTTGGCCAGGGCTTCTGGCTCTAAACCCCGGAGCTAATGACACACAGCTACCTTCATGACAGGCTGCGCAAAGTATCGGGCGCTCCAGTCACAGAATCCCGTCTGCATCGTGGCCGAGATGAAACTTTTGTGTCCAGCAGCATCATCTGGATCGTCGGTGGTCTTCCGGGCATTTGGAAAGGAGGAGGGGAGAAAAGAACAGAAACAACAGTGAGTCTCCTCATTCCCCACATTCTTTGTACATTTGAAATAGTTCATAACTGGGGACAAGGGCACAGTGGCTGGCAGTGGTCTGGCTTCTAGGGAAACATTTCTGGGTTCCCCTTACTTCTGCATCCTGGTAACCAAGGGATGCTGAATGTCTGGACAGGGCTCCAGGGAACCCACAGTAGGAAGGGCCATCCAAGTCTGCGTCCAGGGAACTGCGTCCCCCTGGGGCCAGCTAAGGTGGCTTGGGCTGCAGAGTCCCTGTCACTCCCCTGAGCTGGCTGCACAGGTCCTTCGATGCCGGGTCAGTAATCCCCACAAGGCCTGTGCAGCCTAGTCCCGGGGCTGCTGCCCCAACAAGGCCAGCCACACAGGTACCCGGAGGAGGGCAGGGACTCCTGGTGACTCTGCACCTGCCCTGTGCGAGGTGGCTCCTGGACAGAGGGTGCAGCAGAACGTAGGCCAACTGGGATTTCTAAGTATTAAAACTCAAAATACTTGACCCTATTTTTTAGGGCGATGCATCAGTTTTATTCCTGTTGCAGGACCAATGGTGGCTGGGGCTGTTAGAGTAGGAGCTCACCTCACTGCACACAGCCGGGCACAAGAAGTCCCTGCAGTGCGTGTCGGTGGTGGGAGTAAAGGCATCTTTCAGAGAGGAGTCCCCATCATCCGGGAAGGCCTGCTGGTGGGAAGTCCCACAGGTGGGACGCAGCGATAGGCTCTCACCCCCTGCTTGGTGGAGACTGTGGGCTGCCTGCTGCCACTGAGCTGCTCTGCCGGACCAGGACTCTGGGGATGGCTGCCCCATCTCAGGGTCCGGCCAGGAGGCTGACCCTCGCACTGGGAGCTTGTGGCCATTTTTTCTCCAAGCTGTTGAGGCAGGGAGAGAGCGCGCCTTGAAAGCCAGGGAGGGTGAGGGGCCGGGTGGCATGGGTGGAAGCCTTTTCATCACCAACATGCGCTTCCTGCTACAAAGGCCCCCTGCAGCCTGCTGTGGACTTCTTGTTAGAATTGCTGCCTCCTGTGAGCTGAGACACTGGCTGCCCCGTGGCACCCATGGCAGCCCGACGCCCTTGGTGCATCCTGAACAAGCTCTCCAGACCGTGCATCCTTGGCCCAGAGAGCAGCCAACAGTCTGGACGAGGCAGCGCACGCCCAGCTTCCGCGCTCACCCTACTGCGCATCCTCGCGGCTGGAAATGAAGGCACCAATGGCCCCTCTCCTGAAATTTATTCTTCAACTTAGTTAAGGGCAGAGACTGCACCCACTGAGGTGGCGTAATTGAATGTTTACGGAAAAAGCAAAGAATCCATTCAGAACAAACACTGCTGTGGAGCAGCTGCCGTGCCAAGTGGAGGCAGAATGCTATTTACCCAAGAAGAGAAGGAGCAAATGAGCTCCATGTGCTTATTTGGTTACGTGGAAGCTGCCAAGAATGGTGAACTGAGAACAAGAGGCTGCAGGAGTAAGAGGAACGGCCCCCTGATGTTCGCAAAGATTCGACTGTCAAACGGGGGTCAAGCCCGGAGCCACCGCCTGGGGATGAGGGGAGGATGGTGCCCACATCCTGCACAAGGTGCGAGGCAATGCCAATGACCTAATTCCGAGGTCTCGGCTCACGTCTGAGGAGCAGAGCTCTTGGCATCTAAATTCATCAGAATTAGTATTTAAAAATCACCCAACAGTCCAGTGTCTGTACCTGGTCCGGGCCTTTGTCAAACATCTTCCGTGTCCGGGGGAACTGGTGGGAGTGGGGTGTGTACTGCACGCCTGTGGGGCCGGTGGGGCCTGGCCGGCCTGGAGGCAGGTCTCGGCTGACCGGCTGCTTGGCCACGTCGTTGGTCAGGCTGGAGCTGCTCGTGCTGGACGTTGGCGGGGAGCCTCTGTGTCCGGGAAGAAGAAATACTGCCTTGTACCCAGAGCCCGTTACTTTGAAACCAAACACTAAGCCAGTGGTCCTGGCTCTGCCCACCCCCTGGACACTGGCAAGGGCCAGGCCATCAGTGCAGAAGGTCCTCCAAACACCACCTGCTGATGCAGAATTAACGACCCCTTCTAGCTCCTGCCTGTGGGTTCCAAGAATGGTCTTCCACTGAAAACTAACGCAGCGAGGTAAGCTAGGTCAGGACTAAGTGACCCAGCCGGGTACAAGGAGGGGCTCAGCGCACACGTCTGCACTCCTTGAATTCAGCGCAGCCTCGCCACTTCCTGAGGTGGATGCTGATATAAGAGGAACGTTCTGCCTCCACCCCGCTGTTACTGACGGGGAGGGTACAGACCCTCTCATAAAATTCTGGGGGCTATAGAAGTCAGGCTCAGTTCTACTTCTGCCGTTAGAGTGTGTGCAGACGAAGGCAGCAAAGAACTCTAGGAAGGAGCTCAGATTAGACAGATGAAGGGGTGTGTGTGAGAGACACAGAGAAGATGCTCACCAGAGAGGGAGAGAGAAGCAGAGGGGGAGGAGAGGAGCGGGGGCAGGGAGAGGGAAAAGAAGACGAAAAGTAGGGAGGAGAGAGCGAGCAAGCACAGAGCTGGCAGAGAACGGGACAGGGAGTATCCGAGGGAACCTCACCACAGACCTCGGAGGACAGGCTGCACACAGGTGAGACCCAGGCCACTTACCCGGCCTGGTGGATGTGGATGCCCTTGTTGGTGGGGCTGGCGGGCGCCGACTGAGTGAGACAGGACGTGGTGAGGATGCGCTGAGGCCGGGCGTTCACTGTGGCCTGGAAGAGCAAAGACAAGCGATGTCGGAGGGTCAGCTGGTGGGGACCTCTGAGGCTACAGGACAGAAGCACAGGGTGGTGCTTGTTTCGTGGGGCTTCAAAATTGCAGCAAAGGCCTTTTGGCCGAGGAAATCTCACATACCAACGCAAGATCCCAGCTGAAATTTCCCCCAGACATCACCCTGCAGATAAAATGATATTCTTTTGCCTTTTAGCAATTATTCACCTGGTCCAGTGAGGCTCTGGGGATGGCCCTGCCTAAAAGGCCCTCACAAAACTATGCTAGGGTGAACCGTGAGTCAGGATCCGGGAAGTTGGGGAGAAAGTTGTCCACAGGGCTCCTCCCTCAGGACAACGAACAACACTTCCACCCTCAACCGCCACCTTCCTTCTCCCGAGAGCAGACCCTCCCTGGCAAATCCTCGGCCTTCCTCCTCCCTTGCCCAGCGGGCTAAGCTCCCGCACTGGCGGGAGAGCATCGCTCCAGCCTCTGCATTTGTTTTTCTACCTTGGGGCAGGCTCAGAGCAGTTTCCCCGGATGCAGCACTTTGTGGATGGAGACAAGAGTGGGTTCTGTAAACTTCCTTCCACAAACATTTGCAGGGTTTGACATTTCACCACAGAAAAAGGATGTGCACCAGTTGAAACTGGCATTCAGGAGGGAAGTGGTTTTGTTTTGCTTTTTTAAATAGGATTTACGTAGATTTGGAAATGTCTGCTGGATGTCTGCTTGGAGTAGTAAGAGCTGAGAAGCAAACCGGGGTGCATGCTGCTCGTCTGCGGGCAAGCCCACACTGGCCAAGTGCTTCCGTGGACGTTTTGCTCTGAGCCCACAGGGCAGCTGGGCGGGCCTGCCGGCTCTGGGTCCCTGAGGTGAGGGGGCTCAGAAAGGGCCTGACGCTGGGAGGGGAGCTCCTCTGAGTGAAGACACAGGACAGGTGGCTGGCTAGGGTGGCTACCAAGTGCTCCCTGAGGGCAGCTGGTGCCAGTCTTGGTTCAAAGCTCGGGGTGCTGCCCAGCGAGAAAGATGAGCCCCGCCCTTCGTGGGGTGGCATTCCAGTGGAACCCTGGACTGGCTCCTTAGAGGGACCCTCACGTTTTTTGATTGTTCACTCAGCAGAGAGGGATGCTGTACTGATGTTTGGTCAACAGACAGACAATTACAGGAAACAAGGCAACTACAAAACTCTTCATTCATACAATATCAATGCTTCCCAGATAACCCTTCCGTTTAAATAAAAATAGCAAGAAAACTGAACCATAATCAGCCTTTAAAAAATACTTTTTATTTTTTGAGTTACAAAAGTCATATTGTTTGTGAACATGTTTTTGCTTTGGTATCTAAATTATTTGGCCCACCCTACACACACATACACACACACACATACGCACACACCTCACAAAACCTGAGAGCCGAATGATCCCTTAATAACTCTCAAAAGAGAAAACAAAGTTAAGCTAAGAAACTATAAACTTAGTATGCGCCTCCTCAAAATTTCTAGAAAAACAGTGGGAGGTGATGAGGAAGACGGGAAACTTTTGGGGTTGAAATGAAGACTTCAGCAGAATCCACAAATCCTTCAAATGTCCATGAAGCACAGAGGTTCAGCCGGTGCCTGAGCAGAGCGGTGACTCAGCCTCAGGAGCCCGAGCGTCCCACGCCCTGAGACCCTCCGGGCTCACTTGTCCTTCTGTGCGCCCCCCGCCCCCTGCCCTTCCAGGAGCTGCAGTGTGAAAAGTGAGTGGCAGCCAGAGGGTGACTAACTCTGCTCGACTCACTCTTCTGCGGGTGGGAAGTGACGCAGCCCCGGCTCGACGTGACCTGAAGGGTGAAGAGCCCCACCTCACTGCGACCCAGGCCGACAGCTGCTGGCACACAGCTCTAACGTCCCACCACTTCTGGAAGAGCTGAGGGGCCCGCCCTGGCGTAGGAGATTTCCATGACTGCAGCTTGCACGTTGGTGACCACAGGGTTTCAGGCCTACAGGAAGCTTTCTCTAGCCTAACAATTCCTATTGATTCAATAAACTGTTACTCAGCGTTGATTAGGTGTCAGTGTGTGGCTGCACCAGTGAAGGTGAGCAGGAGGTGACTCAGGGAGGCAGCTCAGCAGACCTGCTGGTTGCAGCCTTGGCGAGGGTGGTGAGCCGGGCCGCCGGCGAGGCTTCGGGAGGTTCCTCTCCGCACTGGTCCCAGTCGCCGTTTTAAACAGCGAGCATGCCACCAGGAAAGGTTGGCAAACACTAGTGTGCTAGCTGCATGTGGGCTGTGGGCTTCAGGCGGAGGTACAGGTCAACTTTGCAGAGGGCGGCAAACAGCATTCTGTCCAGGTCAGACGTATTCTCTTAGAAACGGCTCGCGGGGACTCAAGCACGCACAGACATCAGCCCCGCCACGGCCCCCTGCCCCCCGCGCAGTTCATGGGACGTCTCTGTAACAGGCGCCGGGGCTGTATTTAGACCCCCTTTTTCTAGCTCCCTGTGAGCTTTCTTTACTCTTTGGTCCTTCAACAGAATACGTCTCCTCACAAGGACACAGGAAAGTCTGATTCAATGCGGAGAAAAATTCCAGAAAGAAACGTGGGTGACTGGGCAGTGGATCTCCCAACTGGGTCTGGATCTAGTCAGAGTGTAGGACACTGACATAGGCTTCTGGTTCTTTGGGGAAATGGGGTATTTTAGAAATGTCCCTGGTAACTGAATATCATGGATCTAGATTCATGTGGGAGAAGATGATGCCCTAAAGGATTATCCAGAGGTACCTTGGGCTGAGCGTGATGCAGAGCCCACTGGTTGCCTGATCACTGAGAACAGACACCTGTAAAAGCACACGATTCTATTTATCTAGTGAGCAATCTTTCTGTAAACTACATTCCCTGGATAAGTGACCTTTCCCTTTGGACTCTAGGTGCTAGGTAGCACCCAGTGAAAACAACAACGGTGGCTATGATGAACTGCCTGCTGGTTACTAAGGGCCTGGGAAAGTCTCACTCTGGGGGCACAGGGCGCTGTCAAACCTCGGCCCCAGGGAAGAGAACCTGGTATTGGGGAGGCCCCCCGACCCTTTCCAGGACCCGCACACCGCAGAGAGGCTCCACTTTCACAGAGAACAGTGAGGACGGGGAAGAAGACGATGACACTGGTACTTTAGTTTTGCCGTCCTGCAGAGTCCCCGCACAGGCTGCACACAGTGACCAGGGCTTTGCGGGCTTACTGCATTTACTCCTCACCACGGCCCTCGGAGGCAGGGCCCACAGTGATCCCAGCTTTGCAGACGAGGAAACAGAAGCTGGGGGATGTGAAGTAACCAGCTCAAGGCTAGTGGAGCTAGAACGGGACGCCAGGCCGAAGCTGTGCTGTCCCCATCAGGCTGGACTGTGCCACCGTGCAGGGAGCCATGGGCGTAGGGAGCCATTCTATCACGTCGTGGCCAAGAATCCCTGCACGGGACGCTTGCCAGAGCCCACAGCAGAGTGTCCGTGAGAACAGATTCACAGTGGCCACCCCAGAGTCACCGAGCCCAAACCCCTGGGGGCCCAGCTCTCCTGAGGCTGCCTGTGCTGGCCTGGCAGGGCCTGCAGGCTGTGCTGCTCAGGCAGGGGCAGTGTCTAATTCTGTAAACTAAGCTAGTCAAAGTGACGACACCTGTCACCTCTGGGTCTGCAGTGAGCGTAGGAGGTCCAAACTCTAAACACAGATGTCTCTAACTGTCAGTGTTCACTAGGATTGCTGTGATTCCCTGTTCCCAGGGACGGGCTCTGTTCCCACGACCCCGGGTGTCCCTCCTCCTGGTAGAGGCTGCAGGGAGCCAGGAGGCATGGAAGAGGCTGGCGGACAGCATTTCCATGCCTGGGCTACCTCCAAATCAAGGCGGCAGGGGACAGTAGCTGAGGGCCTCCTGGTGCTGGAGGGAGCAGCTCACGACCCCCTCTTCCCCAGGGATGAGGTGCTGAGCTGGAGAGCCAGATGTCTGCAAAGAGCAAACGGGAGTTTCTAGAAAGAAGAATGAGAGCGACAAAGAACCCTCTGACTCCATGGAGTAAAGGCCATTTTGACTCGATTAAAAAGAAATCAGAGTATTCATATGCACACAGACTGAGTCTGCCGAGAGAGCAGCACAGGGGCGCCTGGAAAGAGAATTTCAGCTGTTCCAGGCGCAGCACTCCTCTGGCTCAGAGGCTAATTGCAAACTTGCTGACTTAAATCCTTACGATTCAGTAGGCTTAAGGGAATGCAGATCAGGGGTGAACAGAACTGGCTCTCTGGATTCGAACTGAAGCTGTTAAATAGGAGGAGAAAATTCCTGCATGACAATATGATTTTAAAAGAAACATAGTGATAAGTAACTAATGTGAAAGTGTGAAGCTAGGTTTTAATTACAGCAAGTTATTATTATTTTTTGTGTGAGGAAGATTGGCTCCTGGGCTAACATCCGTTGCCAATCTTCCTCTTTTTGCCTGAGGAAGATTAGCCCTGAGTTAACATCTGTGCCAATCTTCCTCTATTTTGTATGTGAGACGCCACCACAGCATGGCTTGCTGAATGGTATGTAGGTCTGTGCCCGGGATCCAAACCTGCAAACCTCAGGCTGTTGAAGTGGAGTGTGCGAACTTAACCACTATGTCACCGGGCCAGCCCCTACACACTTCTTTTTACTTCTATGTAGTTAGAAATTTTCCATAATAAAAACTACAAGCAAAATGCAAACCCCAAGCCCATGGAAAGAGATATAAACACTTGAAATGAGGCCACGGCTCTTGAGCTGTGTGGGCTCTTTCATACATAGCTAGTAGAAACTTCTATATTTGAATACAGAATTCTATGGGGCATTCCATAGTGATAAGGCTGTTTTGACTAGGATGAACAAAAATTTGGCTTCAGAGTTAAATATCTAAAATAGGTTCATTTCTCTGTAAATTGAAATGTAATCCCCTCTTAGTTACTAGAGCAGAAAGTAAGACATTTCCTCAAATTAAATTGAAGAAAGGGTTTTCTTAATGTTTATGCTTCCAAATCCTTCAGTAGCAATGTTTGCTCTCAAAAATATATACACACATATGTATACACACACAGACACATGGACACATAGGCAAGGTCTCTTGGGAGCACAGACTCCAGAGGAGGCCCACTCTGATCTCCATCCCTCTGGCACAGGTGTGCTGGTGGGCATGGCAGCATGTGCACTGGGATGTGTGTGTCACTCCAGATCAGCCAGCAGGCAGAAAGCCACACGCCACTTTTACAGGGTTTCTAGGGCTCGGTTAGAGAGAGTTTTACTAAAGGCACAAACGGCTGTTCAGGTTCCTGTAAGCTGCTCGTGCAGCTCTGCAGGATACGAGACATCACACGTAAGATGTTTATTTCTCTTAAAAGTCGGGGGAGGCGCATTTCGGCTCACAGCTACACACTTTACACATAATCCAAAAGGACATGGAGACATGGTTTCTGTGCTTCACATGCTAGAGAGATTCCTAATAGGAATGTGTTTAACAGCCTGAGGTCAGGTCTGCTGTGATGAACCTATAGCTGTGAAAGTTCAACATGAGCCACACTGAGATTATATTTTTAAATAATTCAGGTTGATTTTTAGTAGAGGTAAATAAATAAAGCTACTGGAAAATAAACTTACATAGGATGAATACTGGCTTATCGTGACCAAAATAACCAAGAAGCTAAATAAACTGCGGGAAGTGATCCGACCATCTCAACAGCACTGGCCGAGGCCAGGAGGCCGTCTTGGGTGTGGCTCAAGACCCTCCGCATCTCTGTCGCCTTCCTTTCCATCTCTATCTCCTGCCCCAGCTACTGAACTTCCTCCCTCCCTTGGTCACAGACCATAATAAGTTGTAACAAACGTATGTTTTTAAAAAGTTTTATTTTTGAATTGATCTTATCCTTAGTTGAAAAAGCAGATGACATCGCTCAGGTGCCGTTGTAGCTAGTCCACAGTGGGATGGTGACGGTAGGGGCTGTGGGGTTCACGCAGGGCAGGGGAGGTCAGTGCAGAATTAAACAACCCAGATAGTTCCGAGTTGGCCAATGATAACGTCTAACATTTTAGCATTAGGCTGGTAGTTCTAACGGGCAGGAAGTGCACTAAAATACCCATGGACCTACGAGTCTCTGCTTCAGAGAGAGCCGCACAGGTGACCACAGCTCTTGAGGTTGAAACCCACAATGCGCTTCTGCGTTATTCTTACTGCTTCTTTAAAGAGGAAGAGGAGATGGACCACCAGGCAGCTTACAGCTGGCACATGACGAGGCCACTGCTGCCTGTGACACCACCAGGACCTGAAGCAGCAGCAACGGCAGACGACGAGAGATGCCATCAGCCAGAAAAAGACTCAACTAGACCAGTGAAAAATACCTTAAGTGAAGGAAGCGAACACCACACATACATGACACCAAAAGGAGACGAGAAGCTGCAGGAGTTTACAACTGAGTGGGAGGCCAGCACCAGTGAGGCAACAGCACACGAGAGGGCCTGATGACCAACGTGGAAAAAACAGACTAGGAATGAAACATCCAGATTCCTGGGCCCTAGTAAATCTTCTTACAAGTTATGTGACCTGAGGCAAGTGGTCACCTAGGGACAACCTCTCAGTGGTGATCAGCCTATGTGAGGATGGAGACAACAGGAAAACTGTAACATGTGATGTTTCCCTGTGCTCTTCCTGAAACTTGTCTGTAAGCTTGAAATTTTAACAAAAAGTTACAAAAATTTAAAAAAATGCTATAATAAATGGTTTTTAGTTCCACTCATAAAAGATCAACTGCCATGTAACTGTCTTATATCCATAAACAATGGGAAAACCAGAAAAAAATGTATGAAACAGCTGTTTTCAGACATTGACTACTGGGTACTGCAGCCTGTGATCTCTGAGAGAAGGGGATAAACGATGGCTCAGCTCACGGCCTGCAGGCGGTTGGCAGGCGGTTCCCGGCAGTCTCAGGCTACTGCATGGGGCAGTGGACCCAGAGAGAGCCCAGCAGTCTAGTGAGCAGAGAAGACAGATGGGAGCTCCATGGAAGCTGAGGTGCCTGGAACTGGCAGGTCAGAGTGCAGAGGGGAGAGGGCTTCTGAGGTCTGCAGGGGAGGCCCCTTGTCTTTGAGTTCTTTCTGCTAGTGGGTGGGATGAAAACCCACGAGGTTGCAGAAAGAACCGCTGGAAGGCCCATAATTCCAAGAGCTCACCAAAAGGACTAGGAGGCTTTACAGTCCCCAAAGAAGAAAGGACTAAAGTCAACGAACTAAGCTTCCATCTTGAGAAACTAGAATCAGAAGAGCAAATTAAACCCAAAGTAAGCAGAATAAAAGAAGTAATGAAGATAAAAACAGGTACCAATAAAATGGAAAATGAAAACCAACAGAGAAATACTAACGAAACCAAAAGCTGGTTTTTTGAAAAATTTCCTTTAGCCAGAATGGTCATGACAAAGAGACGTCACAAATTACCAGTATCAGGAATGAATGAGGGGCTACCACTACAGATCCTACAGACTTTGAAAGGATCATGAGAAATAATGACAATCCTACTTCACCTCCTGGTGGCCTGATGCGGGTGAGTGGAAGCAGTAATGCATGCCCCAGCTGAAGCTACATGTAAACAGAGTTCAGAGTGTGTTGTAAATCTCCGGATTCGAAACAGTTGTTGAAAGTTTCTAAACCATGACATAGACCTGCAAGCACCTGGAATTTCCCCGCTTGAATATTCAGAACCAAAAACCAAGAACTTGAGAGCTTCACTGAGAACATCTTGTCACACATACCTTGTAGGCGATGCTGTTGAGAACTTTCATAGCCAAATCGGAAACATCTGGATAGGGATCTGCAGCCAGATGCAGTAACACTCTCCAAATTTGAGTGTAAACACTATTGAAAGAAACTCCTAGGAAAGAGAAAAGGGAGATGTTTCAGTAACAAAGAGTTTCCACTGCATGCCTGGGCAGCTTCTGAGGTAGCTGCCTTTTCTGAAAACCTAAAGATGCTATCAGGAATAGATGCTTCAAAGTGCTGGGGTTGTGGGAAGCTTCTGTTTTGTTATTCTGGCAAGGGGCCCAGAGATTCAGGAATCCCAGCTGGTAAACGGGTTTGATTCCATCATTTCATCTTCTGAGTCTGGATCTTTTTAGAAGGAAAGATGAGTTAGAAAAGGGCAGGATTTCCTTGAAGGCCTTGACTGACTGGACAGTACTCCCTAGCTCCCAGAGTAGCATTAGATTTAACATCCCGATTTCTAGGAGCCGTCATGGCCCACTTGAGCAGTGCACCTTGGGTGAGAGTCCCCATCTGCACCTTGCTCTGCATTCAGGGTGTGCTCTGGGCTCCGTGACTTACCAAGTCTTTGGACTATACACCACATGCTGCACTATCCTGAGTTCCAAGGAAACCACAAAGGGTGTGCGTGATGTGACCTGAACCCTCCAGGATCTCCTAAGGCATCCGTATTTCCTCAGTGTGTGCTCTACGCAAGATCCTGTCTGTGTGCCTGGATGCCAAGGCAGATGAGACGGGATGTAAACACATGACAGGTAAATCGTGGACATGAAGGAAAGGAAAAGAGTGTTTACTGAGGGTCTTACCCAGTGAAGGCTGCTCAGTTTCATTTAATCCCTGCCAGCTGAGCCACAGGCATTACCCCTGGCATTACAGACGTATACAGCAAGGCCCAGCATCCAAAGGATGAAGGATTTGAACACACACCTGTCTCACCTTCAAGCCAATGCCAGTTCCATGACACTGCGCTGCCTTGGGCAGCTACGATAAAGAGGATAAAGGGAGAGAGTGATTCCTTCTGTTGGGAGGGTAAGGAGCCAGGAAGCTCTTACAGAGACGCATAGAGATGGGCTGTGAAGGGGAAGCAGGACTTTTCTCTTGGCCAAGACCTTCCTGGAGGGAAGGTCAGCAGAGCAAACAACCAACTGACATGGAGGTGATGGAGACACACAGAGCATTTGGAGAAGCAGCTGACCAAAACCTGGACACGCATATCAGAGATGACGATGGGGTGGTGAGTGCTCAGAAACCAAGTGGGGAGGAGCAGCAGGCAGCGGGGCTGAGCAGCACCCGGGGCGCGGGGACAGTGCAGGCTGAGGCAAGGGTCCAGATCTCTGGGAGGAGGCGGACATGGAACTTGTGGCTCCACCGTGTTGGGTCTGGATAGGCAAAGGAGAAAAGGAAATCCTGGAAAAGGAAGCAGTCCGAGCAAAGGCTGGTTGCAGGATGGGGGAGCTGAGCTGGACGAGCAGACTGGAGGCTGACATGGCACCCTCACTCCTTCCTGGGGTGAATCTGGGGGCCAGGAAGCAGAGGTGGTGCTGCTCCCAAGAAGTGCGTGGTCGAATGGGGACACAGCCACATGTAACTGCATCCTTTATTTTGGGGGAAGCTGGACAATTTGTTTATTGAAAAGTAAGCGCTTGTTCAACAAAGAGCATTTCAGGTAAGCCATGATTCCATATCATTTAATTGGTCAACACCTAGTGAAGTTCCCTCTAGTGTTTATGAAGGAATTTAAACATCAGAAGTGGAATCAGAGGACGAAGTGTTTCTTGGTGAACACAATGGGTTTCATACAATACATTCAAATTAAAAAAAAGATAACAGAGGAAGTTGAGAATAAAAGCGTCGAGCATGTGTTTACGTAGATGCACATGGATATATCTTAGCTCACCGCACCCTACAGCCCCTAATCCGTAAAGAAAGGCACACCGCTTCGCCTCAGCTCGCATGGGGACAGTGTGTATTTACGCTGCCCAGTGGCTGCCTACTCCAGAACCCTCTGCCGTCTGCAGAGGGATGGAGGCTAAGAAAGCCTCGTCCTCCCAGCCTGTGTGGGCACGGCCGCTCTCCTGAGGTGACCACCATGGAAAAAACACATTCCAGTGAGCGCTTACAGAGATCCCAGGGTATGGGCCGCACCAGCTCAGCGTGGTTCTGAGAAGAGATGCTCATGGCTGCCAACCTCTGGATGATTATACAGAAACACAGCTGCCGTGCAGGGCAGATCGCTGAGAGGCTGGGGCCAGAAAAGGTATTTGTCTCACCACGGCAGGGTGAGGGGCGTCCTACCCAGAGGAAACGCTCCTTCAGAGCAACACCCTCCTCACATGTTCACTTGCAGTGTGTGCATTCAGCAGCCAGTTCTGAGAGCCTGCTGTGCGAGGACAGCAGCTGACATAGGCCCCGTGGCCCACAGGAACCAGGAGTGGGGCGTGGCGGGTTCAATACAAATCTGGACCTGCGACAGGTGACATCCGTCAGGCAAACGCACTCTCGCTCGGAGGCGACCACGCGTTCTGGGGAAGGGTTCACAGGAAAACGCATGGTTTCCTTCCCATGGGCCTCCCGCACTCTTTAATTTAGGAACAGAGCAAGAACCTTCCAACTCGCACGTTCCATGGTGCTGGGACACCGGTCCAGATTGACGACCAAAGTCTAAGGAAAGTTTGGTAAAATCAGTCCAGAATTTCTGTGAGAAGACTTCCTAAAATGGACTCTTCCCTCCAGGCAGACGGCCTGCCCGCAGCGCCCGCCGACTCTTCCCTCCAGGCAGACGGCCTGCCCGCAGGACTGAGCCGTCTGCTGCGCCAGGCCACCAGCTGCTGCTGCTTTGCCTTCCTCCAGAGGAGGCACAAGTGGGAGGCTCCGAGCGCTCAGACGGCCCTGGGTGCAGGGCACACGAGGAGACACGCTCTCTTGGACACAGCTGGCTCAGGAGGGAGCCAACCCATGAGCGGAGGAAGGCGGTCTCCCTTCGTCACAAACGTGCACAGGAGTTCTTATGAAGGCTCCTCAAACTCATCACAGCCACTGTGCGAAATTCTTTCCCTTCCATTGTTTTCGGGCTCAGAGTGATGCATGGGCAGCTTCCCGAAGCGAAGCATGGCTGCGTGTGACAGGGAGCTGTGAAGGGAGAGTGGTGCCCAGGGCTAATACACCAGGTGGACTGTAGACAGGGGACCCTGGTTACCCCACACGGGAGTGCGCAGGAGGAGACCTCTGCACCAGGGCAGGGAGGGGCGGCACAAGTGCGCTCACAATGGGCTTGTCAGCACTTGCTGTCAGCAGCGGTCTACAGCAGATTCCCAGCAGCGAGGGCCTGAATCCCAGGGCCCTTGGTGACCGTGAGGAAAGGGCGCAGGGCAGTGTCCTTCCCAGCGGTGTGACCTCAGGCCATGGAGTGGGGGTAGCGGACGCAGACTCGTGGGGGAGGTGGCACAGGGCTGTGGGCACACAGACCACTGCCGATAGAGGCCTGGTGTGGCTGCGCACAGAGGAAGGTGGCACTTGACAGCCGCCACTGTCCTTGACTTCACAACATTTTAATTATTACTGTTGCTGACTTCCTTGCAGATTTCTCCTTTGACATAATACTGTTTGTGATTCAACAGGGAATTTAAACTCTAATTTTTGTTGGTGCCTTTGGCCACAGTGAACAGTATAACTATTTACTGGTAAAACATGAAACCGGGCCACAGTATTGCTGCCTTTATTTCACTTCTTTTCTCAGTTCGGCCGCCCAGGGCCGGCCCCTGGGGGACAGGGAGCCCAGGAGGCTTCTGGGCTGGAATGCTCAGAGAGGGCCCTGTGTCTAGCACTCGCTGAACTCCGCAGAAGTGCTGAGAACCTATTTTCGTGTCTAGACTACCATAATAAAAGATCATAACTAATGGTTTTAGGAGTTATTTTTCAGAGCAATGGCCACAACTTTCTAAATAGTATAAGATGTAGGAAAATTTGCTCAGAGCTTTGTGGCCAACTCCGGATTCCAGGAGTCCCTCGGGCTGGCAGAGCAGCTCAGAGAAAGAGGCCTGCAGTCCCGCTGGAGGCAGGGGCTGCCCCCTTACCTGGGCCTCAGGGGTCACCTACTCTGACACTCTGTTGGGCAACGTGGGGCCCCTCTCCGGGAGTCAGTTCCCCGGCCTGGAGCTTCTGCATCTGTCCTCTTTGTGATGCTCCTCCTGTTGCTGGGGGCCCTGAGGTGACTCCTGTCTGCTCAGGGGCTGCGCCCACGACTCAGTTTCTTTAGGAGGAGCACCCTTCCTTCCTCCACCTGCCTGCTGGAGGTGTGGGCCCAGCCTGGCGCAGAGAGGACCCAAGGACAGAGCGCTGCCTGGACCGAGGCAGCCGACATGTCTGCCATCATCCTTTTGGCGACGTTCCTCAGTGTCCCTATGAGACACACTTAATGACGGCCTTTAATCAAGGGTTTTGGCTATAAAAACATCATTAATCTTGTGGCATCGGAAAACAATGCTGTTCATTTTCTCACCACCCCTTTCCGACAAGAAGAAATCAAACTAATGGGTTGTAAAGCCTTCCCTCAGAACGTGCGTGGTTCCTCTGGCAACAGCCCCACTTCTCCTTCTTGTTGACTGAGCTCCTCTGCTGTTCGAGAGGAAACCAGCACCCCTCGATGTCCCGAGCTCATGACTGTGGGGTCTCCAGAGCTGCACGGGGGGCTTGCGAAGGATCCTTCCCTTAGGACTCCTTGGTGCTGAGGGGAGAAAGGGAAAGGAGGGAGGTGCTCCTTCCTGGCCAGTCCCGCTAACATGGATGGAACAGCGACACATGGCCACAGTCCGTGCAAGGCTCCCAGAGGCCTGGGTGAGGGCCAGAGATGACCACAGGGGCCCCAGGGTGGGAAGACAGCTCTGTTCTGCTGGGCCTCCAGGAATCTGGGCAGTGCCTGTGTTGCCCAGCTCCAGTCTCTCTGCTCCAATCTCTTCTCTGAGGGGTGTCATCCTGACCCCCAGATTCTGAGTGAAGCGGAGGAGCTGGCACTTGAACCCAGCTTCATGCTAAATCCAGGTTTAGGTGTCAAGAGCATGCAGCCCAAGGTGAAGGGCAGGGCTCCGGGCCAGGTGCCCACTTTGAATCCTGGTCCTTCCCCTCCATAGCATCAGCTCCATCTTGGATTCATCACTATGGTAACAAATTTTAAATGGTATAAACTGCCAGCGAATCTAGCAGAGACACGAAAACCAGTGCCACCTTGGCCAGGCCTCTGATCTACATCTTACAAGTGCCTTGGGGACGAGAAGGTTTGCGCAGGGAAGTGCATTCACCTGTCCCCATGCTCCTCTTATGCCAAGTTCCCAGAACAGATATTAAGTCCCATCTGGCTCCCTTGGCACAGCTGTGACGAGACTCTGACCAAGAAGCAGAGTGACATGATTGGGGAAGATGGGATGCGCAGGCAGCCACCGACCCTTGAGGGGCTAGTGCCCAGCTGGAGCCAGGGCCAGGATGAGAAGTGCAATGTGACCTGGTAGAGGAGGGCGGGTCATTGGGCATCAGGTTGGACCCCTGACATCTGGCACAAGCATCAGGCCCTCTCTTCACCACCGCTTCCTCCCACCTCTGGGCGTCAGGAATGCAGTGAGGCTCCGAGAGGAAGGAGAGGTGGGAGGGAGATGGATGGGCTAAGGGAGGCTGCCTGCCGCACATGAGCAAGAAATGGCAGCTTTACCAACACCTGGTAATGAAGATGGCAACTTCAGGCCTGGATGCAGCCAGGTCACGTGTGTAACGTGAACACATCCTGATGGGTCAGGAAAGGCCTCCCTGTGAGACTGCAGAATGTGGATGGCAGAGAGGAGCAGGAAATTACTGCTGGTTTACAGAGGTGGGTGCAGAATGGGGTATAAAGGCAGAGAGATTGTCCAGGCCATACTCAGGGGCCAGCAGCAAGTCTGGGGGCGGCTGTCGGGCTCAGTAGGAGGGGCTCGTGATAAAGGCCGGGGGCTGTTTGCAGAAAGAAGGCCTTGAGTGTCGGGTCAGGAGAGAGCAAGATCTGAAAAGCCCTGACACGTGGTATGATGAGACTGGGGTGAGGGGCCCGGAAATGGAAAGAACCGATTGGAGGATCCACGAGGATGTCAGGCCAGACAGCTGAGTGAGAAGCAAGTGGGATGGAGACATCAAAGCAGCTTCCAGAATGTGAGGTGATATGGAGACCTGAGTTCCAACGTAGATTTACAAACATGGGGCCAGGCATGGTTTAGGCACATGGGATCCACGCATGATCAAAGGAAGCCAGGCCCCTTCCCACAGGCTTCATCCGGTGGGGGGCAGCAGACACACGATTAAGCACAGGGTACAGCGGGTGGGACCAGGGGAGAGCTCTGGAGACACGGCTGGGGAAGGCCCAGAGCAAGGCGTTTTGGAGTGGGGCTGGTTTTAGGGGAAAAGATGGGATTAAATGGACGTTCTAGGTTCCCATGGTTTTGAAAACTTCTTTCCAAATATTCAGTGAAAGAGGCCAAAGAGATTGCTGTTCTTTGGTTGAAATCAAAGAAAAAAATTGGCTTTAAACAGGCAAATGCTGCAAGTAATGGGATTCTGTGGAGGTTATGAATTTTAAACACTTCTGTAAGCGCTGTGGCTTCCAGGTGGATGTGAGCGCTGCCTTATTGAATATGAATGAGCCAACTGTGGAGTGCAGCTACTTCATCTTCTTAACGCTCCTTCCAACTCCAGCTCATTTTGAAACTTTTCTACTCAAGTTTTCAAAGATTTGAATAATATGCAGATAAAACTCAGTTTTCTTCAGAAAAAGAAAGTTCAGGAGTCAGCTTTCAGTGACGAGGCTCTCAACTTTCTGGAAAAAGACGAGGAAGGGCCGAAGTGGGAGGACTGAGCCGTGCGGAACACTCATGGAGACAGAAAATCCTGCTGCTTCTCCAGCTGCTGTGCTCTCCAACCTCAAGTGGCTGCAAATGAAAGATTGATTCTTCATCCCTTACGTTGCCAAGACTGGCTTCCCCAGCCCAGTAGCAAGGACAAAAGTGGCATTTAGTCATCAGAGACCAGAGCTGTGTTCCGGGCAGGAGGCAGGCCGAATGGCCCAGCTGGCCAAGGTGCGCTCTCCTGCCTTGGGCACGTCCAGGGGCACCTCAGACAGGCAGCACCAAACACTGGACTCAGCCAGTTAAACAATGGAAAGCCCAGGGTGTGAAGCTTCCATAGTCTTCACCAGCACACGAGGAGACTTCCACGTGACATTTAAGACATCCAGAGAGAGGGGAGTGCTGTGGGAAACATGGCCTCCAGGTGAAAGCACTCGATGGTCCCATGACGACACGTGGCTTTAATGCTTCTCAGCTCACAGTTCCAGTTGCACAGTGTTTCTGCAAGCTCAGAAGACCAAGTTTAACATTTTTTTATTCATCTCCTGATGGCCAGCTATACACCTGAACAGAGGGTTGCAAAGTGGGTTAACACCGAGAACACAGGGTGGTGCTGGATAGCATCTGCTGCCAGGCGCCCAGACGAATGCGAAGTGGAAGGATGCAGTCAGGACGAGAGCCGAGGACGGCAGCAGTCGAAGCACGGGGACTAGTCAGGTCCTGTGACATGCCAGTCAAAGAGGGTGCCAGCTTGGGTAACAGCAGGGAGGCCGGGGAAGAGAGACGGGATGTCGGGTGCTCTGAAGGTGCTGAGGGCTGGGATTTGGGGGTGAGGGAAGAAGAGGAGTCACAGATGACAGCAGGCTTTAGGCCGAGAACCCAAGTCAGCCGCGGCCCCTCCGCTGAGGCCGGGGGAAAGGTATACTCTTGCGGGAGGGAATGGAGACCGGTGTTGCTAATACCAGCTTTAAAGGCTGCAGCATTTATACGTTTACTTCCACATCTTTGTGCCCCTGATGCCTGGTGCACTGGGGGCACTTAGAAAATACTTGTTGAATGAATGAACGAACCTTCACGTTCTGAGAAAGAGCAAGCAGAAGAGATCTGGCTGTTTCATTCAGGGGATACCCGTGGAGACCGGAGGAGCAGGACGGGCATGCTGTGCAGGCAGGTCCTCATGGGCCGGTGGGCAAACTCCTGCCTGGCCACATCCAGCCAGCTGCTAGTTTGTGTATGGCTGCAAGCTAAGAATGGTTTTTATACTTATCCAGTGGTTAGAAAAAAAAAATCAAGAGAAAGGAAGTATTTTGTGACATGAACATTTTATGAAATTCAAACTTCAGTTCATAAATAAAGTATTATTGGAACATGGCCATGTTCACTTGTTCACATGCTGTGTTTAGATGCTTTGCTCCCCAGAGCCTGTACCACCTGCAAAGCTGAAAACATTCACTCTCTGGTCTCACAGAGAAAGTCTGCTGATCCCTGCTCTAACATAAAAGTTGGAAGGCAGCAGTCACCTTGATTTTGAGGTGGAGGAGGGAGGGGGCAGAGGCGGAGCTCGGCGGCTGAGACTGCCGAAGAACCACTCACAAGAGCTGTGCGGGGCCGCTGAGAAACGTGTGCTCGAAACACAGCACTACACCTTTTTATTTCTATTTTCCATTATGTAATATATTTTTTCATTGTAGATATACTGTAAGCAGAAATATGAATTTAGATTCATACAGACCTAGGTTTTAAAGGGCCAGCCTGGGAACTTAGCCACTATATAGAAACAGTAATTCTATTAAAGGAATGTTTAAAATTCCAGGTGAAAACAAACGTCTTGCAAGTGACATTTGGAATCTACTTTATTGGCGAGTTTGAAGTACCTGTATTCAAGCTGATGCCAACCCTGTGCCTTCTGGCACATGGGATATTTTAGCAAACAACCAAATGCACAAGCCTGCAAGGTTATTTCTCAATTTAAATGGACAAGTTGGCATTTTTGAGCTAAGTTCTTTGTTGTGTGTGGGTGTGTACGGTGAGCAAAGACCCCCCTTTCTGGTTCTTACTCCCCTGGGGCGGAGGTGGCATGGTAGCCACATCTGGATCCTACAGTCAATCTAGATTCTTCCAGGACACCAGAGAGACTTGCCTTACAGGAGTCACAGCAGACGCCCCGAGTCCCTTTCTAGGGCTGGCAGAGGACCAGTCTCTCACAGCTCACACAGGCAGCACTGGCAGGCATGTTTGGACTGCCCTCCCCCTTCAGATCACGGCACCCACAAGTCAGAAATACTTAACACTATCATGTGATGCAAAGAGAGAGTATAAGCTCTAAGGAGAGGGATCATGATGGAAACAACAAATAACTTAGAACTGAACACCAATAAAAACAGTACCTACCACACTTGAGGGATGAGATGAGTGGTACCAAGAGAGAAAATTACAGATTAAAATTCTTATATTAGAAAGGAAGAAAGAGTGAAAGTTAACGAGCTATTTTTATTTTCAACTCCTGAAGTGAAAAAGAACAAGAGAGTAAACTTAAAGAAAATAGAAGGAAATAAACACAAGAAAAGAAATCACTGGAACACAAAACAAAGGTATAATAATGAAGCATAGCAACACAGCAAAAGTTGAAAACACTAAAGAAATTAACAAATGTCTTGTAGGATTAATCAAGCAAAAAGGGCAAAAGCAAATATATAATAATAGGAATGAAAAGGGAGACATACCTATACAGACAACAGAGATGAAAAATCATGAGAATGCTCTGAACAACTTCATGGAAATAAACGAGAAAACTGAAATGGACATCTTAGAAAAATACAGCAGATCGAAGCTAAGGTACAAAGAAATAGACAACCTGAATGATCCTATGATCATCAAAGTAATGGAATCTTAACCTTAAACCTACTCACACGAAACTCTACTTAAGCCCAGGCAATTTTAGAGGCCAATTCTACCCAGACACCCAAAGAACATGTAACTTTGTCTTACACAGATTGTCCCAGAGAATGGGAAATGAGGGCATACGCCCTAACTAATTTTATGAAGCTAGTATAAACTTGATACCTAAATCAGACAAGGGAAGTACAAGATAAAAAAGTTATAGGCCAAATTCACCCATGAATACAGATGGAGAACATTCTAAAGAAAATACTGATGAACTTGATGCCATAATGTTAAAGTAAATTACCAAGTTGGGTTGACCCAGCAACGCAAGGGTGGTTTGACGGGACATACTAATCAGGCAGTTCACCAGCTGACAGAGCAAAGGGGCAAAAACATAGGATCATGCAAGAGCTGTAGAAAAACATTCCATAAAATTCACTGAATTCATTTCATTTACAAAAAAGAAAACTTAACCAAGTAGAATAGAACAGGAATTTCTATCCAACCAAAAACTCTATAGCAAACATCATATTTAAAGGTGAAAAGTTAGATATGTTTCCTTTACTCTCAGGAATGAAACTAAGACGTCCACTTACATTCCTTTTTGCCAGTAACAAATGGTCAAAAGAAAGATTATTACTTAAAAGTACAAAACTATAAAGTTTCTCAGAGAAATGCTTGTGACTTTTATGCAGAAAGTTGTAAACCGTATTAACAGACATTAAAGAAGACTTAAACAGTGCAAAGACAGCCACGTTCGGGGATGGGGTGCTCAACACCACAGAGACGCAATTCTCCCAACTGACCCATCAATTCAACGCAATGCCAAACAGCATCCCAGGAAAGCTGCTGTGGAAACAGAAAAGCTGATTATATAAAACTTATACAGCAAAGCAAAGGCTAAGAAGAGCCAGGACAATTTTGAAGCAAATACAAACTGAGGACCTGGCTCAAGAGTGTAGCCGTCGCAGCAGGTGGCATGTGCTTCACAGAACAGGATGAGGAACCTCCACACGGACCCTAACAGGCACTCCACCGACGACAGTGGTGATGCTGGAGGTCACTGGAGAAAGGACAGACTACTGATGAAAGGTATGGGGACAAGTGGTGATCCGTATGAGAAAAAATAAAATTGGTTTCCTACACCTCACCACACAGATTAGATTCAAGATATATTAAAGACATATAAAAAAATGACAATTTAAAATTTTAGAAGAAAATACAAGAGAATATCTTGAAGACACTAAGAAAAGAAAGAATTCAAGACACAAAAAGGTGCAAGTTACATAGAAAAAGATAAATTAAAATATAAAACTTGTGTGGTACAAAAGATACAATAAATGAAGCCATAGATGGGAAGAGTTACTTTCAATGAATATATTTGATCAGGATTAGTATCCAGAATAAGGATATACTCCTAAAAATTGGTAAGAAAAGGATAAATAATGCAATGGCAAAATCTGTAGGGCACTGAAGAGGTAATTCACAGGCGTGGAAACACGGCAGCCCGCCAGACACGTGGGCTCTCCCTTGCTGAAACCCAGGGAGGCGCAGCGCCACCACAAGATGCCAGTTCTTGCATCCGACGGCAACAAGCCTGACCAGACCCAGCGTGGGGAGAACATGCAGCACAGGAACTTGTCCTCAGTGGAGCAGAAAGCGGCAGCACCTGTCGGGAGAGCCCTGACAGTGGCCGGTAAGGCTGCCCATGCACGTGCCCTTTGTGCAGTTTCACTGCTACTGACACAGCCAGACTCGCATGGGAGTCTGTGCTGGAGGGTGTCCACTGCAGCATGCTCCCACTCATATTTATTAGCACCTACTATGTGCCAGCACTGGATGTGGGGGGAGGACGTAGTAGTTGACAGAACAAAGTTCCTGGACTCGTGGCTCTTATATTCCTGGGGAGAGAGAGACAGAGCCAGCCCAGATAGACAAGGACATATATAAGTCTGGCGGTAGAAAGTTCTCAGAAGAAAAACGAAACTGGAGAAGGGGGCAGAGAATGAGAGAGTGACCGTGGAAGGACTGTGCTAGACTCTGGCTGGGAGCCAGGAGGCTGCTTTCAAGGTGACACTGAGGCAGAATTCTGACTGAACCGAGGGAGCAGCCCAGAGAGTCTGGGAGCAAAGCTCTCGAGGCAAAGGGGTGGGGAGCCCAGAGGTGGGGGTGGGGCCGGGCCCAACTCCTGAGTTTGCTTATAGAAAACGGAGAACAAAAGAAGGGAAAATGAGAGCCAACCTGAGTGTCCATCAATAGGAGAAAGGACAGATGCTGCAGTTGTGGCAGACGATGAAAGTGAATGAACAAACTCGCATGGCCAGTGTGCGAAATATCGACTTGAGAGTAGAGAGAGAGGAGCGGCCTCATGAGGACACGCGCCACATGACGCCACTGATACCACGTGTGTGGCATTAAAGCCCGCGCAAGGGCCCACAGCGAATTCTGGGGGCGTCCCAACAGTGGACGACAAGGACAGCCTCGGAGGAGGGCGCTGGGGCCTTAACCGCCTGCAGCTCCTGAAGCCGGGAGTAAAACAAACACACGGCCATGTGGTGGATTAGCCTCTCCAAATTTCTGCGTGTCTAAAGTACGTCTTAATATTAAACACAACTCCAAATGAGGCCTGCTACACCGCTCTGGAGGTCAGAACGAGACACAGAAGGCTCGCCTGGTTAGGTCCTAAGTTTGCCACAGTGATGTGAAGATTGAGATTTACACAGTGAGAAAATAAGGTGAATTTCTACTTCCTTGGCTATGTCAGCAGGCCCGGCAGAAGAGCCCAGGCGCACACCAGTCAAGGCAGAACAAGAGACGAAACTGACCCTGAATTCACTTGCAGTTTGTGGGCAGCCGGTGTGAAATTGCTGGGATGGGTGCGTGGAAGCACGGAGGAGACCCTGCCAGTAGGTGTGGGCAGGGAAACCTGAAGACGGAAGGCCTTGTCTCCTCCCGGACCAGGGCCCTCCACTTGGGCGCCCACCTTCCCTGGGCGGGCATCGAGCTGCCGGATGCCATGCTGCCTATTAGATGCCAGCAGCCCCCATGGTCCCTGCTGTGACACCAAAATGTCTCCTGGGGGCAAAGTCACTCCGGCTGAGCACCACTGTCCTGTGATACTGGGAGTTCAGCACGCGTGAAGACCGACCGAAGGTTCTAGCAGTGTTCCCATACAACAAAGCCGGCTAGCCCAGACATCCCTGGGAGGGCTTGTAAAGTATCACCAGATCAAAATTAAAGTGACTGAAGCTTTCCTGCTGCCCACAGCAAAAGCTTCTTCTCACCTCCTCACATTTAACTTCCACCCTTCCACTGAGACAGCCCTCACGCCCCCTCACCTGATCAACATTAAGGTCCGTGCTGTCTCAGGGAGTAGAGAGCACCCCTGGGTGCCAAGAGGACAGATCGGGAAGCAGGGAGCAGAGCGAGGGCGGCGGGACTCACCTATGAGAGAGTTGAGGGAGGAGTAGGAGCTGACGCGGCGCATCTTGTCGATGGTCTCGAAGGAGAGGATGTACTCCTCATTCTCTGGGCTGCCCAGGGTGCTGCTGGCGCTGCTGCTGGTGCTCAGGTTTCCGGGGGAGAACGCCACAGAGCTGCCGGCTGGCCCAGACACCACGGCGAAAGGAAGTCAGTGTGGAGTTCCCAGGACCCTCCTTTTGGTCTCACAAGCAACGGCATATGACTGAAATGTGGGTTTCACGCACACCCCTCCCTAATCTCTGGAGGCGGGCTCACTCCCCAGCATTCCGCCAGGCCACTGGGAGGCAGGCACGCCTGGCCCCGGGAGCCAACTCCGCTGTGCCTGTGCCTGCCTTCTGCAAGCCGTCAGGTGACCCCTGGCTGCGCCCGGGGCTGAACTACCACTTCTCTGTACGAACGCCTGCCAATCACCAGGGCAGCAGATGGGACAGCAGGGCACACACTCATGGCAGAGGAGGGGGGCACTTCTGCACATAAGATGTTTCAGAAAATAAACCCCACAACTGTTCCAACCCAAGAACCCAATTCCCAGTGTCTTACATTCTTCAGTCAAGCTCAGATTCTGCAAAGATTTGTTCAAGCTTCTAGCAGTGGTGACTGCCCGAATGTTTCCGTAGGAACTCACGGAACGGAGCCTGGGTGTGCAGGGGCTGTCCCGTACTGGGGTCAAACTCCCGCCCTCTAGTGGGAAAGAAGGAGAAAGAAGAGTTAATGGTGGGAGCAGCTACACCGACAGGTGACAGCAGCTAGTCCCTGGATGAGCAGATGCCACCAGCAGGGCCTACAGCTCATCAAGGATCCCTGACACATGTGGGTAGGGGTGAGCCAGCCAAAGCTGGACAAAGTGCCAGCAGGGCGGGAGGGGAGGTGTAAGGAGCAAATGCCAGCCACTCTGTGAGAGTTCAATTAAGAAAGAGCAGGGAGCAGGGCTGGTGACCGTGGCCTCTCCGAGAGCAGCACCAGGCGCCCTGTGACGCACTGTGGCCGCTGCCCTGGAAGCTCAGCAGGGTCAACGCTGGCAGGACCTCCATCTGCTGGCTCCGCGCTCCCTCTGGCGCACCAGCTGTTCCCAGTGAGCAAGTTCCCTCTCGGTTTCCCTTCCCTGATGCACTGAAAGCAGTCATGCTTTCCTTACTGATCACGAGCCCTCCTTCCTGCAGAGACGGCTGTGTTCTGGGGGGAGGGATGATGATGCAATGTAAATCCGGGAACATGGAAAATGTGAAAAAAGGAGCTGCCTAACATGACTCACTGAAGCACAAAACGGATGACAACGTGACGACATTACTCATCACAGGAAGAGAGGTAACATGCTTTTCTGTAAGCCCCTACTGCACGCAGTGTGCCATCCTTTGAGATTTCCAAAAAGGGTGAAAAGGAAGGGAAAGAGTCAGAGGGTCCGTGTGGCCCCTTTTCCCACTCTTTCTATTCTGCTAAATGCCTGCGAAGATGGGAATCGCAGGGGCCACTCAAAACAGATATCTGAGCGGCAAGGACTTGATATCCGAGCCCAGGTTCTGGCCAAGCTGAGGAGTCCGCTGAGTTCCGACGCAGGGTCCCTGGTATACAGGAACCGGCCAGGCGAGCTCCTCAGGCTTCACGAGTTACGATGCCGTACCTGTGGTTGCTGGGGAAGGCAAGGGGTAGTTCTTTTCCTCTTCCATGAACTGCAAGGCCACGGTGCAGAAATTGCTTTCGTACTGAACTACAAGATGACTCAGAGCCACCACCAGTTCCTGCCGAGAGGGAGAAGGGACAGTAACACTTACTGATGGCTGGAGGATGACCCCAGAAAAGCAGTGAGACTTAAAATTGAATGCCGGATGCTTGAGTCACCACAGAAAGAAGGAAGGTTAAGCCAAACTGGGCACTCCATGTATCACAGGCCACTGGCCACGGGGACCTCAAGGAATGCACCTGAATGCCTGACAGTGACAGCTGGCCACTGGATATGAGCAACACGGCTGGCAGGTTTCATAAGGACACAAGTATGGATGACACCCCCACAATGGGAAAGGCAAGAGACCCACAGCCTCCTGTATGTGGTCAGTCCTGTGACCAGGCCGAGACGCCCCTTGATTAGACTTGACAGTTTGCTGGGCCGTTTGAATCCTAGGCACAGTAAAGCAGATGCATCTGACAAGCTGAGGCATGCTCTTTTACTAAATGCAAAACTTTCACAGATATTTTAGTTTCTAGTCCCTAAAAAGGAACGAGAAAGTTCTAGAATGAAAACAAGATCTTTAGTCCCAATTGCCTCAGTCCAAGGAGATGAATACAATTTACCTCTCGGGACGGTTAGTGCTATAACATGAGTGCCTGGAGAGCCTAAAAGTCATAGGGAAACAGAATTGGAATGTAGGTTTATACCACTTTTCTCATCACGGTTCAAATAGTTCCAACAACTTCATCTGCTCTTTGTTCCCGCAAAATATCTAGCAGAAACCCAAGGTGTGTGAGAATGCTTGCTTGCTACGTAAATTCCCCTAGCCCCCCAAGGCCGGGAGAGCTCTGCTGAGGTGCCGAGGTCTCTGCAGCGGCTGGACAAGCCAGGCTCCGGACGGGGGCTCCTAGGGTCCTCTCACTCGCCGCCCCTCTCCTCTCCATTGAGGCTGCGCCCACCTCGACCTCCCACGCTCCTTGCCTCTCCTGTCACAGTTGTGGACCACTACCGAGCCCACTCCTCGCTGTCCCATCTCTCCTCACGTTCCAGGCGGGCCTTTCCAACTGCTGGCCATGCATCTCCACCTATTGCTCACCCGAATCCTAAGCTTAACCCGCCCAGCTACCTGCCAGCAGCACCCCTTTCCATTCAGCTCCTGCCAGGGGCCTCTCGGCTTGTGCCCACGGAATCACAAACCACAAGCTCAGGTTAGAACTGCCCTGACCCAACCCTCTCTGCCCTAGCCCCACCTCCCGTCCTGTCAGTCCCCAAGTCTAACTGTGCTGAGCCTCCGGCGCCTGACGAGCTTCGCCATGCCCACTGCCAAAACCCCAGGCTGGTACTCGTCTCCAGCTGCCAACATGGCTGCCCACCTCCTCCTGCAAACCAGAGCCCAGCCTGCATTTCCTGTGCGAGGGACTAACATGCTGCTGAGATGGGTCGCCCATGGGGCCACTCAGTGAAGATGAAGTCTGCATCATCTTCCAAAAACACCGTGTATTTTCCCCTTTGCTCTGATATAAAGTAAAAAAGCTCGTGCTGGGCCCTGAAACAGATGACTTCATCCCTAGGTCCTGGACCCTTTGGTTCAGGGATACTCAACAAAGGGGAACACAAGAGCGTGGCCCACACCTGAGAGGCTGCATGCCAAGCAGTCCCTGCCGGGGAGGCAGGCCACTGGAGGGTGGCTGCTGCTGGCCGTGGGCTCCTGCCACGTCTGACAGCCCGCCTATTGGGCTTTACTCTGACCACAGAACACAGATGCGTGCATAGCCCCGGGATGCTGGTGCAGAAGGAATCAGAGGTCTGGCAGGAGTGTGCAGGACGGGACGCGGGGAGCTTGCTGTAGTCTCAGCTTTTGGAAGATGGTTCAACATAGCACTCTAGCATTTAGACACGCGACCCGTCCCCTCTAGCCAGCGGCATCTCTCACCTGGGCATGGCAGAGTTGGTCCTGCCTTCCTCTACCCTCTGCTCACACTCGGAACAAAACAAGGCCTTGCTCGCCAGGGTCTCAGTTGCCTCCTGGCCCCTTGTGCCTACTGTCCTCAATCCGGCATGGCCCTTTGAGCGAGCCGTGCCTCCCGCTCTGGGCCTTGGGATGCGCTACTCCTCTTCCTGGAAAGACCTCCCAACCCCCCCGGGCTCAGCCTTGCTTCCACCAGGCCGCTGCTCAGATACCTCCCCTGAGCGTCCTGCCTGCGCCCAGGGCCCCTCCAGACACTCTACCATCACCTGCTTTACTTTCCTTCCGAGCACGAGCCACCTGCCCCATCACATAGCGGTCTGTTCAGTCGCCAACCTGCCCCACCTCCAGGTGTACGTTCTCCAGAGACTGGCACACAGGAAGGGTTAAGAGGTGAACATTATCACCTTTAGCACAGGGCTCATTGTGCAAAGTGAGGTGTCACAGGATTCAGGGACGTCATGCCTGGGCACACGCACTGCCCCCAGGGGCATCCAGCTAACGCTCCTCTGTGGTCACGTGAAAGGTGGGACCATGTGCCCTCCTGGGCTCCTCTCTGTGGTCTCTGTGCGCTGACTGCCACCTCCTCATCTCCTCCCCTGGGGGCTGCCCCCACTCCATGTTTCCAACAACAGAGTACTGGCTGGCATTTGTTTTGTGGCCCACAGCCATGGAGCGTCAGACTCGGCCCCTGGAACCGTGGCAGGACAGAGCAGTGCTCTGGGGGAAGAGCACGTTTGTTCCAGTGAGGACACCCTCTGGGCTTGCTTCTAGGGAAAGGCGCTCTGGCCCAAGTGGCTCATCCCCCCGTGTCTCCTGGGCCCCAGGGGTGCCGAAGGGCAACAGCCTCTGAAATTGCATCCACTCTCCCACCCACCACTGCCCCACTCTCCCTAACCCTCCACATGTCCTGTGTGTCCACAGCAAATATCACCTTGTCCACTTATTTAACAGGCCTGCTGCTGGCTGGCTGGCTCCCCCGTTAGCACGCAAACTCCTTGAAGGCAGTGAAGGGTCAGGGCCTGACGTGCTGCCTGTAACTCTGCAGACACTCAAACAGCTGTTCAAAGGATGAAGTCCTCAGGCACTGTTGCAGAAGGTGCACTCCTGGCAAACTGCCCTTGGGATTAGGAGCCCCTGCCCTGTAGCCTCACCATCACTGCCCCTCCCGCTTGCTCCATGCTCCAGCCACACGAACAACAGGCAGCCCCTGGGGGTGCCATGGTCTTTCACACCCCTGGGCCTTCGCACACACTCCTCCTGCCTCACCTGCTCTCCTGCTCCTTACCTCACTGGCTCCTGGCTGCTCATCCTTCATAATCAAGGTACAAGTTCCTCCCTGTGAAAGCCTGCTGACCCCTCTCCCCCGCAGGAGGTTGGGGCAGGCACCACTCTGATGCGTTCTGGAGAACTCCGGGCCTCCCTCTGAGATACTACTCATTTACAAGTGCTTCAGCACAGTCACTGGTCCCAAGTCTGCCTCTTTAACTAGACTGCATGCTCCTTGAAGGCAGGGCTGTCTTCCACTCTGCACTCCAGGGCCCCGTATGCAGAAGAACGCGACACTGAGCCCGGGAATGGATGAACAAGCAGAAGGAAGAAAGAGCCTTCTCTGCCTCTAGAGGAAGTCGCACCCCTGGTCAGCAGGACAGGCTCTGACATGCGGCCTGCACCTCTAGCATGCAGGCACAGCATGCAGCCCCCAGGCAAGGCAAATGCCATCCTGCCCGCAGTAAAGACTCAGTGACACATGAGCACTCTAGTACCCAGAACCCACACCTCTGCAAAGGGACAGTGAATGGATCACAGCCGGAGGCCCACCTGGCAGCCCAGGGGCCACCTGGAAGCACTCAGGGCTGCACTCGAGAGCACAGTGGTCCCAGTGGCTCCTGGTGACTTCAGTGACCACTCTCCTGATACTGGGAACTCAGAGGGACATTCTTTTTATTTTTATTAACATTCATCTTTAAGTTTTTTGGAAAGAAGAAAAGCTTTCCTTTCTTTACAGGAATGTTAACAGGCAACTAAAGCAAGGGCAGATTTGCTGCTTTGATCGGTGACGTTCATAATAAAGGCGATTTGAGGCAGGAACGAGAAGACTTTGGCTCGGGCTAACGAACGGGAACCAGCTTCAGACAGACTGGGGACGACGAGAACCTCAAGATAACAATGCCAGGACCAAGGGAAGGGATCTCTAGCATCTCATTTCACATTTGTAACCTTTCTCTAGATCTCTGGCAGTTAATAACTTGGTTCATTCCTCTCTGAAGGGAACATGAGACAGAATGAGCCACTCCATGTTTGAGTCTGGCTGAAGTGAACTTGTCAGACAACGTCCCTCGCAAGGCAATCAGTGGGGTCTACTCTCCAAACAGGCAAACCAGTCCCAAACCACACCCGTCTTCTGACAACCCAGCCTCCCTCTCCCCAGGACAGCGATCTCAGCAATGCTGGGAGGGCAGCTGACACCTTGAGAGGATGAGATGCAAGCCCGTGGCCACCTCCAGAGAACGCTGCCTTCCTGAGCACCGAACAGAGCAGTGTCTGCTCCAGGGCAGCCTTTCAAGTTCACCATGAGACACGACCACGAGCGTCCCTCCAGTGGCCCTTTGTGGCTGAGGGAGAGGAGGGGGAATCAAGCTATGCTGAGCCAACTTCCGACAGGGATGTGAGATCCTGGATGGAAATCCTTGATATTTCTACATCCAAACAGACAAGCACAAGTTTTCCACTTTATAGAACCGTTTCGTTCAGTTGCTGACAAACGTGGGGGCGGGGAGGGGAATACGCTACACGAAACTTTCCGTCTGTCTGTGGGTGTCTACTGCTCTTTTGAATCTCCGTGATGTGTGCGTTGCTCCCAGGCAGTAAGGAGCCTATTATACAAGCTGCCAGTAGACGCAGCCTGTTAAATGCCTTTAAATGAAGCAAACACACGAGTATCTGGTGAATAAATGCACTTTGGAGAGAAGGAAACACATTTAAATGTCTGCTCTCAAAAGGACGTGTGCCAGCAGGAAGGGAGCACGCTCTGCGCGGTCAGGGTCACTGGCTCAGACCCTGGGTGTCGTGGGAGACTGGCTGCCAGGCGCTCTGCCGCTGCCTGCGGAGCTGGGGGGGCACACACCTTCCGGACCACGGGACTCCCGTCGTTGATCAGCTGGGCCAGCATCATGGCCACATTGTGGTCGATGGTGGTCGAGTGGTCGGTCCTCTCTGCAGAGTTGCCCACAAACGTGCCGAGGGCAAAGACTGCTGCGCAGCGCACCTGCAAGACAGGGACAGGGTCAGAGTCACGCCCACGGCTGGCTGTTTGGGTCTGAACTCTGCCAGGGCCACCCGTGAGGTAATCTGATTCAGTTCGGTTAATTCGATTCCAGGAGTTCCATTACACAGTCCTCGAAGCCCAGTTCTACTCATATTGATGGAGCAAAAATGGAGGAAGAGACAAAAGGAGGAATCCTCACGGCCCCAGCTCGAGGGGCTGGAGACAGATTGTAGAGGTCGGAAGTTCTGGAACCAAATGGGGCACCGGTAATCCATCAGTGAGTCAGACGGGGGTCCGGGGGACAAGGGCTGTGCTGGGCATGGAGGGGGCAGTTTCTGGACGCGAGGCAACACGCAAGTGTGAGCAGGCCTCTGCTGGAGATACTGTCTACACAGTGGCCCTCCACACACAGCATCCGGGCAGGACTGCTGGCACAAAGTACCTGCTGGCCCTTGGCCTCACCTAGCCCGAAGCCACTGGGTGGGGATGGACTCACCTCAGGAATGGGGTCGGAGAGGAGGCTGCAGAGTTTCTCGTGAGCACTGTCCCTCACCCCACACCACCTAGCCGAGTCAAAATTCTGCCAGATCCGTCCTAGGCAGATGGCCACCCACTGGCGCAGCAAGGGGTGGGGGTCGTTGAGCTGCTCCAGGCAAATGGCGATCAAGTTTCCCTGGAGGCAGGCTTCCTATGAGAAGTCAGACAACATGCAGAAGGTCACCCGGGGAGGGGTGCTAGGCTGGGATCATAGCCCCCAAGGTTTCTTGTGGAAACTTTGCTTAATCACATTACAAGATTTGCTCAATTCCCCTCGTTTTAAATCCCACCAATTTCAATTCCAATTTACCCTGCAAACGGCTGGCTAAGCGAAGGGTCTGGGCCCTGCTCCTCCCATGGTGTCCCCTGGGGGCTGGTGTGCTCGTAACCCCCCACCAGTCGGAGGCTGTTTCATTAGACATTCAGTTCCTCTGATCCCTGAATACGGCAGCGTGGTGCTGCACCAGAGGGAGGCTCTGGATGGTGGCAGTGGCCGAGACACTCACCTGGCCTGTGTTATAGCTGTTGACAATCACAGCGAGAATGAAAGCCGTCATTGTCCTATGTTCAGCCTGGAAAACAAATGTCACCCCTGGTTTTACATTTTCCCCATGGAGGAAACTCATCATGCCCAAACACAACCAAGTTATCCTCTCAGAATCTTTCTGATGGGCTTGATTAAAGTAACACGAGCCTGCTTACTGTCTTTTGATTTGAGTCTACAAAACAGGAACAGCCTCTCTAAGAGGGTCTGGCAGCTTTGGGCTGGCCTCTCAGACGACAGGCTGCTCCTTGAAGCACTCATGCTACAGTCTGCCACGATTTTCTCCTAAGGTTGTGCTGTTAATGAGGAAGGCCCCTGACCGCGCAGCCCTCGCTCCTGCCCCAGGCCGCAGAAGCAGCCTGCTCCGAGTCAGCACACTGCAGTAAAACGAAGGACTGTTGCATCCTAACTTGGCTCCATGTTTTCCTCTTTCTGGTCTTCTACTGGTGGGACCAATTTTCATTCTTTCCTTTCCTCTGGCCTCTGCTGCCTTAGAAATCAGTCAGTCTGTTTTGAACTGTGTAATGGTGCCGTATGTTTCTAACATCCATACTGAACAAAGTCTTAAGTTAATTATTCTACCTCCCTTGGATGAATGCAAGGCTCTTAGGGTGCCTTAATTCTGACATTCCTCCTCATGTGTTAACCCCTCAAATTAGCAATTATGATGATTTATTTTTACAGCCGATGCTTAATATGCCAACATATCTGCCAGTTTCTTAGCTTTTTGCTGCTTCCTGCATCCTGCTTTTCCCTGGGGCTTCAACTTCCTCTTGAAATACGGTCTTCACAGCTCTCTTTGGTGGGGTCACAACAGCTCAGCTGTCAGTCTCCTAAATGTGTTGGCTTCACCGGCATTCCTGAATGGCACCTCAGCTGGTACAGAGCTCCAGGCAATGGTCAGTCTCCTTGAGTGCTCTGAAGGCCCTGCCACTGTTCTCTGTGCTCTGTTACTGCTGATGGAAAGTCTGCTGCCTGTGCACTTGTTCCTCCTTTGCAAACAACCTTTCCTTTTGCTCTGGTTACTTTTAGATTTCCCCTTGGCCTTTGACACGCTCTACTTCCATTATGATGAGTCTGGCTATGGATTTGTTTTTATTTAACTTTCTCAAGATTCACTGTGCTTTTTAAATCTGAAAACTCACTTCTTTCTTCATACCTGGAAAGTTCTCAGCCCCAGTCAGTTCGAATACTGCTTCCCTGCTCCCTCTGGTCTCTTGTCCTGGGGGTGTCGTGAGCCTCTGCTGCCTGTGTCTACTGCTGCCTGATGCATCCACGGAGCTTTGAATGGCAGTGATCATATCTTCCACTACAGGTTCCTTTTCTCCCCCTAGATCTGCCTATTTATTAAAAGAATCTAGTTGGTCACTTTTGAGGGTGAGTAAAAGTAAGAGCATACACTGTCTTTGTATGAGCAGAAGTGCTTCTGAAGAAACATCACAGTGGTTTATTTTTGGACATAATTAAAACAAGTCGTTTTCCTCAATCATTTTGAACATACGTGTTTATATTGCTTTTATATTCTATTAGTTTCAGTTATCAGGTGCTAGCTCTCTGCGCCGGCCCTGCTCGTTCCCTTTCCGGTGGGCTCTCCTGACGGTGGCAAGAGCGGGCTGTGTTTCTGGCATGAGTCTCCTGTGACAGCACTGCTCACGTGTCCCTGTAGAAAGGTCTCGCCTTCGCTCTTCCAGTACCCTGGTGATTTCAGTGACCCTGAACGAGTTTTACACCCACTTTTTTGGCTGGTGGCTCTCACCCACAGGATGCGTGTAAGTGCAGACCCAACTCCCCGGCGGGAGGGCCGAGGGTCCTGTCTCTCATGGAGGCATTCCCTTTAACTCTCCGCCCAGATGTGGAGGATGGGAGCAGCTGTTTGCGTCCTCTGTTGATGAGTAGGGGGTGCGCCTCGTGGGCTCCCGGCTTCCAGCAGGGGTGTTGCCTTCCGAGACACCGCCTCTAGGGTCTGCGAGATGCGAGGAACCCCAGGGCTCGCTTCCCGCCATGGCTCTCCGCTGACCCCTCTCTTCAGGTTTTGGCATTTGGGAACTTCCTCTTTTTTCTTTCAAATTTGGCCGTGTCCTCCAAACTCTAACGTGTCTGTAGTTGAAGTGGGGCCCATCGCATCAGCTCAGCTCACCATTTTACTGCATTTTATCAGTTTAGCATTCTTTTTCATTTGTTTGATTTATATTCTTACCCACCCTGAAGAACAGGGAAGTGCTTATTTCCAGAACTCATATAGACTACAAACTTAAACTGCCTATGATGATGTTTAAACACCACACACAAGTTAAAACACACAAATGCTATTCACCTTTTACATAACAATCCTGTTTTTAATGTTTTCTGTTTTTTTGTTATTGTTATCATTATTTAGTTTAGAAAACCAACTAGAGGGTGAAATTACATACAAAAGTTCCTTTATACAACCAAAGCCACCTAAGAGTATGTCAATGAGCTGTTATACTTAGTTAAATATTCTAGTAAAACCAAGTTATATTAAGTAATTATTTAGGATGTCTATTTTGTTCTCTTTACTATGCTAGGAGCTGGAAGTAGGGAATAAAGAAATTAATTATAAAACATTTATAGGAATTCCTATAATGCTATTCACAGATTACTAATTTTTAAGCAATTTAATGTAATAAAATATATTTAAACTTTCAATCTCTTCTTTTCTTCCCTCCCTTCCACCCTGATTCATAAGGCACATGAGCATCTTGCCACACCCTAACAACTGCACTAGGCACAGGAACTATCATATAATAGAGGGACAAGCACTCATTAATCTAACTCAGTTGACAAGATGCGAGGGAGAGTGCATTCCACTATACTGCAAAGATGTTCCAGGGCAAATAGACTAACATAAACAAAACCAAACCAACCTGTACATCAAGGTTAACTATATCCTGATTTAGAGACAGCCATGAAACAGCTACTGAAATAATGTGCTATTAAGTAAAGAGCAGTAGCTCAAGTGTGAACGTGGCCCCCACAGCGTGGCCCACCCCCACAGGCCCCTCTGCTTGGATGGGTGAGTGGCGAGGAGCAACCCTCTCTGCAGTCCTCGTAAAAGGCATCACAGTAGCATAACACGTGGGCGGAGACAAACGATACAGATCGTGAGACTGTCCAAAAGACAAACGACGCTTGGTCCTTACTGGCATGTAAGGGTCTGCCAAGACCGAAAGGAAATATTTGTGACCGTTGTCCTTCACCAGGTCAGCTTGACATGACTGGGGAGAAAAAAGAGACAGAGGAGGAGCAGTGAGTGTGGTTACCTGGAAGGGGTTCTTTCTGCTGCTTGTGATGTACGAACAAATGAATGTGCAATGAATATTTTATGCCTTTAGCATTTTCTCCTCTCAAGTCCAATTTTCATTTGAAAAAACGGCTAGAATGGTTGCTTGCAGACACATTTTCCCTGGCTGTGGGAAAAGAGCTGGGATCTTGCACATTCTCAGAAGCGCAGCAGCTCTAAGACGTTCTCTGAGAACACCTTCCGGGCTCTAACAGGTAGGGTGCCCTGGCCGCTGGGCCGGCTCCTTCGCAGGGCCATCCTCCTGCGGCCTCTTCCCTTCCCAGGTGCTCCCGGGGCCCACTCCTGTCCTCTCGCCCTCCCAGCTGGGATGTGCCCAGCACTTGAAACTACGCCTGGTTTCTGCAGGCCTCGGCCCCTGCTGAAGCTTTTCTTGGGATTTTGCTAGGACTTAGAAAATAGTGAAGAACAATAACCTGTGTGAATATAACAATTACAAATTATTTGTGTCACATGGTTATATTTTAACAGGTGCTTCCTGGAGGCCCAACTCCTTCCTCCAAAGGAATAGCTCTCGGATGGGAATTTAGATTTTAAATGCTAAATGAGCTGTCAGGCAGGCAGTTCTTCCCCACTCTTGGGTCGCCCTGCCCCTGCAAGCACCATCACGTCTCTGCGTTCATCTGCTCCTCACACACCTGAGGACCCACCAGGTGCCAAGCACTGGCTTGGTCCTGCAGACAGAGACACAGCTTGTGCCCTGCTCACAGTTCAGGAGAAGGCTACTGAGGAGCAGTCACGACACTTGATGAGGAGACACTCGGGGCATGGGGGGCTCAGGGAGAGGGGAGGGGGGTTGCGCGCTTTCTGGAGGAGATGCCTAAGCTGAGGAGCAGTGGGGATTATCCACGGAGGAAGGACAGATGGGGGAATAGAGGCGATGGGGAGGGCTGGGGGAGGCAGGAGATGGTCAGCACAGGGCTTCGAATGTTGTCCTGAGGAGGCCTTGAAGAGGCCTGCAGGGGCTGAAACCCGGGAGGGTCAAGGCATTCCGACGGCAGGTCGGAGTCATGCTGGAACTGCAATGGAGGTGAGTCAGAAGGGCTGGACCGGAAATGGGGAGGCACACGTAGCACAGACAGAGGGGACGGGGATGATCCTGGAGAGATGAGGAGACTGTTCTGGCGGGATCTGGTGGGAAGGGCTGGGCGAGACCACTAAAGAGGTGGGTGCCATCTTCCAGGGGAGCGCGGAGGATGAGGAGTCCCATCTGGAGTATCCCACATTCGAGGCACCTCTGAGACACAAGCAGAGCCGTCAGAAGGAAGGTGGCCACGCACAGTTTGAGGTGTAGGGCATGACCTGTGCTGGCCCTCTAGATTAGAAGTCGCACGTACATCGGGCGGGCCCCCAATGCTGCAGAGGGGGAGGCTGCTCCTCTAGAGCACAGAGGATGGGCCCTGGGGGACGGGAGACAGGGCGAGGGAAGAGGCTTCCAGGTGGCTGTAGGATTGAGGAGTCGTGGGGATGCCGGGGGAAGCCACTGGCTCTTAGGTGGCCGTGAGTATTGCTGGAAGCCCTGCATTTCTGCCAGTGCTGGTTCTTCAAGGGACTGAAACAAGCACGCCTTGCACATTCTGGGGCTGAGGATAACATCTGGGGAGGGTTCAGGCCCTCAGCGCTGAGGAAAAGGTTTCTATTTGCATGGAGGAGAGGACGGGGGCAGGACTTGGAGCGAAGAATTAGGCTCCCAGCCAGGTCTCCCTCTCGCTAGCTGTGGGATGCCAGCAAAACTGAAGAAATCTCTGCTCAATTAGCTGAATCATAGATTAAACATACAACAGGTAAGAGCGACTCAAAAGATTGGAAAGTGACATACAAAGTATAAATGCTCTCATTCTTGGAGAAGGTGACCCACATAATGTAGTCATAATGGTAACTGGGCTTCTTGGATTAACATCCAGAAAAACTGATTAGTGTGACATTTGGGGTAATGTGTACACAGACAGATGTTAAATTTCACCAGCTCCCAGCATGCTCCACCCTGGAAGATGAAGGCAACTGAAGAAGAAGTGAGGATTGGAATTTTAAGAACTGAGTTTCTGAGAGTAAGAGGACACAGTTTTGTACTGCAATATATTCCTGGCTCACCAGAGCCCCCACTGGCTTGGAGCTTCTCCTGCAATGAAGCCCCCTCTCACAGATGCAGAGGTGGTTTTGCAGATGGAATCTGCTGGCTACCTCAGCCCAGAACCCCTGAACCCCCATGCCTCTCCCGCACTGCCCTATTTCTCAGGGGTGCTCTGATAATTAGGTGTTTCTTCCTCACATCAATAAACTGATAAGGCAGGCTACTGGACTCGGCTGTTTAAGTGGGAGTTAAGCGAGGTGGAGACGAGAGGTCAGGAAGCAGTGGGCACCGGGGGCTCAGGTTAGCAGGCTAATTCCCGAAAAGCCAGAGAAGCCAATTAAGCACATGGTGTTCAAGTAATACCCAGAAGGGACTCCTTGCTTTGAATGGAGGCTTTGACAAATGAACCAAAGGCATCACCATGATATCCTCCCTGTAAAGACTCAGCCCAGAAGAGACAGGGAGAGAGAACTCACTCACCAGCGCAGCGCTGGTGCCCCAGGTACACTGGTTAGGCACCCGATTCTGAGAATAAAGGCACCTTTCTTTGTTTTTAAACCAGAGATTCGACAAGTCAAATCAAAGCCCACACGTTTACAGTGAAGCTCCTTAAACGTGTCTCATCAAAGAGGAATAAAGTGTCACTAATTCATATCTTACTAATTCTGAATTTGAGGCACATATGTCACGGTATCTGAAACCATAACTTCAATATGCCTTCAATATTGGAGGCTGGTGGTTATTTTGTTTATATTAAAAGCTCTCTCTTTTGATGAGTCTGTCATGCCAGGAAGGGAGCACCAACAAAGCCACCTTTTCACACGTCTGCCTTCACTTTCAGTTCTCAGCAGGGGTCATCTATGAATTGGTTTAGAATCCGCTCACACTTTCCCCAAGTCACCTGTCCCCCCCGCCCTCCTGTGCATACGTGCAGGCTCCGCAGCACCTCCTTCCAGGGTGCGGGGACACATGCTCTTGGCCGCCTGACTCAGGCCAAGTACCTCATTACAAGAGAAAATAAGGCCTTCAACTATAAAGGTGCAGAAATGGGCCCAACAGATGACAGCCTTTGCAAGCACAGGCTCGGTGGAAAAGTACCCAAAGAGATGCAGGCACTCGCAGCCAAGAATGCTCCAAAGCAGCTGCTTTCCAAGGGCTCTGCCTTGTTGTTTTGTCTGTTTGCTTTTCCCCCAGATCAAGCTACAGGTATGACATATTAAGGCCAGAGAGAAAGGAAGGTGGAGGAGGGGAAGAAGCATGAACATGAAAGGGTTTACCTAAGCAAACCCTTCCCCCACACAGCAAACCCAGCTCTGACTTGTCTTTAATTCTCCACACGGCTCTGATTCTTCTGTCTCAGGACTTCAGGGAATTAAATTTTTTAAATGGGGAAGAGGGAGGAGAGGAAGAGAAGAGAAGAAAAGCAAAGAGAAGAAGGAAGCAAACACATATTTCATTGCGGCAGCAAGTACAGATAAGGTTTGCAAACAGACGTAAGGATGGAGCAGAGACCAGGAGGAACTCGACCAAAGACCCTGGTTTCTGTGGGGTAAGTTTATAAGGCGTGGGCAGGTGTTCCTCCTCGGAACATTCCAGCAAAGGATGCTGTGAGGAGAGACCCTGCCTTCATTCTCCTTAATGCAGATTATCAAGTCTATTTTATGGGGGAGCAGGAAGCAAACTGAACAAAGCCTAACAGACCAGCATGCGTGATGAATCTAACGAGGTCCAAGTCAGCAGGGCCATCCTGAGCAATTCCACCAACGGACGCAGCCACTCATGTTCTCATGGAGACAATCACACAGGGCGAGGCCGTGTCTCCTGCCCACGGGCCACAGAGTTCACTCCTTGTGATGAGGAAAGGATGCAGCAGTGCTGGACAGGCAGGGCAGTGTCCAACTAGAGAAAGGAGCCTCTGCTCCATTATTACCAGAACATGAGATGCCCCGGGGAATCCATCTGGAGACAGACACAGGACTAGGTTGGGAGGTTTATATGCCCAGAATTTTAACAACCATGTGTGGCCATGAAACTAGTAGTGCCGGAGAAAATAACCCCAGAGCAGGGATTTCTGCTCACTGGTCGCAGGAGCTCACAGCTCTTCACAGACTCTGCAACACACGCCTCAGCAGTTACAGACGCCCCTGCCTCCGCACGCCTCGAACCCTCAGCACAGCTGACGGCCCATTTGCCAGGGGTAGCAAGATATTTAAATGTACAGAGATTTTCATTTTCCAACAAATGTTGATTATTTTAAATATTCAAAATGCCTTGTAGCTATTCTCACGTCAGATGCTCCTGTGTGGAAGGTAAGCTTCAGAATAGAAAGACACCTTGAATGCCGAAATACCTGTTACCAGTGGGAAAATCACTGGCATGTATGAACCCTTCGATGCCTTCAATCTTCCTTCTTGTACATAAAATGTACAAGATTCTTGTTCTAAAATGCGTAAACACATTTAAAGTATCTATATATATATATATATATATATGAAAAACATTTTAAAAAGTATATTTTCCAAGTATATACATATGAATATATTTATAAATGAATACATTTACATGTGTAAATACACTCTGTAAACACGCTACTGAAAGGTACAGATTGAGAAGTCCTCCTCCTTCACCACTATATGTAATCACTTCGTTAGTTTCTTATTTAATCTTCTGGTCTTTCTTCCTGTAAACATAAGAAAATGTGAATGTACAGACTGAGCCACTGTTCTTAAACGAAGGACCCCTGCATCCGAGGTCCTGCACTTTGCTGTTCTTCACGTGAGGCGCTCTCGCCACATCTGCTTGTGGAGAGCTTGCTCTGTCTTCACAGCTAACACATAATAGCCCATCGGGCGGAGGCGGCACGGCTGTCTAACCAGCCTCCTGTGGACCAAGCTGTTATGACCACAAACAACACTGCAAAGAATAAACATCTATAAGCTATTTCATATGTAAGCAGGTAAGCGGTGAATTCCCAGATGAGACGCTGCTAGATGGAAGGATAAAAGGCATTTGCAATTTTGATGGATATTACCCCTGTGAACTTTCACAGCAGTGCATATGGTAAAATGTTTGAATTTTTGCCAATCTGACAAGTGAGAAATGGTATTTCAGTGTGGTCTTACTGTGCATTTACTATGAAAAGACTGAGCATCTTTCATATATGTAACAGCCATTTGTGTTTCTTTTTCTGTGAACTGTTGGCTCATGTCCTTTGACCATTTCTCTATTGGACTGTTAGTGTTTTTCTTGATTTCTAGGAGCTCTTTATATGTTAGGGAGGCTAGTCTTTTACCTGTGATAGGAGTTTTAAATGCCCCCACCCTCAATTCGTGGTTGTTTTAAAACTTTTGCTCATAGTATTTTTTCCTCCATGCAGTTTTCTATTTTTATGCAATTAAGTTTATTAATTTTCAAGGACATCTAGATTTTAAGTTATAGTTAAAAAGGCTTTCATCACTCTAAGGTTAAAATATAATTTGCCTGGGTTTTCTTCTAGGGCGTTCGTGGTTTCATTCTTTGTATTTAAATAATCTCTCTCTCTAGCGTTAATGCTGGTATTCCAGATGTGCAGTCAGACACCTAGCTATCCTAACACCAAAAGGTCAGGAGTCTATCCTCTTTACTCCACTGATCAGAGATGCTGACTTGACCACAACCAAAATCCTGTATGTACTGAGGTCTGTTTCCGCTAGCCTCCATTGGTCTGTCTGTCCATAATCCAGCACCACAGTGCTTTTTATTATTGAGGCTTCATAGTTAATTTTGATATCTGGTAGGATCAGCTCCCTGTCATTATTCTTCCTATTCAGAATTCCCCTGGCTATTTCTAATTATTTTTCCATAGAAGTTTAGAATTGTTTGTCCAGTTTCAGGGAAAAAATTACCTGCTGGTAATTTTACTGGGATTGTATGAAAGTTCTAATTAGCTTAGGGCACACTGACTGTTTATGACAAGAGCCGTGCTGGAAAGGCACAGGCTGCGTTCTGCTCGCTCAGGCTGGCCTCTGCCAGACTCAGGATGCTTCAGCGTTTTCTTCACAAGAGGGTTTTCATGTCTCAGGTCAAGTCTGTTCTGGATTCAGGATTCTCTTGGAAGTGGGGTGCATTGTCTTCTAACTGGTTGTTTCTTTTGATTTCTGTATATTAATTCTGTCTTCTACTTACTAAATTCTCTTATCAGTAGTATGTAATTGATTCCATTGGGTTTTCCAGGCACATACTCATCATTTGCACACTGCAATGTTTTCACTTCTACTTTTCCAATTTTATGCCTCTAATTTCTTCCTCTTGACTAATTGTGTTAGCTGGTAGCACAGTGGCATCTTACCTTCTTCCTATTTTAGTGGGAATGTTTTTAGTTTTTCCCCATTAAGTATGATGCTGGCTTTTGGACGGATGAAAATATTTTAAGTCTTAGAGAAGTAGCTACTGATGCCTGTTTTATTGAGTGGCGTCTTCCTTTATGAGAAGATCAATGTGAGCCTACTTCTGCTTATTAATGTCTTACCTTAATAGCTTTCCTAGTATGAACCAGCCTTGCATCCCTAGAAACCCACTCAGTCACGGTGTATTATCCTTTCAATGTCCTGCCGGATTATTTCCAAATTCTTATAAGTGGGAATGCCATGTAGTTTGCTTTTTTTTTCCCCTGCTTTTTCTCCCCAAGTCCCTCCAGTACATAGTTGTATATTTTAGTTGTGGATCCTTCTAGTTGTGGCATGTGGGACACCGGCTCAGCATGGCCTGATGAGCGGTGCCATGTCCGCGCCCAGGATCCGAACTGGCGAAACCCTGGGCCACCGAAGCGGAGCGCGTGAACTTAACCACTCTGCCACGGGGCCAGCCCTGCCTAGTTTATTTTTATTCCTTTATATTGACATAAGAATTTAAGGCTATGAATTTTTCTCTGAATATGGCATTAACTGTATTTCATAGGTCTGATATACATTATTTTCATTATCATTAATTTTGGAAACTCTACAATTTTGTTGTATATATTTCCTTTGACCCAAGATTTAAGATAGTTGTTTTCTTCAAAAAAAATAAATTTCCAGTTGGAAGGCCCCTTTGTTTTCTGATATTGTTATTCATTTCCAGTTCTACTGTACACATTGTATTATTTCTACTTTTTGGAAATTCTTAAGGTTTCCTTTGTGGCCTAATATATGGTCAGACTTCAGGAATTTAAAAGAAGGAATAATGTCTCCAACTAGGACACAGAGCTCAGTACATGTTCTTTAGGTCCACCTTGCTGCAGGTCTGCGTCACTTTGAGTAAAAACAGCCACGACACTTCATAAGTGCCTCAGCTGCATCAGGTCCTCTCTGGGCCACCTGACCCACAGCACATCACTGAGCATTCAGTCACCTTGAGAGGGAGTTATCAGAACTCCCATGCTTGTACAAGGAAGTGAAGATTTAAACGAGTGTTGTGACCTGCCCACGGTCCCTCAGCGACAGCAAGAATCCAAACCAAGGCCGTCCAAATCACACGCCGCTTTATCACTTTACTTAGTGCAAGTTTCATCCTCTACCCATTCTGTCGGGGGAGAGGGGACACAGTGGCTTTCCAGCTGGCACTGAACTCTCTGGGCCTTGGCTCCACCAGACAGGCGGAGCTGGGAGGATGCGAAGTTCTCTGAGGGGGGAAGTGGCTTAGCTAGCCTCACCCAAGGTAGGCTGAGCTTTCCTCCCACCTCAAATTCCTGTGGTTTCTCTACTCCCATGTTTTCTTTCACAGACAAATTAATTCCATTTTTATCAGATTAATCCATGGAAAGAGATAAAACAGCAAAACAGCACTAAATGGCTTCTTATAGGCAAAAGCAACTCCCTGGACCTCCCCGCCCCCCAAGGTCCAGCTCCCCAAAGGCAGCCAATTTCAATTCTTTGGACAGTTTTTCAAGAATTTACCTCCAGATTTCAAAGTAATTGCTACATCTTTATTTCGCGATTTTAGACTTTGTCTGCTGCTGCCCTGTCACAGAATGAGGACTCAGCTCCCTTTCGCTCATGCACCCAACTTCCCACAATGAGCACATCACAGCTTCGGGCTGGTTCAGCACTCAGGGCTGACACTGTATCCAGGAAATCTTCCTCACTGACAGCCGAGCAGCGTATTGTGATCACATTTTCCTTATTGCAAACCTTGTGTTTTCACTTGCTGATTTTGGTAACGCTTCCCCTGCATCTCACAACCTCTCTGTGCGACTTTCCACCTGCTCAAACCTATGGGATAACCAGTCAGTTCCTGTGTTTCCACCCACAGGGCCCAGGAGATCCTTGGGCTCTGCTCTGGGCTGATTTTGGTCCAGGCCTAATGAGCAGCCTTCACCCTGGCATTGGTCTTTCTGGTGGACTAGACCCCCTGCATCCTCGAACTCATCTGAGATTCCTAGAACTCACCTGAACTGCCTGAGTTATTTCTGTAGCAGAGACTATTACTGTCCCAGCCAGGCCCTAAAACTGACCTGAGGGTCATGCTGAGCCACGTCATACAGGGTCCTCCACCACTTGGTGCCAATCACCCAGTGGTATGACAAGCAGTGGTGATGGAGAAATACGTTTGAATGAAGAAACCCATGCTATTAGCCTCCTCTCTCTGGTCATACGTGCGCTCTTGCACATGGACTCGTCTGTGCCATCACTCACCTCCAAGCGTCTCTGTGTCTGCGCCTGTGCTCCCAGTGCCCTCTTTTCCCCACTGGAGGCACCTGAGCACTCCAGGCACAGCCTCTGTGAGCCCCTCAACCAGCCTCTGGCCTTCCCTTGTGCTCCTACTTGAAGTCGCTGTCTTTGGGTTAGCTCTTCACACTTTCCACCTTCTTTGCTAGACTCTCAGCTCCTTGAGGACAAGAACCCTGTACTATTACTTTTTATAGTCCCGGGAGATAGTAGAGCCTGGCTCCTAGCAGAGGCTCAGGGTTTGCTGAATGCATAAGCGGACTGTGAGCATGAAGAAGTACCCCTCCTCACAAGGTATGCTGATCACACCAGGAACCACTTCCAACATGATGATTACAGCTACCAATCGACCCGTGAAACGAGGAGCAACAAGCCTCCCTGGGTCAGTGCTGCCGAGCGGCAGAGCCCAGACGCCGAGGCCCAGCCTCTCCCTGCTGTGCCATGTGGGCTTCACCCAGACCCTGGAACCCAGGTCACTGCCAGGTGCATGGGCAGCCCTGTGAGTCCTGGGTGGGAAAGGTGTCTGAGCTGGCACGATCTGGACCATACTTTAAACCAGCCTTGATTCCTCACATCAAAATCATGGTTGCTCTGTTCATAAAGCTTAGAAAGCTGCCACAGCCATCAGACTTGAGTCATGCAGACTGTGCGCTCGGGTTGACTGGCCCCCGATCCTCACCCTCCCTGATTCAGTGCTGCGAGCTGGTGATTCAGTGCAACCTGATAATTAATCATGTGGTTACCAGACTGGACTTCCCTGGGCGCCAGGCTGCTGCTCCACCTTCACCCTCTGAGAAGTCCCTGCAGCCTGAGTCACTGAGCACATTCAACCCGCAAAAGGGTGACCCGTCACCTCCCCACCAACACTCACTCCCCTGTGCCCAGAGCGGGACGAATGGCCTGCATGCTGAGCAGCAGGGGACAGCCTCTTGCTTCTTCAGCTTTTCATTTCACTCTTGGCAACCTAGAGGCATTTAAAACCACTGCCTCCCTCCTGCCACACACAGACACACCCACCTGCAACCCGGCCTGTCACCGATGTGCAAATCTGCTGGGCCGGGCCTCTTCCCAGGCAGGTGGTCTTCTGAGGCCTGACCTAGTGCCAGGACAGGCAGACCTGGCTCCAGCGATGCGGCAGGGGTGGGAGGAGTCTGCTTTCCTGGGCCATAGTTCTCCAGGGATGCCATGAGGGTGGATGTGAATCCCCCCACAAAGTGAAACCCACTCGGAGAGCTTCTGAAAAGCAGCCACCTCATTTCACTAGGATGATGGCTAAAGAGGCCACTCCTCATGACAGTGCTCCTTCAGCCAACAATGAGAAGGGCACGTGGAATCACTGAAGCAGCACATCCTTACGCAGCTTCTGTGTAAATGTGGGTCTCGGCAAACTTGTGTCCCTAAGACTGTGATTTTTGTTTATTTTCTGCATTTTACAACCTATAGTTTAGAAATTAAATGGACCATCAAAGCAATTAAATTATTTACGTTAAAATGAGGAGCTGGGAAGGATAAGCAACATTTATGAAGCCAGACTTTGGGCTGGGGGTTTTCACTTGAAGACAAGCCTAACTGTTGCTCATCAGTTCTGTAACTGACACAGCTACCTGTGGTCAGAGCGAAATCATTCCCACTTTGTCCACTTGTAGGTAGCTGGAAGATGGTGCAGCAGGAAGGTTATTCAATAGAGGGCAAACTGAAAGAAGAAATCCTAGAAAATCCCAGAGATGCAAAAACAAAACAACTCTAGTGCTAAACTTTATAAAATAAGCCTAAATCAATAATAATGAAATTAAAAGAACGATATTCGGATTTTAAAACGATAGTGAAAGTGAATAAAGGACTAGTGCTCGACAACAGACATAAAGCAGGCCACTCAACAAAAAATCCCAGTGCATCCCAGTGACGCCCTCCCAAGAGCACAGGACGGAAGGGGAGGGAAAGAACAACAAGGGGAGGCCTGGCAAACACACCTCAGCCAGCTCACCAAGGTCACGTCAGCAGAGACGAGTCCCGAGAGAGCACGGACCCCTGACGGGACGTGAGGAGGAGGCACTTGACCCTGTGCTCTTCCTCCCCCAAACCCGCAAGCCCGCGCTCCTCATGAGAAAGCATCAGACAGATCCCAGCAGAGGGACAGTCTGCAAAGTCCCTGAGCAGCGCCCCGCAAAGCTGTCGCAGTCATTGGGACCAGGAAAGTGTGAGACCATCCCAGCCAAGAGGAGACTGAGGAGAGGGGATGACTAGATATGAGGTGGGCTCCTGGATGGGGTCCTGGAGGAGTAAAGAGACACTAGGTAAAAACTAAGGAAACGGAAGTGTGGACTTTAGTTAATAACAACGTATCAACATTGATTCCTCAGCTGTGACAAATGTACCAGGTTATTGTATGATATTAACAATAGGAGAACCTGAGTGTGGGATTTATGGGAACTCTAATGTCTTAAGTTTTCTGTAAAACTGTTCTAAAAAATACGGCTTATTATAATAAAACCTGTAGGAACACGGCATCCAGAACACTAACAGACAGACGCCCAGCACAGGAGGTCATGATTGCCCCAGGTCCTCACAAGACCAGCCCCTCCCAGGCACCTGGCCTTCTGCACTAACTTCTGCAACTGGACCCTCAAGAAAGCAGTTCTGGACTGCAAATTCTCTGGCCCACTTGATCACACTTAGATATTGGCGACATGAGTCATCACTGGACGGTAGAGAAAACTAACCCTGCTCATTTTTTCAACTGAGTTTTTTTTGCGTGAGCTAGGAGTGGGGATGGAGGAAAAGACAGAGACAGAAGAGGGGAGGCTGCTAACATCAGAGTCGATGAGCTGTGATGAAATTACTCTCCAGAGTAAACAGCAGAAATTTTGAGACTGGGCAGGGGAACTGGCCCAGATGTGGGCGCTACAGAAATAAACTTCTGCTCATCTCTTACCTGCTCTTCACTCATATAATGTGCTCTTTCTTAGGACCATGATGACTTGCACACATGGTGAAGTTCTCTGTCTCCAATTTGGGTTTACTTCAGATATATGAACACAAGATGTTTTTCCAAATTCATCGACATTGTGCCCTTGCTGTTTCCTGGTGGCACTATAAATAAAACTTTATTAACTGTAACTTGGGAAGGGCCGCCTGAATTGCATATTAACTGTGTCTACCAAAAAAGCCCTCAATTAACTGAAACCTAGCTTATAGGAATCTTTAATTAACTGTCTCCCCTCTCTTAATCTTGCTAATTAGCAGAAAGACAGATGATAACAAACGACTTGAGGAATTTATTAAAACACAACCACCATCGCCCTCCTGTAACGTGGCCTGCCGGGACTGTAGCTTTAGCCACATTTTCTATATCTTCTCATCTACACACAAGATTGCTCTTGATCTCTGACTGCATCACATGAGCTGAAGGACAATTTTAAAGAAGATTCTGCTAATTTGCTTACTCCCTCTCCCTTCCCCTGTATTTTCTGCATTTTTTGAAAGTTGCAGGTAGCATGAATACTTGGCCTGGAGATTTTCCTGAGGAAAAGGATACTCTCTTATATAACCACAAAACAATTATCATCTTCAAGAAATTTACCACTGATACGACACTATTATCTGACATTCAGTCCATATTCAAATTCCTCCTTTGTAGCTTTCAGTTTTGCTCCAGGACCCAATCAAGACCTGCACTTATGCATCACCGGTCTTAACTAAGAACAATCTTCCCCACATTTTTTTGGGTCTTTCTTGAATTGAAAATCTAAAAGGGACTAGTACAGTTGTTTGTAGACTGTCCCACAATTTGAATTTTTTAACATCTGTTGAGCTATCAGTGATAGACAAAAAGTTTGATAATTCTGGACAAACACATACACCTGTGAAACCATCCCCACAAATAGGGTAATGAATCTATTCCCTCCGAAGTTGCCTCATACCCCTTTGGAATCCTTTCCCTTAATCTGCTTTCTGTGGCTACAGTTTGCATTTTCTAGAATTTTATACAATGGAATCATACGGTATGTGCCCTTCTTTTACTGGCTTCTTTCATTCAGCATAATTATTTTGGGATTAACTCATTCTTTTTTATTGCTAAGTAGCAAAGAAGACCCCCTTATCTGTGGGGGGATACATGCCAAGACCCCAGTGGATACCTAAAACCACAGACAGTACTGAACTCTATGCACACAGTCGGCCCTCCGTATCTGTGGGCTCCACACCCACGGAGTCAACCAACCACGGACAGAGAGGTCTATGATGGCTGTGTCTCTACTGAACATGTACAGACTTTTTTCCTTGTCATTATTCCCTAAACAATACAGTATAACAACTGTTTACATAACATTTACATTCTATTAGGTATTATAAGTAATCTAGAGATGACAAAGTATACGGGAGGATGTGTGTATGTTATATGCAAATACTATGCCATTTTATAGAAGGGGCTTGAGCATTACAGATTCTGGTATCAATGGGGGGGCCTCCTGGAACCAATCCCCCACGGATACCGAGGGACAATTATACCGTTTTTTCCTCTACATACATACCAATGATAAAGTTTAATTTATAAATTAGGCACAGTAAGAGATTAACGACAATAATAATAAAATAGAACAATTATAAAAATGTACTATGATAAAAGTCATGTGAATGTGGTCTCCCTCTCTCTCTCAAAATGTCTTATTGCACTGTACTCACCCTTCTTGTGATGATGTGACATGATGCAATGCCCTATGTGAAGAGAGGAAGTGAAATAAATGATGTCAGCACTGTGACACAGTGTTGGGCTACTATTGCCCTTCTAACCATATGTCAGAAGGGGCATCAGTGAGCCATGACAATGTTGATAACTGGATTTCAGGAGCAGATAATGTTGATGGCTAGGGATCCAACAAAGGGATGATTCATGTCTTGGGCGGGATAGAGCGGGACAGTGTGAGATTTCATCACGCTACTCAACATGGTGTGCAACTTAAAACTTATGAATTGTTTCTTTCTGAAACTTGGCATTTAATATTTTTGAGTCACGGTTGACTGTGGGTAACTGAGACTGCACAGAAGGGAGGGCTACTGCATTCCACTGTATGGATCAATCACCATTTGCTTATTCATTCACCTGTTGATGGACATTTGGGCTATTTCCAGTTTTTGGCTATTACAATAACGCTGCTGTAACATTTGTGTAGAAGTTTTCTATGGACATATGCTTTCGTTCCTCTTGGGTGAATACCTAGGAGTGGGGTGCCTGGATTGTATGGTCGAGTGTGTGTGTTAATCTTTATAAGAAACTGCAAAATAACCTCCCAGAGTGGTCGGGCCATAGGCTTTCCCATCAGAATGTATGAAGGTTTCAGTTCCTCCAAATCCTAGCCGACACTTGCTATCACCAGTCTTTGCTATTTTAGACATTCTAACAGGTATGCGGTGAAATCTGATTGTGGTTTTAACTTGCTTTCTTCTAATGACGAATGGTATTCAGCATCTTTTCACATGCTTATTTGCCATCATTCTCTTTCTTTAGTGAAGCGGCTGTTCAAACTCTGCCCATTGTTTGGTTTACATGTTTGTTTTCATGTTGAGCTTTGAGGGTTCTTTATATATTCTCACTACAAGTTTTTATATGATAAATGACTTGGAAACATCTTTCCATTTTGAATTCATTTTTGTATATGCCACAAGGTGTAGACTGCAGTTCATATTTTACATATGGACGTCCAGTCGTCCCAGAACCACACGCTGAAAAGACCATTCTTTCCCCACTGAACTGAACCGTCTTTGCAACTTTGTTGAAAATCAGTTGTCCATATATGTGTGAGTCTATTTCTTGACTTTCTCCTCTGTGTTACTGGTCTATTTGTCCACTTTGATGTCACTTCCACAGTTTTGATTACTGTAGATTTATCATGCCTTGAAATCAGGTAGCGTTAGTCCTTTAACTTTGCTCTTCTTTCGAAGAGTTGTTTTGGCCATTCTAGGTCCTTTGCATCTCCATGTGCATTTTAGAATCAGGGCCCATGATAATGGAACATCTCTCCATTTATTTAGAGTTTCTTTAATTTCTCTTACCAGTGATTCGTGGTTTTAAGTGTACAAAGTTTGTATATCTTTTGCCAGAATTTATCCCTAAGTTTTTCACATTTTTGATACCATTGTAAATGTTTTTTATTTTCATTTCAACTTCTAGTGGTTGATTAATAGTATACATAATTAAGGTTGATTTTTGTTTATTGATCTTGTAGCCTGCAACCTTACTTAGCTCACTTACTAGTTCTAGTATTATTTTTTTTTTGTAGATTCAATCAGATTTTCTACATAGATAATGATGTTGTTTGAAAATAAAGAAAGTCAGACTTCTTCCTTTCCAACCTGGATGCCTTTATTTTTTTCTTGCCTCATTGCACTACCTACAGCTTCCAGGACAACCCTGAAGAAGCAATGAGGGCAGACACCCTAGACTCGTTCCTGATCTTAGTGTCCAGACTTTCGACATAGGTGTGATGGGGGCTATAACATTTATTGTACATGCTGTCTATCAGGCTGAGGAAGGTCCCTTCTATTACTAGTTTGCTGAGATTTTTTTCTAAAATCAGAAATAGATTTTAGATTTTGTCAAATGCTTTCTTTGTGTCTATTGAGATAATATGGTTTTCCTTTTGTTGATAAATTACATTGATTTTTCATTGTTAAACAATTTCACATTCCTGAACTAAGTCCCACTAAGTCATAATGTATTACCCTTTTTATATATTGTTCAGTTTGAATTGCTAAGGTTTTGCTTAGAATTTTTGCATCTATCTTCATGGTTTTTGGTATCAGGGTAAGCTAGTCTCATAGAATGGTGTGGAAAGTTGCTTATTTGCCATCCATATATTTTTCATTAATGTTTGGGAAGAATTCACTAGTGAAGCAATCTGGACCTGGAGTTTCTTTGTAGGAAAGTTTTTAACCACAAACTCAATTTCGTTAATAGATATAGGGCTGTTCAGATTGTCTTCGTAAGTGAGCAGCTTGTGTCATTCAAGGAATGTGTTTCATCAAAGTTATCAAATGTTTTGGCATCAGGGCAGGCCCTGTGGCCACGTGGTTGAGTTCGCACACTCCGCTTCTGTGGCCCAGGGTTTTGCCAGTTCAGATCCTGGGAGCGGACATGGCACCGGTCATCAGGCCATGCTGAGGCAGCGTCCAATATGCCACAACTAGAAGGACCAACAACTAAAAATATACGACTATGTACCAGGGTGCTTTGGGGAGAAAAAGGAAAAATAAAATCTTTAAAAAATGTTTTGGCATCAAGTTGTTCATAATATTTGCTTATTATCATTTTAATGCTTCTAGAACTTTCAGTGATGTCACCTCTCTCACTCTTGATTTGGGAATTTGTGTCTCCTTATCAGTCTGGGTAGCAGTTGATCAATTTTATTGATGTGCTCAAAGAACCAGTTTTCAGTTGAACAGATTTTCTCTGTTGCTTTTGTTTTCTTTTGCATTGATTGCCACTGTAATCTTTATTATTTCCTTCCTCCTACTTACTTTGGATTTAACCTGCTTTACTTTTACTAATGTCATAAGGTTGAAGCTGAGGACAATGATTTGAAACCTTTCCTCTTCTTTAATGTCTGTATTTAGTACTATAAACTTCCCTCTCACACAGCTTCGCTTTTGATATGTTGTATTTTCATTTTCATTCAGTTCAAGATATTTTTTACTTCCCTTGAAACCTCTTTTTTGTAAAAATTTTCTTAAAGTTTTATTTCATTATTTTATATTTTAATGTTTATATAATTATATATAAACTATAATAAAGCATATAAGTAAATACAAACTATACATATTTTTCCAACTTTACTGAGATATAATTGACCAATAGAAATTGGATATATTTAAAGTCTAAAACGTCATGTTCATTTTAAGTATACATTGTGGAATGATTACCACAATCAAGTTAATTAACTCATCCATTATCTCACAGTTAACACTTTTCTTTTTTTGTTGTGGTGAGAAGAGTTAAGATCTACTCTTAGCAACTTTCAAGTATACAATACTGTGAACTACAGTCACCACACCGTACGTTAGATACCCAGAATTCATCCATCTTATAGTGAAAGTTATATCCTTTGACCAGTATCTCCCTGTTTCCCTCATCCATCAGCCCCTGGTAACCACCATCGACTTTCTCGTTCTGAGTCTGGCGTTTTTAGATCCCACACATGAATAAAGTCACACAGTATTTGTCTTTGTCTGGCTTGTTTCACTCAGTATAATGTCCTCCAGGTTCAGCCATGTTGTCATGAATGGGAAGATTTTTTGTTTTTTTATGGCTGAATAATGTTCCTCTGCATATGTGTGTGTGTGTGTGTGTGTGTGTGTGTGTGTGTGTGTGTGACATTTTCTTTATCTATTCATTCATTGACGGACACTTAGGTTGTTTCCATATCTTGGCTATTGTGAATAATACTGTAATGAACATGGGAGTGCAGATTTCTCTTTGAGAAACCGATTTCATTTCTTCTGGATATACACCCATTAGTGAGATTGCTGGATTATATGGTAATTCTATTTTTAATTTTTTGAGGAACTTCCATACTGTTTTCCCTAGTGGCTGCACCAATTTACATTTGCACCAACAGTGCACAAGGGTTCCCTTCTTTCCACACCCTCGCCAGCATCTGTTACCTCTCATCTTTTTTATAAAAGCCATCCTAACAGGTGTGAGGTGATATCTCCTTGTGGTTCTGATTTGCATTTCCCTGATGATGAGTGATGTTGAGCACCTTTTCAACTACCTGTTGGCCATCGTATGTCTTCTTTGAATGAATGTCTAAAAATGTCTGTTTGAGTCCTTTGCCCATTTTCATTTTTTTTTTTTTTACTTTTTATTTTATTTTTTTGCTGGGAAAGATTGACCCTGAGCTAATATCTGTTGCCAATCTTCCTGGTTTTTTTCCCTTCCCAAAGCCCCAGTACATAGTTGTATATTCTAGTTGTAAGTCCTTCTAGTTCTTCTATGTGAGCCACCGTCACAGTGTGGCTACTGACAGATGAGTGGTGTGGTTCCATGCCCAGGACCTGAACCTGGGCCACTGAAGTGGAGTGTGCCCAACTTCAACCACCAGGCCATCAGGGCTTCCTTTGCCTATTTTTAAATCAGGTTGTTTCTTTGCTATTGAGTTGTATGAGTTCCTTATATATTTTAGATATTAACCCCTTATCAGATAGACGGTTTGCAAATATTTGTCCCATTCTGAGGTCTGCCTTTTCATTTTGTTGATTGTTCCCTTTGCTGTGCAGAAGCTTTTTAGTTTGATGTAGTCCCACTTATTTATTTTATACAAAAATATTTATAATTATAAATATTATTTTATATACTTATTTATACAATTTATATTTTAGTATTGTATGTTTTATATTTATGTTACTTACTAAAACTTTATTTTATAATTAAAAATTTATAAAAATTCTTTATTTAAAAATGTGCTGTTTTGTTTCCAGGTGTTTAGAGATTTCCCTATTATCTATTGTTGATTCTGAGTTTGATTCCATGGTGGTTGTGGAACACACTGTGTATGATTCCAACTCTTTTAAGTTTGTTTAGGTTTGTCTGATGAGCCAGGATATGGTCTATCTTGGTAAATGTCCCTGGCGTGTAGAAAGAATGTGTACCGTGCAGTTGCTGTGTGAGCAGTGTATGAGTTGACAGAAGCCCCATGCTGGAGGGTGCTGCCTCCCTCCTTACTGCCTCCTTACTGCCTTCCCTTCCACTTTTTCTGTCATTTATTGAGAAAGGAGGATTCAATTTTCCAGGTATAATTATGGGTTATCTATTTCTCCTTGCAGTTCTACCAGTTTCCATTTTTTGTGTTTTGAAATTCTATTAGTAGGTGAATAAACATTTAGGGTGGTTATATTCTCATGATGAATGGACTCCTTTAGCATCACGAAAAGACTTTCTTTATCCCTAGTAAAGTCTCTGCTCTGAAACCTATTTTGATGTTAACCTAGGCATTCCAGCCTTCTTGTGCTTCGTGGTGTCATGGTATATCTTCTACTTAAAATCTATTTGTGTCTTATATTGAAAGTGCATTTCTTGTAGGTGGCATATAGTTCTTGCTTTTTTATCCAATGCGATACCCCCTGCCTTTTAACTGGCTATTTAGACTGTTATGTTGTGATTACCGACTTTTCTTGTCTGCTTCTTTCAACTAGTCTCCGTTTCCTTTTCCTTTATTTTCTTCTTTCATTTGTATTCTTTGTATGTGTTTATGATTTCACGTTATCTCCTTTCTTGGCTAGTTAGGTATGACGTTTTTATTTTAGTGATAGCTTTAAGGTTTACGGACTACATCTTTATCAAGGTCACCTTCAGGTGATATTATATCATTCTGAATGAAGAATAGACTCTAACAATAGTATTTCTTCAATTTCTCTCCTCCCAACCTTTTTGCTATTGTTATCACACATTTTGTTTTTACATATATTATAAACTCCACAGTATACTGTGATTATTTTTTTGTTTAAATACTCAATGATCTGTGAAAGAGACTTAAATAGCAAGAAAAAAATCATATATTTATCTGTGGATTGATCCTTTCTGGTGCTTCTCATCCCTCTGTACGTCTATGTTTCCTTCTGGTATCTTCCTTCTGCCCAAAGGACTGTCTCTAACATTTCTTGTAGTGGGGATGTGCTGGTGATGAATTCTTTCAGCATTATATGTCTTAAAAAGTTCTTATTTTGCTTCCATTTTATAAAGATATTTTCACTGGGTACAGAATTCTAGTTGACAGCTTTTCCTCCAGCACATTAAAGCTGCAGCCCTGTGGGATTCTTGCCATCACTGTTTCTGACAAGCAACCTACTGTCATCCTTATCTTTGCTCCTCTGCTCCTTTTTTTACTGGCTGCTTTTCAGATTTGTAATTCATCACTGTTTTTTAAGCAATTTTATATTATGATGTGCCTTGGTGTAGTTTTCTTCATGTTTCTTGTGCTGGGGGTTTGTGAGCTTCCTGGTTCTGTGGGTTTATGGTTTTCCCCACATTTGAAAATTTCTTAGCCATTACTTCTTGAAATATTTTTCTACTAGCCCCCTTTAATGGCTGCAAATACACACATATTAGGTCACTTGAAGTTTTCCTACAACTCAACGATGATTCTTTTTTTTTAGGAAGATTAGCCCTGAGCTAACATCTGCTGCCAATCCTCCTCTTTTTGCTGAGGAAGACTGGCCTTGAGCTAACATCCGTGCCCATCTTCCTCTACTTTATATGGGGGATGCCCACCACAGCATGGCTTTTGCTGAGCGGTGCCATGTCTGCACCCAGGATCTGAACCAGTGAACCCCGGGCTACCGAAAAGTGGAACATGTGAATTTAACCGCTGCGCCACCACGCCGGCCCCTCAATGATGATTCTTTAGTTTAAAAAAACCTTTCTTTTTCTCATTGTGCTTCATTTTGGATAGTTTCTATTGCTATGCCTTTAAGTCCACTAATTTTTCTTCTGCCATGTTTAATTGGTTTTTAATCCCATCCAGTACAGTTTCCATGTCACAGATCGTAGTTTTCATCTCTAGAAGCTTGAGTTGGGTCCTTTTAATATCTTCCATGTCTCAATAGAGCTTTTCATGTGGAACAGACTTTTTTTTCCTGAGGAAGATGAGCCCTGAGCTAACATCTGCCAATCTTCCTCTTTTTGCTGAGGAAGACTGGCCCTGAGCTAACATCCGTGCCCATCTTCCTCTACTTTATATGTGGGACACCTACCACAGCATGGCTTGTCATGTGGTGCCATGTCGGCACCCAGGATCTGAACTGGTGAACCCCGGGCCACCGAAGCGGAACGTGTGCACTTAACCGCTATGCCACCAGGCCGGCGCCTTATCTGCTAATTCTAACACCTATGATGTTTCTGAATAGGTTTTGATGGCTTTTTCCTCCTCATTGTGGATCATATTTTCCTGCTCCTTCACATGCCTGGTAACTTTTGGTTGGCAGTGGTGAGTACAGAGTAACAAGGCAGATGGGTGGCTTGGGAAGAGACCCTCTGGGACGATTCCTTGGAGAAGATCAGGGCTGTGAGATAAAAGGAAAGCCCTTTCCTTACGAGTTACTAGATTCCCTTGTCCCGAGTCATGTCAGTGTCCCCACAGTGTATACTGCCCCCTCAGTCAAACGGCCTGAGCCTGTTCCTCTTTCTGGAATCGCTCTCCTTCCTTCTTTCCAGACAGAGCCCACCTTCTTTAAGGCCGAGGACATTCCTGCCCCCTCAAATCCTTTAGAAGCCCCTCACATGACGGCACGTTGTGTGTGCTCAACATATGCTTGTGGGCTAAGAGGGGACCCAGGTTCGCCCCTTAACTGGAGGTCCAGCCTGAGTCTTGGAAAAGTGCCTGGTCCGGCTCAACTCTTCTCACTGGAGAAGTGCCCCGAGGGCCAGGCAGCTCCTCGGCACGGGGAGAACAGAGAGTGCTGGGGCATGGGCCAGCCCCGCTCCGTGCCTCTGCACAGGTCCTTTTGTCTTAACACAGGCATCCCTGTCTGTAAACAAGGCGTGCTCTGACCCTCACAGTGGCCACGTCAAGGAGCCAGTCTGAGGAGCTCTGAGCTCTGCAGGAGACGCACACCCTGGGAGCATGTGGAGTCCAGCTGCAGAGGATGGCTGGCAACGTGGCGTAGCATGACTTCCAGCCAGATGCAAGGAAGGGAGGGAGGAATAACTCCCCAAAAGCACACAGAACTTCAGTCTCCGGGCAACTAGGGCCAAGGTGGTCATGAAAAGGAAGGATGAGGTGAATGACGCTCAGTCTCAACCGGAAACATTTCAAAAAGTCTCTCAGTGGGATGATTGCCTTTAAATAAACAGGTGCACTACGCTGGTTAAGAAATTAATTCACAGGATGATGCCTGGCGCCTGCAGGCGTTTACAAGAACATTGCAGGCGAGGGCATTTCCAGCCGGGCTGTAGGAACAGCTCCTTGAGCATTATTAAACGTCTAATTCCTGCAGCAGCATGCAGACAGGAAACACAGGGCTCGGAGCCTTTCTTATGGCAGGTGTAACGAAGGCCCTGAGACTTGTTTATGGCAGGTGTGCTGGAGGAGCATCGCAGCATCTGTGCCCAGGGCTGAGCCCTCCCATGTGGACACTGGAGATAAACAGGTCCCTGGGGGACAAAGGTGACCAAGTGGCAATTGTAACAAGACTCCTTATGCTGCAACATGATGACCAACTGTAAAGTCCATAAGAATATAATAGCAAAGTGCAGTTCAGAAGGGTCATCCACTTTCATGTAAAGAAAAAAATTAAAGCAGAAATAGCCACTCCTAAGACTAAAATTAAAGACATAATCTATTTCTAGGTACTAAAAGGTATTAAAAATACTGACAAGCTCAAAAATACCGATGGCTTCAATATGGTCAGGCAGCACTGGTGGGCCCCGGGGAGGCAGGCTGGGGTGGCTGATGACAGCCCCACCCTCTTTGGGTGACAGCTTTTCTGTCCCTCTCTTTCACTGGGCTGTGCATCACATTAGTCTCTCTGTTTCATGCACCCAGGAACCTTTCTGAGTGGCCCTTAATGGCCAGGTACCAAGAACAGTGCCAATAAGCTTCTATATGCACGATCCAGATGACAAGCGTATTGCAGTAGAAGAGAGACAAAGTTTCAAAATAACTTCCCACAAAAAGCCCTTTTGTTTATATAACTTGGCTCTTCAATGAATTTTGAAGAAGAGCAAAATAGAAATGACCAAGAGATATATAGCTTCCTGGTCCACAAAAAACAAGGTTTCAGCTCAGCAAATAAATGGTTCTGTACTACCAGAAGAGCAGGGTGACACGGGGTTTCCACCTTCATTCCCTCAGGTCTAAAATGCCCAAATGGCCACACACATGTGGTTCTGACTCGTAACCAGGCTGCGGGAAGCACCACTGCCGTTCTGTCACAGGGGGCAGCCGACGGCTGTGGGACATGCAAATGGCTTGCTAAAGTAAATGATGGCGACAGGATTCAAATTTAGGGTTTTTTTTTAACTCTTAAGTCCAATGTTTTAGACAATCTTTTAAAGAACTCATTGTTTATCCAAAGTTAGTTCAACAGATAGGAAGATAAGTCTTTTGTTGAAATATATAATATTCCGGTCATCATTCTGGAGTGGACAAGCAACAGAACATTTAATGGACATAGCAATACGCAGGGGACTGGGCCCAAGAAGGGTCAAGGTCAAACTGAGGTCAAGCTCAGCCTTGGATGCCCTAAGTAGGAAGGAGGCTGCTCCCAACATCCAGAAGAGCATGAAGACCAGGAACATCCAAGGATGTGTTGATCATGCCTCCATGCCACACCGTGCGAGAGCCCTGGTGAGACCACTGGAGCAGGAAAATGAGTGAGGCCTACGGACTGGCTGTTTGCAGACAATACGGTCGTCTATACAGAGAAGCCAAGAGAACCTACAGGTCAACTCTCAGAGTTCACAAGACTCAGCAAGGCTGCTATACATGATCAATAAACAAAAATAGCAAAGATGCCATCATCAACGATCAGCAAACACAACGTAAGTAAAGCAGCCTTCACGGAGATGCACACATGCTGCGACGGCTTCGTGGGGACGCCCCTGTCACTCTCACTTCCTCACGTGGTCATTCCCCCCATTTTTGGCCCCCTCACAGAGACGCTCTGGCTGCTGTGCTGACAGCAGGAGGTGGTCATGGGGGCGTGGGTGCAGTGCCCAGGTGAGAGAGGAGCCAGGTCCATGGGGAGTGAGGTAGGAGACCCAGCGGGTGGGCGGACTCAAGCCGGCAGGGGCTTTTTAGTGGGACTTGAGCAAAAAGGATGATGTGAGGCGAGGTTTTCAGGTGGCAGCGTGGAGGACTGAGGGACAAGAGTGGCAGCGAGGCCAGGACCCGGCTGCAGGAGCTGCCTGAGATGCTTTGTCATCTCCAGGCCAGCCGGTGGCCGGACGGCAGGAGCATGAGGGGACGGGCGGACTGCAGGGCTGCTTCACCGGTGCACGGGCCCTGCTGGCCGAGTGGGAGCGGCTGAGAGGAGGAGGCATGTGGCCAGTGGAAGCTCTGGTGACTGGAAGGAGGGGCTAACAGAACAGAGCAGGCAGGAGGCCCCCGAGTTGAGACCCTCTTACCCCCTTCACTCACTTCCCAGAGAAGGGAACGGATGCCCTCGCCTCCCACTCACGTCTCCGTGACTGCTGATCCCCCGTCTCTGTGGCGTGGAAGGGCTCCATGTGGCCTCGGAGGCCCTGAGCTCATGGCAGGTTTTGTCACAGATTAGCTGTGTGATCTGGGCAGCTCACTTACGTGAGCCTTTTCCCACCTGTAAATTATCTGCAAAATCACACTTATTGCATAGAGTTAAGAGTCATGAGACTTTTCACTGGTAAGCTCCTGCCACTGGGCGTCACACACATGCACACACGCACATGTGCACACACAGCACACACACACGTGCACACACAGCAGACCGGTCGAAGTTCAATTTGAAACATTGTTCTGCTTCTCCACTGGTCCTTTTCTCCTAAATAGAGCCTGTTTAAGTCACTACTGGCTGCAAACCAAGGAAGCAAACCGGCCGGTCCTTGCCCTGAGGCCGACTCCGCCCCTCCCCCCCGACCCCAGTCCTTGAGCACGTGGGGCATCGCTGCGCTCCCTTCTTCCCCGGTGCCTCCTGCCCACCCGATTTCTTCCCCATCTCTGCATCACACACTCGCCTTCTCCTGAATGCTCACTGCTAAACGTGATGGCCTGTTCTGAGGCGTCTGGTCCCCACAAGCCTGCAGAGCGTGACGTTCCTGCCCGCGCCCCGCACGTGCCCTTATCCTGGAGCCTCTTTCTCTGTGTTCTGTAAATCAGATTTTCCCAGCCTCTCTCCCTTCTCTGAAAATTCTCCTTCATGACTCTCCTTCTCCACTCCCCCAGAGAAGCCCCTACGTTCTACCCTCAGCCCCCAACCTGTTTCTACACTTCCTTTCGAGGGTTTGCCTGCCGCCATCACTGGGTGGACGAGGTCCCCAGTCTCCATCTCTCAGGCCATGGGGCCTCATCACCAGTGGTCTCCTGTGCACTACTCTCCCCATATCTGCCTCTCCCAGCCACCTCTCCTACCACACAGGCTCAAACTCAAGAATGGTTTCTCCCCCACATACGCCTGGCCCTCTGTTAACTCTGCATCCTGCCCCCCACAGCCCTTCCTGCCCATCGACCCCCACCTCCCTGGCCGCCCTCACCTGTCCGGCACAAATTACTAGAGCAGTCTCCTCAGCGGCTCCCTCCCCACTCAGTTATAATCTGCTGTACACTGAGGCCAGACATCTTACAAACCACAACTTAGTTCTTACTGTTTCTTTGTTCCAGAATCTTTAATAGCTTCTCATGCCTGCTAAATGAGGTTTGAACTCCTGAACTTGGAATTAACACCTTCCACTTTGATGGTCCCTAGATATCTCTAGCATCTTAGCCCAACAGGGCTGTGTGCCCTCCTCCAAATGTCCCCTGTGCTGGCCGTCTTCTGTCCCTTGCTCAAGCTGTCTCCACACCCCCGCCTTCACCGCCTGACATCTACACTCGTCCACACCCCCCACCCTTTTAAGTCCAATACAAATGCAGCTCCACCCATAAGACTGCGTGGGTCCTCCTCTTTTCGAAATGGCACGCTTGTGGCATACATCTTTTGTGGGATGTGTGACTTCAGACCTCACGCAGAGGGTTTTGTCCCCAGTGGACAGGAGCCTATCAAGGGCAGGGACAGCCAACCTCTGCATCACCTGCAGTCTTCAGCACAGTTCTGAGTACAGGGCCCTGCCTAGATCTTTGTGGAGCGGACACACGACTGCAGGCCCAGCAGGCACGAGGAGTGGGGAGACGCTTGTCAGAGAGCAGAGCTGGAGAGGCAGGTTGTATAGTCACGGGTGGGAAGTGACCATGAGTGCTGTGGGGCTGAGCCCTGGAGGCTGGGCCTCCGTGCTCCTGTTCTCACGGTTAGGGCAGGGGAGCGAGAGGCATGGCTGGAGACAGAGAGACTGATGGGGTCTGGGAGAGGCAGGGCCGAGTTCCAAGAAGAAAGCAAGTGGTCAGGGTCATTTACTGGCCAGAGGGGTGGTCGGAGATGGGGAGGAGGCACAGTGCAGGGCAAGAGGGACAATAAGTGGCGTGCACGCAGCACGGGTGAGCAGAAGGCTGGGGCGACAGACCAGGACTGGGCCCTGAGGAGCAGCATTTCCTTTATTCCGGGAGAGAGGAGGGACCAACAGTGCCTGGAGGAGGGAGGGAGGTGACGGCAGCTGAAGGAGTGAGGCCGGGAGAAGGGCAGGACGAGAAGTGGAAGGGAGAAAGGAGACAGTGCTAACTGGGGCAAACCAGCCCCGCAGGACTCAGTGAGCCCTGCCCATGTCAGCAGCCATGCCCGTCAGGGCCAGGCAGTCTGGGGATCAAGGAGAAAAGCCACACCGGAGAGGAGTGTGGCTGGTGAGCACGCAGAGACCCTCTCACACCCAGGACTCACGATTACTCACACTGTCCACGGCGAGAATCTTGGCCCATATGAAAACAAGGAGAGGCCGCAGCTCCCTGGCTGAGCTCTGGAGCAGCTTCAGCACGTAGGGGAAGATGCCCACAGACAAGGCCTGAAGGAGAGGAGAGAGTGTGAGTGTGCTGGCTCCTGGCCCTGCACGTGCCTGCCGGGGAGCACAGTTGCCCGGGTGGCAGACCACACCACTCGGGGTCAGGGCTGGCAGTGTCTCCGGCACGTACGGGAAAGCGTCTCGCCTAAAGCAAAGCGGCTCCCTGTACATTTCCTCATCTCGACTGTATTCCAAGAAGTGGCTGGGTATTCCCAGTCATGCCTGGTCTACAGACAGTTAATCTAGGGCAGCTTTCCCTCATGAGGACATGGGGCTTCCAACTGGGAGCTGCCACCCTCACCCTCAGATGGCCTTGCTTGCTCTCAGCAACAAAACACAAGGCCCCTAATTGTGATCCTCACATATGGAACCATGCCTCGCTCTCCCTATGGGCCTCCCATTTGCTCCAACATTGCCTTTGCATGGGATAGACCTTCAGAGAAGGATGGGCCAGCTTGCGGGCAGTTAAGATGGGAGCAGCTCTGGGGCTCCCCGGTGCCCAGTCGCTGGCAGCGCATCATCCTGGGGGGCCTCCCTGCTCTCAGGCAGAGAAACAAGAGAGAGGGTGGGTTCCCTGGTGTAGGACAACTGGGCAAAGTCTGGTGATGGCACTCGCCTCAGTTTTTGCTCCATCCTTCTCTCAAATTTGCTGGAATTCCAAAGATATCCCAAAAGTGTCCCCCTCCAGGCCAGATGGTGAGTGTGACCCAGGCCAATGGCCAATGGCAGGGCCTGTGTCCCTTTCTTGTTAAAGGCCATGTTTAATGAGACAAGCATGCATTTCACTGGTTCAAGCAGTTGGCCCTCACCTATGAGCCAAATTGTACCTGTCACAACACCTCATTTATCCAGCATCTGTTCAAATATTAGCAAAATTTCCAATTAGTATAAGCTTAATTCTTTAAAGGGCCAAATTTAGGTTTTAAAAAATTAACCACATAAATTAAAATCTCTCTAAAATGTTATTAACACGTTTCCGTCTTCTTCAAGGGTGTAAGCTTTCCCACAATGACTAAGCGACATCATTATGCACAAGCGCACACACAGACCAGACACTGGAAGAGTTACATAAGCCCGTCATCGACGACTTTAGTTCACCGGCTGTTAGCACAGCCTTGGACACCCGCGAGGGAAAACGGTCCAGCGACGAGTGCTGAATGCTTCTTCCTAATTTTCAGACTTTCTCTTTCCTCCTTCAACGTTGGACTATCAATTATCACTCTTTGTTGACATTATATAATGAACAAACTTAAATATCCGTAAACGGAGAGAGAATAACGTGCTGAACTCCCACATGCCCATCACCAGCCTCTCAACCACAGCAGCTCAAACCGCTCGAGGCCCCTCCTACCTCGCCCACCGTCCTCCCCTACCAATCTTAGCTATCACACACTCCACTCGTAAATATTCAGTGGTTGTCTCTTTTACAGAAACATGACCACATACCATTACCACACCTAAAAAAAGAACAATTACTCTTTAATAACGTAAAATATTCAATTAATGTAAAATTTCTAAGTGTTCCATGAATATTAAGTTTTCAAATTTTTAACTTTCAAACTTTTATTTGCAAACAGAACCAAACAAGGTCCAAATATTGCAATTGGTTGACAGGTCTCTTGACTCTTCTTTAATTGACAGATTCCCTCTCAACTGCTTTCTCTTGTGATTTGCTGAAAAAATGGATCACTTTTTAATTATATTTTTGTCAGCCTTTTCTGTTTGAAGTGGCCATTTCTACTCTCCTATAGAATGAGTAACCAGAAAAGTGTTTCAGAACTGTGCCTAAAATCAGAGAGCAAAGGCAGTGAGTGAGGTTCACAGGCTGCTCCTAGGAGAAAACTTGCCATGTGCAGCCCAGGCCACGCCGGCTCAGAGGCTCCCAGCTGCTTGGCCATGGCAGGGGTGAGCCACTCCCTAAAACGTGGCCACTAGCAACACTTTCTGTCCTGCAAGGTGAAGCCTAAGAGGAGACAGAAAAGAGGGCAAAACGAAACCCCCAAGTGCGGTGCCAATGAAGGCCGCCCAGCACACATTCCCTGAGGGCCTCACGGGCGGACTGGTCACCCCTCGGTCACCCTCGATTGCATGGCTACGGTCACTTCCGGGTGGCGAAGTAAGTCCTGAGACTGCAGCAGAGTCTCGCTGGCCCCTGCCCCACCCTGAGTCAGGGCAGGAAGCACGCACCAGGCTCACCGCCCAGGGCCCCAGGTCCAGAAATCTTCCCAGCAGATCCAGGGCTCTCAGCCGGTGCACTTGGCTCAGCAGCACCTGAGGGAGAGGGAGGAGACGGTGTCACTCAGGACGGCGGGACGCGGTGCTCTTGGGAGCCCTGCCGCCTGAGCTGCTGACTCCAGGGAGTCCGACCGAGCAGCTCAGATGCCTCCCTCGCTTTGTTCATTTATTTACCTACAGCAGGTGCTCCAGGAAAGCAGTATTTCTTCATGAATGGGTAAAATATGCACACTATAGAAAGTATTAAAACAAATGGTTTTTTTATTGCATTTCAAAAAATTTTCACCGCTGACATTTTGGTATACCAACTTCCAGACATCATTTCCTTATTTATTCTAAACCAGCTAATATAGTATTGTATTTCTCATTTCCCGTTTTAACTAAACAATATACTGAGAATCTCATTCCATACCCCTAGATACATCTGGCCATGTCATTCCCAACAGCAGCATGGCCCTTCATCTACATAAATGTGCATAGTTCGTTTAAACAATTTCTCCAGTGCTAGCTATTTAAATTACTATCCAATTTTTGCTGTTATAAACAATGCTGTGATAAATATCCTAATAGGTACACCTCTGCACATTTGAATGGTTTTTTCCCCCCGGATAAATGTGAGAAGTAAAATTACAGGGTCACAGCATAGATACTTACATTATCAAATTATCCTCCAGCCAAACCAATTTGCATTTCCAACGAGAGGCAAGTGGTGCTCTCTCCCTCCAGCCTCCTCGGAGCACAGTGCAGGAGGGCATCGGTTTGCTGGGGCGCTCGCTGGTTATGTGACCTTGGGCAAATTACTTATCTTCTCCGAACCTTAACTTCTTAATTCATAAAACAAGGATACCAGAAAACCTACCCACAGGGCTTTTATTAAAAGAAATAACAAATTAAAAGCTCCCAGGATAATACTAGCCCATATTAAACTAATATTTGCCAATATAATAAGCAAAAATAAAATATCCTTTTAACCTGAATTTCTTTGATGACAAGTTAGGTTGGATATTTTTCTCATAGTTTAATTGGGTAAATTGGACATGTACGTCCTGATTTTCCTACTTACGAGTTTAGCTTTTTCTTATTGATATGAAAGAGTTCTTTATAAGTTAAAAAGAGCAAGATCTGCCACATATTTTTCTCCTTTTTCCTCTGTTACATCCAAGTTCTAGATTTCTAATGGCGTCATTTATACTGACTTTCCCTTCAGCGCTTACACTCGAGGTCGCGTGTGCCAAGTCGCTCTCATGTGGAGCATTTCTGTCCACTGACATTCGCAGCCATCCAACGAGTGTTTATGGGGCCTTGCTTTGTGTGGGCACCATGCACCATGCCGGTGCGGGGCGGTGATCAGCAACAGCTGGGCGCCCCCTTCCTGTGATCACTTAGCTGCAGAGACAGACATTAGATGGCCACCCTGCAATAATCCACTGTCACGGTGAGCAGTGCTGTGAAAACGCATAACAGGGGGTCCCAGCCCTACTCTAGGGGGTCTCAAAGGTTTCCCCTCCTGGCAGGCAGCCAAATCCCAGAGGGTGATGTGGGGGTTCCCAGGTTCCAGGCAGAGGGGGCCGGGAAAGTTCAGGGTGTCTGAGGAAGGGCAAGCGGCCTATCTGAGGTGGGAGCGGCCACACACCCAGCCTGCCCTGCAGACCAGGCGAAGGGTCTCAGTTTTTCCTAAGAGAAGCATCAGCCATTGACTGATGCGAACCAGTGGAGTGACCCATGGAAGTGCCCTCTGCAGGGAATGGACTGGCAGGAGGCTGGATGGAGGGGTGGAATGGGGTAGACTGACCCTGGCAGTGACTGATGGTGGGGAAGAGACTCCAAGACAGGTGGGAGGTGTGAGCAACAGAACTTGTCTGCAAGGGACAAGGTGGGGTCAGGGAAAGGAGACTCTGGAAGACAGATGTGGAAAGAGGCAGGAGAAAAGGACGGCCAGGCCAGCAAGGTTGGGGCTAGGAGTGCCAACATGGGCGTGGTCCGCAAAGGGAGAAGTTGGGCCAAGAGGGAAGGGTGAGGGCAGGGACAGGTGGGAGAAGTGGAGAGGGAGGTGGAACTGAAGCCAAGGAGGGAAGGTTTCCCCTGTGCCACCTGCTCCCAGGAGGTTCACAGCAGGACTCATGAAGCAGACCCCCTGGGTGTAGGGTGTGGATCTTGGTAGACTTCTGAGGATGGACGCCAGAGCAGTGGGACAGGGTGGGGGTGAGGAAACTGGGCAGCCAGAGCAGTGTTTAAGGAGCCCCCGTGGAGGGGTGAACAGGGGCTGGAGTAGTGGGGCGTGCAGGGAGGATCACCAGGCAGGGACAGAGGAGGTGGCGAGAGGGAGGCTGGGGACAGAGGAGACAGCGGGTCCTGACAGTGTTGAGTTCCTGAGAAGGACACGCCAAGGAGGAGGATGGGGAGCTCCCCAGGGAGAAGCCTGTGGCTCATGGAGGAGTGGCATGCTGTGTGGCGGCTCACATACAAAAAAATAGACGAAGCCTGGCAACAGATGTTAGCTCAGGGCAACGCTTCCTCAGGAAAAAAACCAATCAGTGTCTACAGCTGTGCTGGGAAGCCCAGGAGTCAGGGAAGCAGATGAGGAGAAAGAGCCACTGGTTTAGGCACTGGAATGTCATCTTGATTCATCTCCCACTGGTTTGGAGCCCATTTCCACATCACTCTTTCAAGATGGATGGCTGAGTGGTATGTTTCATGTTTGGAGATGATGAGAGATTCTCTGATTAAGAAGCTGGGAGAAGGGGCTGGCCCAGTGGTTAAGTTCACACGTTCCGCTTTGGAGGCCCAGGGTTTTGCTGGTTCAGATCCTGGGTGTGGACATGGCACCGCTCATCAGGCCATGCTGAGGCGGTGTCCCACATGCCACAACTAGAAGGACCCACAACTAAAATATACAACTATGTACTAGGGGGATTTGGGGAGAAAAAAAAGATTGGTAACAGCTGTTAGCTCAGGTGCCAATCTTTAAAAAGCTGGGAGAGGTGATGTGGGAGGCTGCTCATGGGAGCACATCTGAATTGGGACCTGATCCCCTCCCACATGTCACTCGTGGGTTACCACGCGCCCCTGTTGTTTGATGTAGGTTTGGAGGGGAAGAGAGACAGTGGGAAATGTGGGCTTTAGAGTCAAGCTGACCTGATTTTAATCCTGACTCTGTCACTTCCTAATAGTGTCTTAAATTACTTAACCTCTGGAAATTTCAGTTTCCTTAACCAGAAAAGTAGAGACAGGGGCCAGCCCCTATCTTAACAGCTAGAAGTTAAGTTCACACATTCTACTTTGGCGGCCTGGGGTTTGCCATTTCGGATTATGGGGTGGACCTATGTACTGCTTGTCAAGCCATGCTGTGGTGGCATCCCCCATATGAAGTGGAGGAAGATGGGCACGGATGTCAGCTCAGGGCCACTCTTCCTCAGCAAAAAAAAAAAAAAGAAAAAAAGAAAAAAGAAAGAAAGAAAGAAAGAAGAAGAAAAGTGGACATAACATTTGACTTGGGTTTATTTTCAAAATTAAATGAGATAAAGTCTGTGAAAGCACCCAGCATGGGGGTGTGTAATAAATATTAACATTACGGTTTCAGCAGACAGTTACAGGATGTCTCCACCCTTCAGAAGCGATTTGACTGACTGTATCTATTTTTGAAGAAAATAAAACTGCCTGAGGCTCAAGTTTCTTGATGGTTCAGAGTGAGCAGGCCTTCTATTTACCAGGTTTGTGAAAGCAGATGCAATCCATCAAAAATCAAAGGCTTCAAATATATCTAAAGCTTGAGAAGACTGTTTTCTGATTCCCTTTGTTATTTAAAACCCTGTAACCACGAGTAAAGCTCTGTTTTTTAAGGTAAATAGTAGATCAGTTTGTAACGGCAGCAGGCGGCTAAGACACCCAACCCCGGAGAGTTCAGGGTGTCTGTCCTCTGTGTGCGCTAACCAGCACTACGAGGTCTCCACGGCAACGTCTGATCCACAAATGGGCAAGTAAAGGCAGCTGGCCACAGTCACCATCACGAGAGGGTCTTCCTGACTGCCAAACAGGTCGATGAAACATATCCTGGGGCACTGACACCCCTGTGTCTCAGAGACTTGGCGTCTGAAGACCGTCGGCAGTGCAGGATTTTGTGCTGCAATTAGTAATGTTTTATTCGAAAATAAACATTGTCAATAAGGAGTCCTGGGGAAAATGTCAAGTGTTGGGTTTTTTAAACATTACATCTTTCCTGTTCCTTCTGTTGATTTGTATTTTTTTAAAAAGTGAAGCCCAAGATAAATTAAAATTACTTTAAAATAAGGACTGGTTTTTGTTTGTTTGGATTTGAACTTTTTTTTTAATTCCTGTTTCAGACTGCCCCAGGATCTGTGGAAATTACAGAGATAAATGGTGGTGAACTGAATGAGTTGCTGGGATTTATTTTCGTCTGTGGCAACCCAAAGATTAATCATGGTGACATTAACACCCAAATTAAAGCAGAGCTTCCTAGGGTAACTACAGTTCGTCTGCCTTGTGCACACACAGGGCGCTCAGGCTTCGGGGCCGAGACTGCTCGTAGAGCTGCTGCTAAGGAAAACAGGCGCCGAGCTCCAGGCCTGGCGTGCTGGAGCCTGCAGGCCGGGCGCCTGGGAATCGGACCATCAGAGATTCTGGAGCCAGTGAGAATGTGTACATGAGAACACCCCAGTTATTACCCATGCTGCCATCTAACAATAATCCTGTGCTTTCAGACCAAAAATTGCATTTGTAAATAAAATGATGCAAGAAAAGCAAACAGGGCTTTCCTAATGAAATGCCCTATTGACTTGCAAGATCTGTGCAAAGGCCCAGTGTATCCTATAAAACCCCTTCTTCCCTCTCTTTTCTACAACATCGAATCTTCCCTCTCTGCCTGGGGCTTCTTCATGCGCAGGCCAGCCGAGGGAGTGCGGACAGTAACGTCAAGTCCAGGCAGAGCCACCCAGGCCAGAGACCTCGTGCACCAGGGCTTGCAGTGCAGCAGGGCTCGAAAATCCCCCTTCCTATTCCTTCTGTTGATTTACATTTTTAAAAGGCAAAAAAGGACATCGGGGCTGGTCAGAAAGAGCGTCCTTCCGTGCTTACATTACTCTAAGGGCTGTAAATCCACGGGCCGGAGGGGACGTTTCATTTGACTTTCACGGTCACCAGCTAATGTCTCTGAGTCTTTGAGTGGAGAAAATTCTCTTCGGCTTGAGGAAAAAGTAGCAGGGATTGGAAAAACTACAAAGCAACACTTTCTGACTCGCTGAGGCACCAGAGGATAACTCATGGATAACAGGGTCTAGGCTTGGGCAAAAGTAAAGTTTCTTAAGATAAAGCATGGTGAAGTGAGTGGAATTAATGAGAAGGCAGCTGACACTGCGGGTGGCACCAAATGAAGCCAGCGCTCCTTGGTGTTTCGTCTCGTTGAGCACAGCTCGCGCCTTGCTGCAGGCTGGCACAGTCCACAGATCGACCCCTCCAGAACGAGGAAGAATCGGCAGCTTACATTTGTCTGAGAGCTTACACAGAAATGCCTCCCTTCTTTTCGGTCCCAGTTATTTTTCCTCATTTGGGCCTTGGACAGGTGGCTCACTTAGTCTTCTCTTTCCCTGAGGGCGTGTGGATTGTAAATGGAACATTAAAAAAAAAGTCAACAGAAGGCCATTTACAAAGGATTGTTTGCCAGACCCAGAAGAAGAGGATTTAACACTCTTGGTGTTGCACCCCTGCTTTGGAGAGGATCGATTTGACTCCATCACATGCTGAAGTAACAGGAAGGTCAGTGGGAGGGCCAAAGGCTCCTCTCCTGAAAATTCCGGTGAGCCAGAGGAGCTTTGGAGCACAGCAGGTCCAACCTGCGCCACTGCCGTCCTCTGACATCCTGTCTGCCTGCCCTTCATTCACACCCAGCCACCTTGCTGCACTCATGGACGAGAGAGCATTGGCTTCTGCCAAATGGTCAGTTTTCTTTGTTTTGTTGTTATTATTGCATTTCTTTTCTTTTGGTTTTGAAAATTTGTCTTTTCATTTACAGCTCACCTTGCAAACTCAGGAAAGTCTCAAATGAATCTGGAAGCACACAGGGGAACAGCAGTAATGTTTGCATTCTTTTCATAACGTCAGAAAAGCAGCAGTCCTAATACACAAAAAGCACCAAGACATCTCCAGCGCAGCATCGTGGCGCAGTTACTCTGCCACCTGCCTGGTTCCTGACGCCTGCAAGAACAGGCCCTTGCGCTTCTGCAGCATTCCTAGCACTCCGCCCTCTCTCAGCTCCTCTCTTTGCCGTCACACAGTCCCAAGCCAGGGAAACCTCAGTTCTGTTGCAAGAAAATGATCTTCACAGCCTGCCGTGTGGCCGACATGGAGGCAGAGCAGACCAGCACAGGAGGAGCGCTGCCCTGTTCTGTGGTGGAGACAGAGACACTGTTCACCTATTTTCAGATGATCCTCAGCAGTGGGAGCCGCTCTGGGTGGGCCTTTGGCCTAGTGGAGATCGACGGGGCTGCCACGGCGACGGGTGCACAGCTGAGTGAGAGCGGACAGCCCCACCTGGAAGGAGGTGGGGCACACGTCCTGGACAGGCACACAACGAGGCTCCTGGTCTATCTCATGGAGGCAAGGCGGCCTCATCAGCTTTCTCGGGGGACGGTGATGATCCTGCCCTGCCAGTCAGAACTGAAGACCCCAAACCCAGAGGCGGAACACCCTCTCCACTCCACTGCTGAACACAGATGTAAACACGCGCCCCTCGCTGCTGGCACAACCCGTCCGCACGACCGTCCCCAGCTTCTTTGCCAAGTCCAACTGCCCCACCCCAACGGCAGAAAATCTTTGCCAGGTTCTGAAGTGAGGTATTAGACCTTGGTGTCTGCACTGAACAGTGGTTTTAAAACTCACTTGACCTTGTCCCAGAGTAAAACAGCTTTCCTTATGGCAAAACCTAGTCCACACACCTCTCCCATAAATACACATTAACTGAAACGAAAGTTCTGTGAACGCTTTCTAACCTTCCTACCTGTGACAAACTTCGGTATTTTGCCATGCCATCCCATCTGATCTCATTAACCAAAAAATTATCTGGGAGAGACCCACAAAACTGATCTCCCAACCCACTGGTGGGGCACAATGTGCAGTGTGGACACTGACACCAGCCACGTGAGTGACTGGCACTTGCCAGCACCCCCAGAAAGTGCAATGGCACCCGCACCAACACACCCTCACAGAGAGGAGGGGAATGGCTCCTGGTCCAGGCGGTCACGCCACTTCGTCAATAACTCACAGGTGCCTGGCCTGGAGCCCACATGGCCCATTTGCAATTTGCTCAGTGCTCCTCATCCCTGTTCTCCCAGGGCTGACTGGCATCTCATGTCCTTCCAAAAAGAATGGCACCGATGCTGAGAGCCCGTACCGGAAACAAGTGAAGCTTGTTTGCAGCAGCATTCCATCAATGCCCCCTGACGCGTAAACAGGGAGATGGGGAGGGCGCTGACTGCCACCCCAATTAGGATTTAATTGAGGGTGGGGGAGGGGGCAGTGACTTTACAGGGAAAACCCTTTAGGAGTAAGTATGCAGTCAGCTCCAACGCCGGTGATGGGTCTGTGTGATTTCTTTCCCACAAATGCCATCTGGCCCAGGGCATGGCCATGGACAGTGGAGAGGGCTGTGTGTCACATACCCTCACACACATCCCTGGATAAACTAGTCCCCGGGAGGCTGTGGAGTTTTCTAGCTTCCTTCCCTGGGATACACTTAGCCAGTCTGGCCCGATCTGAAGAAACTCACCTGTAAAACAATGGGAAGTTGTTCAGGTGGGTTCCTGTTCTCCACGCCCATTGTGAGCCACACCTGGAATGCGGTCAGCTGCTCAGCAAAGAACGGACTGTGCTGTGAGAAAGGCAGAGTGGGGAGTTAGTGAGGGACCTGCCATTTCTTATTCAGCCTTACCTTTATACACTCACCCCACCCATCAATTCAGTCCCACGTCTTTCTAAGGCACCAACTCTGCACTGCCCCAACCATCCAGGTGAGAGAAGACGGGCCAGGATTGTAGCAGAGGAGGTGGTGAGAAGCAGTCGGACCCCTAATGTGTTACACAGGTAGAGCCAGCAGGAGGTGTGAACGGAGTGGATGTGCTAAGAGAAAAGGAGCTGGTAACTCCAAGGCTCTTGGCCTGAGCACCAAAAGGGTGGGGTCCATGAACTGAGCTGAGAAGACTGTGGAAGAAGCACATTTGGGAGGAGAATGTGGGGAATTCAGCCTTGGACGCATCAAGTTTAAGATGCTTACTGGACATCCGAGTGAAGACATCAAGGGGTGATGGATGATATGAGCCTGCAGTTCAGGAGAGACGTGTGGGTTGGAGAGAGAACCTTAGTTAAAAGTTAAGTGAGAAAGAGAAGGACCTCTGGGCTGATCCCTGGTGATTCCACTAGTTAAGAGGCCAAGGAGGTGACATGGAGCTAGCAGAGGAGCCAGCAAGGGCCAGGCCAGCAGAGGGAGGGCAGGAACGGGTGGTGGCCAGGAAGCCAAGAGAGGGCAGAGTGTGAGGAGAAGTGTGCACAGTGTCAAAGACTGCCGGTGGGTCAGGCAAGCTAAGATTCAGGGCTGACCATGCCTGGTGCAGCAGCACAGGGGTCACTGGAGGCTATTAAGAACAGCCTCAGGGTGGGAGCGAGCATAAGCACAACTGGAGTGGCTTCAAGGGAGAAGAGAAGAGAATTTGGAGACTCAAGTACAGGGAGTTTTTTGAGGGAATTTGGCTGCAAAGGGGAAGGAGAGAAATGGAGAGGGAGCAGAGGGGAGGGGATCAAGTGATCAGGAGGTTTTATTTAAAGATGGGAGAAGACGGCACATTTATAAGCTGATGAGAGAGATCAGGTAAAGTGGGGGCTGCTGGGTGACGTCCTTGGGCGGATGTTGACGCACAGGTGCAGGGCTGGTGCTGCTGGGAGGACGAGCAGCTCTCCAGGAATGGGGACGGGAGAGCAGATGCGCCTGGCACAGGGATATAGGCAGGTGTGCTGGGGGATGCGTAGAGGTTCACTTCTCCTTCCCAGCGAGGGGTCGTCAGGGAGGAGGTGCTGGTGTTGGCTAGAGTGCAGATGGGAGCGGGAATGGGAAGGAGCTGAGGAGAACGTCCAGTCAGACCATCAGGCAGTGTTCAAGGCCCCTCAAGGACAGTGAGCACAGCAGGGTCCAGTGGGTTTCACGAGCACAGCTTAGGGTCGGGGTGCAGGCTCAGAGTGGGCAGGCGTGGACTGACTCAGGGACCACGGAGTTGGGGGTGAAGGGAGCAGAGGGCATGTGAGAACAACAGAAGCCCTGGCCTGGGGTCAGTGGGGCGAGGGAGGCAGCAGGCGATAGAGTCACGGGCCTCGGTGCTGGTGAGCTTGGAGCACAGTGCCGTCGGAGCGAAGGAGGGGACAAGCTGGACAGCAGCGGTGGGGGAGTCCAGGTCGGTCTGTCCTGACGCTGGCCATGTGGAGGGCGTTTTACCGAATGACGAGGACCAGGCAAGCTCAGGGAGCAGGGAGGACCAGGCCGTCGGACAGAGGTCTGGGAACAGAGTAGTCAAGTAGTGGAAGGACTGCTGCATTTTTCTGTCTCAGAATTATTTTCTCTTCATACACAGCGCTGCCTCTCTTGAGCCCCAAATAAAAAGAACTCCAAATTACAAATCTCTGCCCCCATCCACCAGCCTCTCTCTCTACTTTCTCTGTTTCCAAGGGGGAAAGCAGGTGGCTGCATTGCAGAGGTGTGTCTATGTGTAAGGAAGGGCGAGTAGGAAGGCAGGGATGCGGGCTGTGACCCACGGGTTCCAGCGCATGTGGACACATGTGGCCACGTGCATGTGAACAACTTTAAGCCATGGGTGGGGCCTCAGCAGACACGTAAGCCAAACTCCAGGCGTGCTTCCTCCACGCCTTCCACAGAGGAGCCTGCTGGCCAGGGCCATGGTGCCCCCATAACAAAGTCAGTGTCACGTGAGAATTCAGGAGAGGACATTTACCACTTAGGGATTCAAGTTCTTGCAGAGTCAGCTTACATCAAGTTAATCAAATTTGGGGGACAACCTGTGAAGTGAAATGGAGCCCCCAAAGTGATTTTCCTGTTTTGAAGTGTGAACTATTCATAAATTGGTTTAAAAACAATCATCTTGTTAAGCGCCCGCTCCCCACATCTGGTGAGAACACAGTTACACTGAGTGAGGGAAAGTCAGACAATTCAGATAATTCCCTCTTTCGTCCTTCGTTCCATATTAATTTTCACTTTGTGAATGTTCACATGTTGCTCATTGATGGACAAACTGCTTCACGAAAAAAAAAAGACAAATATTCCTGATCTTTTCACCTAAAACTAACAAAGAAGGACCAGCCTTTGCCATCGGTCTGCTGTGAGGTTTGCCATACTCCTTAAAGCCATGGGGGAGCTGAGAAACCCGAGCAGGCTCCCAACACAAGCGCAGCTCAGCATTTTAAAAAACGCCACACAAAACAGCTTAGGAGCTGCCCCATGTGCATCTAACGATGACTCACAGAGCTTCTGTTTTGGGCCAAATCTCCAAGATTCTGTCCACAGTGTGTCAGAGCTACCATTCAGATTCTTGGGGGAAGAAAATGGAACCCAGGATGAATGTTCTGGAGGAGAGCTCTCACATGTGGTAGGTGGAGGTTGTGAGTCATGCAGCCATGCATCCAGGGCCTCCCAGGACAATTCTGATGCCAGGTGGTCTGCTCTGTTGTCAGCCCACGTGTCAGCAGGCCTGAGGGTCTGAGAACAGGCACCAAGTGCAATGGACTGAAAGCAGGAAGTCCAGCTTGGGTGCAGAGCCAGGCCTGGCCACTGGGGCTAACCCACCCAGACTTCTGCTTCCATTGTTGTGAGAGAGAAAAGCTAGTTAATCTTCCCACTCTTCTCACTTGCCCTCCCTGGTCCAAACACACTGATACTGGCCGTGTCTGTCCCGATACACTTGCTACTTTTGATGACCTCACTGCTTAAGAGGAGACAAAAAAAGAAAAAGCAAAGTGGCTAACAGCGTTCAAATGCCAACCACCTATCAGACCACTCAGCCTACAGAAGGGTTCTGTGTAAACCCTCCTGAGAGAGTCAGTCACCCAGACTTCCCACGGTGTGCGAATCCTCCCCACTGCTCTTCCTAGCGCGACAAGCGTCAGTGATGACAGGGCTCCATTTCCCTGCTGATTACAACCCCGCACTTCCAACTGCTACTCTGGGAGATTGACATACATGCCAGGCTTTCTTTTTGTGTATCTGAAAATGAGGTTTTAAGATAAGGCCAGTAATATATAGGAAAATTATTAGAACTAAGAAGTGAATTTAGTAAAGTTGCTATACAAAATGACTTGTAAACAATATATATGTAAAGAATGAGAAAACAAAGTGAAATTTTTAAAAAATACCATTTATAGCTATGTTTATGGATAAGAAAACTCAATACTGTACAGACGTCAAGGTCCCCTAGGTCCATCTATGGATCCATCGTAATCTCAATCAAAACTGCTTTCATAATCAAGCCTGCCTGGTATTTGTGCAAGGACAAAGTGACCAATGGAGTGGAACAGAGACCCTGGAAACAGCCCCACACACATGGTCCCCTGATTCAATGTAAATAACACTGGGTAAGTTGGATATCCATGTGTGAAAAAAATGTATCTTGACCCCAACCTCACACCATATGCAGTAAATTCCAGGTGGACAGCAGGTCTGGATGTGAAAGGTAAAAAGATAAAGCTTTCAGAAGAAAAAGAGGAGAACATCATCTCAGGCATGTTTTTCCAGAGTAAGCAAAGATTTCTTGAACAGGATACAAAAGCCCTAACCATAAAAGGAAAAATGGGTAAATTGGATTATGTTAAAACAAGAAACTTCTGTTCAACAATAAAAAACATTTAAAAAGTGAAAATGAGGTCTATACAGTGAAAAAAGATATTCACAATGCATGACAAAGGATTTGTATTCAGAATACAGTATATATAGAACCACTACAAATTAGTAAGAAACAGACAACATAAAAGAAAAATGGTCAAAAAACTTGAACAGGCAATTTATAAAAGAGGATATTCAAATGGCCAATAAAAAAACCAAAACAGTGATTAACACTATTAACCACTGGGGAAATAGAAGATAAAATCTCAAAGAAATGCCTTTTCATACTGAACCAGAATAGCCAAAAGGGAAAAAAAAGGTGGACAATATCAAGTATTCATGACGATGCAGAGCAACTAAAACTCTCACATGTTGCGGGCAGGAGTGTAAACCGATTGAACCACTTTGGACAACCAGCTGTATAGTATCTACCAAAACTGAACATATGTGCACCCGGTGACCAGCAGTTTCCCTGCTGGGGTAGACACCTGACCCCAGTGCACCAAAGCCGTGTAAGGAATAGCAGCACCCAGCCCGTGGCCAGTGAGGCATTTGCTTCAGGCACAAAATTTAAGGGGGCACCAAAACCTCAGTAATCGAGATAAAAAATACTTTAATGCAGTATTTAAAAACTAATAATTAATGCAAAAATCCATAATGAACAAAATATCGAAATTTCAAACAAAGACAGGCTCAGTGTCACTGATCTCTCCTTTCGCCTCAGGCTCCGGTGACTCGGCCTGGCACTGGCCAGCACTGCTGGTGAGGGCCACACCTGGAAACTCAAAACGCCCACAGGATGGACAAACGATCTTTGAAGTATGTACTGTGATAAGAGTGAGCTACAACTACACGGAGCAAACAGTGGTGAGGAAAGTGGTCACACACAAAGGCTCCATTCTCTGGGCTCCATTTATCCAAGGACAAAAACACGCAACAGGGAAAGCAGTGGCCAGAAGGTGGCAGGAAGGGGGCTTCTGACGTGCTGCCGCTTGGTTTGTCTGTTGGTTACAACTTGTAAAAATTCATCACGCTGCACTTATGACATAAGCAATTTTCCGCATGTATGTTATGCTTCTGAAAAAGTGAAAACGAAATAAAAAAGATAGCACGTGGTCTACGTCAGTTACCCCTTCCCCGTGTTGGTTGGGTGAAATTACCGCCCAAAGCAGAATATTGATTCTAGTAGATTAGAAATGAAGTATTAAGATCCTTGGAAAGACAGCTGGCACTGGAGCAGAAGGAGGATAATAAGAAACTGTATTATTTCTGCGAGAGTATATAATCCTGGTCCCCTAATAGCACACAGTAAAACCATGCACACAGTACAGAAAGCCGAAGTCCCACGAGGCTTTCCAAACACAGGCTTGCAGCGGCAGGGCCTGTCCTCCCTCTGAGAGCTTGGGCACACGGGAGGCCCGCCTGCTGGAGTGGAGGCGCAGTGCAGCGGGGAGTGGGGCCGAGACTGTCGCCACAGAGGTCTGTGACTGTGCACCAGACCTGCCCTGCCTTAGAGTTTAGGGTTTATGGGGAAGGGGCCCAATGGGCAGTGCCAAACACACTGGTGAGAGCCAGTGAAAGCTATCAGCTCCCACTTCAGGGTTTAAAATGCAAGGGAGTCTGCGACTGACTGGTAAGTGCATTAAAAAAAAGAAGATGGATGGAGAGGGGGAGAGGGAGGGAGAGAGGGAGAGGGGGAGAGAGAGAGAGAGAGAGAGAGAGAGAGAGAGAGAGAGAGAGATGGGGATGAGGATGCAGACGGAGATGGGAAGGAGATGGGGATGGAGAAAGAGATGCTAGAGCAAGTATGGTAAATGTTAATGGTAGAACTAAGTGGTGGGAAAATACGTGCTCATAAAATTCTTGCAACTTTGCTATAAGCTTAAAAATTTTCATAGTAAAATGTGAAAAAATTCAAGCAATAAAGAGGGAGAGCCTCTTAGCTCAGCCCCAAGGGGTATCAAAATCATCCGAGGGGTTAATACACACACACACGCACACACGTACAAGCACATATAGGTGCACACAGCCCCCCAGATACAGACACATACATGCACAATACACCCCAAATGCACACACACATACATGTGCATGCACACTCCCCAGATACACAACACACCCCCATATACACGCACAAACATGCACAACCCCCAGTGTGTGCACACACACGAACACACACACGCACACCCCCCAGGCCCCTGGCTGAGTAGGTTAAAATCTTCCCTGGCGGCCGTGATGCACGCTAACAGTTAATCACTTCTGCAGTGAGCTTAACCTTTCCCGGACGTGGGTGCCTTTGACCTTGGCTCAAGCACATGACGTGCTGGCACTGGTGACCCCCGTGTGAGTACACTAAGGGTCAGGAACTCTGGTCCAGCATGTACCTTGTGCCAGGCTCTGTCCTGGGTACTCGACCTATCTTAACTCCTTGTGTCCCCGCTTGCCCCATGAATTAGATGCCACTATCATTTCCCCTGTAAACCAAGGAAACTGAGGCACAGCAGGGCTAACTTGCCCACTGGAGCCTCTCAAGTGGGGCCAGAGATGAAGGTGCGTGTAGAAAAGGCCAGGTGCCTATGACCCTCAAGCCCCACCCCGACTCACTTCAGCTGCACTGGGTGACCTGGAGCTGCCCTGCTTGCTCCTGGCTCCGCTGCTTCTCCCAGACCTGCGCACCTTCCCCAGCCCTCAGGCGGCCGTCGGGCCCCTCTGCTCCCCACACCCCCGCCTGTCTCTAACTGCGCTCTAACTCAATGGGTGTGACTCTCCTCTTTTCTCAGGGGTTTCTTGAAGGAGGACCAGATCTTATTCATGTGCTCTGAGACTTGGTGTCTAACACACAACAAACACTCAGTAAATGAATCTTCAATGAAGGGAGTTGCATGGCAGGAAAAGCAAAAGGGGCTCTTGGTGAGCTGCTGCGAAGACCCAGCTGGAGTGGATTCCCCGTAGGTGCCGTGAGTAAAATGAGATTCACTCACCCAGCACCAGACCAGCATCCAGGAAACGTGGCCTGTGGAGCAGTCACTCCCTCAGGCTGAGCACTATACCCTCGAGGTTTCCAGGCACTGGCCACTGGGCAGCAGGGCCAAGAGTCACACACCCTGGGGTAACCCTAATCTGTTCACAGTTAAAAGGGTGGAACATGGGACTGGGGTGCACATGAAGGAAAGAGCCAACACAGCAACATTTTAAGAGAAGATATTTTTAAAGAAGCGACCATTTCAAAACCTCATTTTAACCCCTGGTTGACGCAATCTTTTAAACTTCTGGCTAAGTGCATCTTTTCCCAGGCAAGTGAATGAAATCTCTGACACCCCAGAGTCCTGGGCGCCACACCCCAACTGGGGGCTTTGCAGACCAGGTGCTCAGAGAAGTAGCCACCACAGAGGACCATGCAGGATGCCCTCGGAGGGACTCACCCGAAATGCAGTGCCTTCCTCGATGATCGTCGGCAGCTGAGAGAGACAAATGTCGACAGCAAGGTCCCAGGCTTGCCTGGGGAGAGAAGAGAGAGGAACGCCCACAGAGCCATTACTGACAGACTTCACCCAGGAGCGGCCCGGGACAGAGCAGAGCAGTGGATGGTGCCCATGGGCAGCTGAGCCCGGGTGAAGCTGTGGCCCACCGCTGGTGGAGGGCAAGGGAGAAGCAGGACCACGCGTCTGGCAGCACACTAAACCACTGTTTGTGACATCTTTCCTCTTCAAATTAAAAGGAGAAAAAAAGCTTGGAAAAAACAAAGAGACTGACTCCACTTTCTAATGTGGTTTCTGCCCCTGACCTGAGCGCACCTGGCCGGCAACCTGCCCATGCCAATGGAGCAGTTGTGGCACCGTGGTGGCTGGACAATGGCAGCGTCACACACAAACGCGCCATGAAATGCTGGAGTCAGGCCAAGGTGCTCCATCAGAAATGGGCCAGCATGGCGCCAGGAGAAAGGGGGTTGCCTGTGGACCCTCGGCCCCCCCACCCTCTGGTGTTGCCAGTGCTGTTAGGCCCCAGCACCCCTCCCTGCCTGGTCTGGACCTGTGCCCAGCACAAACCACTCAGGGACGGGACAGGCTGTGCTTGTTTAAGTGGAAAGGCAACAGTCTCTTTGATGAGTGAACCTGGCCATCTTCCCCACAGATTTCTTATGGCCTCGGGACCTGGCTCAGCACACTGACAAAGTGGGCAGTGCTGACTCAACAGTCTGGCTCTGGGGCCTTGTGCTTGTGGCTTCATCTACCTAGGGTCAGTTCCACCATCTGTGAAATGGGCTAACAATTGTGTGCCCCTCACGGGGTCCTTGTGAGACCCTGAGATAACAGGAAGAATTTGGAAGGGTTGCTGACACAGAGCAAGGGACACTGACAGAGAGCTGCTGTTTCCTGCCACAACACTTGACGTTAATCCTAAACTGGATGCAAATAATCACCTCCCTTTCTCTACGGCCACAGATTCCCCTGGATACAAGGATTCTTCCACTCTTACTCTCCCTTTCTTTCAAAAAGATGTTCCTCGTGGAAACAAAGTGATGATCAGTGCAAGGGATCTCGTTTCTGGTGTTGCACTCTCTTCTCCCGGGCGACTTCCTGAGAGACTCAAGGATTCCATGATGCTTATTTAGACTAAGGAGGGTATGGGTTTCTGTGTAAGAGGGCACCTTTTCACGAGGTCTTCATAAAGTAGCAAAACAAGAATCAAAAACAACAATCCAGAAAACATCTAAGACGAACAAAAAGACTAAAGAACTCTTCTCCATTATCCAAATAAATGAAATATATTTCATTTTTCACAGACTGGCTCCCTTTGCACAGATGCCCTTCCCCCACCAATCTAATTAAGAGGCAATCAGGAGATAATCAAAAGTGCCTCAAAGTGCGGGCCATAAATAGCTCCCACGTGCTCAGTAAGTGCCCCGACTGCAGGCGAGATGGTTACTCAGCAGTGCCAAGGGAGGTCTTTACTCGTTGTTAAGACAGAAGCAAAGTCAATTATTGCAATTAAGCTCTATAAAGATTCCTTGAATTTAATCAAAAAAAGTTTCAACTTCAAGAGTTAGAAGAAGGAAGTGTGCACAGTGGGAAAGGTGAGGGGTGAAGTAGAGGGTGGGGCAGCTGGCCGCCAAGCTGCCCTCTGAGCCCTGGGCAGTCTGGCTACAGCCACTACGCAGCGGGCACCTCCAGCCGCACCTTCCATGAAGTGGGTCTACATGCCCTCTTTCAGCCCCATCTCATCAAAGTCATGAGGCAAAAAGAATTAAACCCGTTAGAACTGTCCCCGCCCTTTCCCGAGGTCCTGGCTGGGGTGTTCTAGACAAAGCATCAGAAGCAGGCGGCCCTGGGGAGAGACTCCTCCAGCAGGTCCACGGCGCCTCCTCAGCCCTTCCCAGAGAGAGACAAAAACTGGGGAAGCTGCAGCAGGACCAGGGGTGATAATCCTGAGAAGTGTGACCCATGCTGTCACCATTTGGCCTGAGGGCTCCTAAGGGCTGCTCCCACCCAGGTCACCACTGGGAGACCGTGTCCTCAACCACTGCACGTTTCCATGCCGGAAAAGCAGCCCAGAAGGTATGCTGTTGTTTGTACACAGAGGCTCTGTGGAGGATGTGACGTGAAAGGAAGCGCGGTGGAGAGGGCTGCTCAGGTCCCTGGGAGGAAGCAGCGAGAAGCCATCAGGGCCAGGACTGGAGGGCAGGCCGTCCAGTGAGACAGGAAGAGAGACTTGCTCAAGGCTCACAGGTGGACGGAAGAAGAGAAGGAACGTGTGGGAACTCTTAAGACCTACTGAATACCAAATGGTCAAACACATCACCAGCACACTGTGAAGGCCAGTGCACCCTAAGCAAAGGCCAGGGGAGAGAGCAGTGGGTGGCGCTGGGCAAGCTTAGAGCCGGCATCGTGGCCAGCGGCTCATTCCTTCTCTGGGCCTTTGGTTGTTTATTTTCTACAAAAGGAAAAGGTCAGATTAGAGGTCCCTGGAGTTCCTGGTAAACTCTAAAATTATATGGCAACCTTCTTAACAGCACACAACAGTATCTTGTGTTGAGCGTTTCATCAGTTGATTAAAACTAGCTGCGTTTTCTAGGGTAAAATCAAGATGAACTTGGAGTTTTAATTTGGGATTCTCACTAAGGGAAAGTGGGAAAGTGAGTCCTGGAGAATCCTGAGGCCGTGGTGGCGAGCTGGAGGCGCCGCTCTGCGCGTTCTGGCACCCAGGCAAGCACCCAACTTGGGAGGTGTCTGCATTCGCACTTCCCACAGCCCGCTGTGCTCCCCGAGAGGGAGAAGCAGGTTCGGAGTGTTCAGAGCAGATCTGGGAGGGAGGGGAGCTGCGATTAACGTGACCAGCTAATCTGAATTGCAGGGCTCCCCGCCCCCCGGCAGCTGGGAGCAGTGGGGCTCTGAGCTGTGGGCTGCCAGATGAATCACTGCCTGGAAAACGTGCCACCCGGGCAAGAGCCTGGGTTTTCAGGAAACAGGCCTCAGATGGCAGACGCCCAGGGAGTGGGCTGGGAGGAAGCCTTCCAGGAGCACACGGCCTCCATCTGCACTGATCCATCAGCGGGCGAGGCACCCTCGATGGGAACAGAAAGCACAGGTTATTACCGCGGAGAAATGCAAGGGTTTCAGGACCTGCTAAAATTGAAAGTGAAGGAGCACGACTCCCCGATGGCTTCGCATCAAAAATTAAACAGGAGCTGGGCTCCGACGTTTCATCATTTGCGCCCCCGGCCTGAAGCAAAGTGTAAATGTTTATTACTTTGTTTTAACCTCAATTTTTGTTAGGCTTTGTTCCCTTCTTCCCCCTGCTAAAAATTCAACCTCTCCATCACCACTCAAGGAACATAATCACTAGATGGTAAATTATTTATTCCAAATGCTCTGAATACCTTGGCTGTGCGCTCCCGGGGGACATACAAACTTTGGTCTATTTATGAGGAGGGGAGAAAGCCATGGCATTGTTCGGAAGTGTTTCATCACGGGAATGAGCTCTCCTGAAAGCCCATGGTAACTCTTGAGTAGCAGGGAGCCCACACCGGGACTGAGCACCCGGGCCACCTCAGACCTCAGTGGCAGTTGGCAAAATCTAAGCACAGGTGAGCACAACCCTCCTGGTGTCTGGGCCTCACGGTCTTTGCTACAAGCCCACTGCCTGTTGCTTGCAGCTGCTCTCCCACCTCCTTTCAGGACAGGAGTTTGAGTTGGGCACCTGCTACCCAGGATGGACACCACGTACCCAGCTTCCCTGGATGAGGAGCAGTAGACACTGCCACAGGGCGAGAGGGGAAATGTGCCGTGCCTCCTGAGGGGGAGCCACTGCAGGCGTGGCGGGTGTCCAGCACGGGGGAAGCCTGGGTCCCCAACTCCTCCCACTCAGGCTCTGTGGGACAGCCACTGGATTCTGAGTTACCAACTAACCTGTATTTCAACCACGACCTCTACCTCCCTCCAGAGGAGGAGGGGACCCATCTGAGCGTCTCTCCACTCTAACCAACTTAGTGTCCCTCGATGGGCTGTGGCTGCACGCCCCACAGCTCCACTACCCAGTATTTACATCAAGTATTTCTGATCTCTGACTTTGCACAAAACCATTCTGAAGGATTTACAAAGAAACAAAAGCTGTTCACAGCAGACTGGTTTCCTCCTCCCTAGATCTACAACGTGGCAGCACAGGTGAATTAGAGGGCCTCTTGTGAAATTTTAGCCCGAGTGCCATGACACCCCGGGAAGTGCCCTGTCCCTCTGGTGCAAGCCACCTGTCAACAGAGCCTTAACCGTCAGTCAGCCTCCATGGTCGGCAGGCAATTGGAATTGTGAGGGACCCAAAGAGAGTACTCTTCACTCCCCTCTGCTGCGTCAAGTCCATCAGGATCCTTGACAACTGCTCACATTCAAGGAGGCGTGGGGCGTCCAGCCTTCTGGAGCTGAAGCTGTGCTGATACCCAATCTCTGGGAAATGCAAGTGCAAATGAACCCTTCTCTAAAACCCAGGAAAGAAAGAATCTTCACGCTCCCCTCTCTTCTCTCCTTTAAGCTTGGTACTTTTTTAGTGGGAGTGAAAGCACGTATGGAACCAAGACTTTGTCACCACGGACACTCCCCTGGGAAGCAAAGACCTTCTTCAAATGACCTGAACTGTGATGGGACATTCCTCAAGAATGCTCCCAGCTACGATCTTACGTCAGCTAGGAACCTGCTGCATGGGAGAGGCGCCTGTTGTAGCTGTTTTTGGATGTGAACATGAAGGAGGAAAGGCCTGTCTGAGGCGGCCCAGGAGGAAGCGGAAGGTGGACATGGAAGCCAGTCAGCGCGAGGAGACTAGGATTTAAGTCACTCTGAGAGAGCCTGGGAACCGCATTTAAAATAACACAATCACTTGTAACTTGGGTGGGGGCCCACTTACCACTAAACTAGCCCCCTGGAACTTTCTGTGTGCCTAACGAACTCACACTGGCCGGAACCCCCATGTCTCCCACATGCTCTTAGTGGCAGCGAGAGGACAGGAAGTAGGAGAATGGGGGGCGTGGGGCAGGGGCTGCAGGCTCTGGGAGAGCCAGGCTGTGGCACCACTCCCACAGACAGGCTGAGCCCAGAGGGAGTTCTGTGACAAACCGGCAACATGCCCAGCCTTTCCTCCCTTTTACTGCCTATGTTTCCCCGATCACGTTTCTTCTTGAAATCTAAAGCCGAATTTTACATTCGATTCCCTATCAAGGTAGGGTAACGGTATAATCTTCAACATTTAATGGGACTAACTAACATTTACTCTTTGGCTACAGACTTGTGCTGGCGCTGAAGTTAGGAAAAGCCCCATCCGGAGAGGACGTGTGTTCTCTGCATGTCATTTTCTTCCTTTGAAATCTCAACACCCCTGATTTCTGTAAGAAGAACTCTTGAGTTTTACTTATTTGGCATTTCCCAGCAACAAAGATACGAAGCCATGATATCAGACCTTTCAGAAAAAGATCCCAAGTTGGAGAGGACTTTTAGACACAGACAGGGAAAGCCAGACGGTCTCACAAAAGGAGAGCCCAGGCAACTGTGCCAAGACACAGATGGGGCAGTGCCACCACAGAGTCCCCTCTCCACCACACGTGGTCACCAAGCGTTTCAGGGGCCGGCATCACCGCGAATTCCCCTCTCCACTGCACACGGTCACCAAGCGTTTCAGGGGCCGGCATCACCGCGAATTCCCCTCTCCACTGCACACGGTCACCAAGC